>NC_085845.1:82708023-83045523 GCF_035594765.1 Anolis carolinensis | reverse complement strand
GTGGGAGTTGTAGCTTACCCTACAGCCAGAAAGCACCCTAGAGCAAACTTGCTCAACATAACAAACTTTAAGTACTGGTGAGAGTTTCTGGGAGATAACCTGGCATGATTCTACAACTCTATGAATCTACAACTCTATGCATTTTGTCCAATTTTTTAAAAATGACTTTTTCTAATAACGCTGAGTACCCAAGCTAGTAGGGCAATATAAATAACCCAAAGTGATAGTACCTGAAAATAGATGTTCCGCTTGGTTAATCTATGCATGAGTGGTTTACGTTTGGCAGCATTTGGGGAGTAATTGTGCCAAATTCAAAAGCATGAGCTGCCTTGTGAAACATCATTTAGGCAGGATTGTGGTAGAATACCAGGCCCTAGATCAGAGGTCCTCAAACTTTTTAAGCCAAGGGCCGGTCCACTATCCTTCAGACTGTTGTGGGGCCGGATTATCATTTGAAAAAAAATACAAACAAATTCTGATGCACACTGCACATGTCTTATTTGTAATGCAAAAACAACAACAACAGCAACAACAACAACTAAAGAACAATACAATATTTAAAAATAAAAATAATTTTAACCAACATACATTTATCAGGATTTCAATGGGAAGTGTGCTTCTGCTTCTGGCCAATGAGATAGTCAAGTTAATTAGGGTTGCTGTTGTTGTTGTTGTTGTTGTTGTTGTTGTTGTGTGCCTTCAAGTCATTTCAGACTTTGGGCGAGCCTAAGTCTAAAATGTATTTAATTATTATTTATTTATTTACTACATTTGTATCACACCCTTCTCACCCCAAAGGGGACTCAGGGTGGCTTACAAATTATATGTACATACAATATATTATATTATTAGCATAGCACAATATTAGCATCTATATATTACTTTATTGAACTATACCACTATACTGTAATATTATTAGTAATATTATATGTAATATAGAGTATGTAATTAATATTATTTTAGGGTATTATTATTAGTGTTATATTGTATTACATTATACTATGATTATCAATTTTATATGTATATACAATATATTATATTATAAAACTGAGGGCGGGGGCCAGGTAAATGACCTCGGAGGGCCGCATCCGGCCCCCGGGCCTTAGTTTGGGGACCCCTGCCCTAGATAATGAAACTGGTTTTTCAAGGATGCAGTTCTCTCTTTTGAAATCTAGACAAAGTGTCACAATTCCCCAGAACCAACAACGTACAAATTAGGACGGGTATAATATATGTCTAGATATTTTCAACACTATTTCATTCTGACATTAGTACTTGAATAAAACTATCCCACTGCAGCGCCCCAGGGTACACTGGGTTTGCTACAAAGCTTAATGGGAGTGGGCGTTTCTGTAATGACAATATCTCAAATGGTGAAGGCACCTTGTCCTGGGTAGTAAATGTTGCATGGTTGGACTATAAATCCCAGAATCCTCAGGAAGCCATTTGTAAACTAACAAAGTGACATTCTCAAACTCTGTTTATGACTAATTTCCATCAGTAGAGGGCAAGGTTTGAGAAAACTGCTTGCAAGAGTTTGCAGGAAAGTCGGTAATTTTGTCAACTGTCCCAAAATATTGGTTACACTATGTAACACAATTTTTGTTCTTGGGTTATAAATATCACTTCCTAATTGGTTCTGTCATAAAAACATGAACAAAGTTGATTAAACTGCAAAACCTTGTTTTTTTGTGGGACATCCTGCAGCACATTTTGCTATAGTTTTTCAATGAATGCCTCATAGAGCCTCAACCAATTCAACATAGCTTGTCTCAGCCACAACAATGAAGTTTCTGGGGTATAACAACTACTTTCAAAGTGAACGTTGCACTGTTAAACAGAAAATAATACTTTAAAACCAGGAACAGTTTTTTCAAATTTTGTTACATAGTGTTATAAGAGCTGGTATTTTCATGAGCAGAATTAACATACAGATGCTAACTATGCAGGACTGCAGAATTGTGACAGCAGAGACATTTTCATTTCGCAGTCACATGTGAAACGTACACAAAAGTTTCTGGCCCCTTCTACACTGCCATATAAAATTCAGATTATCTGATTTGAACCGGATTAATTGGCAGTGCAGACTCATATACTCCAGTTCAAAGCAAATAATGTGGATTATCTGCTTTGATAATATGGATTATATGGCAGTGTAGAAGGGGCTTCGGGTCCAACCTATGTTTGAGACCGCATCTCTTTCTATGAACTGGCAAGGACTTTAAGTTCTACTGTGGAGGCCTATGTTTTGTTTTGCACTTGTTGTATTTTGTACTTTGTGTCACACCTTGAGTGTTTTGTGAGCCACCCTGAATCCCTCTGGGAGATGGTAGCGGGATATAAATAAAGTTTTATTATTATTTATTATTATTCTGATCACAGCTGTGCTGTAAACAGGCAGCACAGAAACCTCTCACAAGTGATAATGAAAAAACCAGCAAATGTGTGAACATGGCCCGAATAAACCTGAATAATAAAAACAGTTCAATAAAATGTTGTTTTTCTTATATGGGGCCAACCTGCATTGGAAAAGTACAGAAAAGTTACACAGAAAACTTGTACAGTCATCCATCAACAGCAGTCACCTAATTTCTCTCTCAAATGACTTCTCAGTTGCAGCGGCGCTAAAACAACTGGTGGTATCAAAAGATCAAATCCGTTTTGCTATTTTGCCTTCCTTAGATGGAAGGAAGGAACACAAAAAACTAACATGCTGTGGGCCAAATATTTCAAGCACCTCATTTCTCATCCTGCATAAACAGATCTGCCATCCTAATATCCCAGGATAATACATACAAAATCAACACATGTGTCTAATTGCTAGGTGGCTCCACAGACTCCTTCATATTTTCCATCTGCTTGGCACAGTTCCAACTTCCTCTTGCTCTTCTTTTTTAGGGCAAGTTCTCGCTGAAATTGCAATATGATGAGCAAATGGGAAGGAACATTATTTACATGCCATACTTACTTGGCTTCCTCAAAGAGATTCCCAATGTTCTTAAGGGGCCCCGCCGCAGGATTTTGGGCAATGATACTTTTAATCTCATTCAGCTTTTCCTCCACGGAGTTGAGCATCTGCTGATAAGGTCCACTGACCCCTGTGATTTTCAGGGCATGTGCTCTTTCCAGAAATCTCTGCGTCCGATTAGTGAGCTCACTAATGATAATATCCCAGAGGGCAAAACACTGGTGGCAAGGCACACAGTCTGGGAAACTGCCAGAGTAGCCTCGGGTGCACTTGTCACACCTGTCTCCTTCCACACCCTCATTGCAGATGCATTGGCCGGTTGTGCGGTTGCACTGTGGGGTCTGAATGCCACGCTGATCACAGTCGCAAGCTGAAATAAACATAGAAATAAAAAAGCACCCTGTTATTAAAACAGCAACTGCTTAACAAAGAACAGAACTACCAGTCGCAATCCACTTGATACATTACATCCAGTTTTTCACTCCAGCTTTGATCCCTCCTTCTAAGTATATTCTTCCTTCCATTACCTTCATCTCATCAAATGCATAATTGTTTGGTTGGTGAGTGCACAAAGCCACATGCATGCAACAAGGTGTAGTACCAACAGCATGGAGGTCATCTGTGGAATATCTGCATCCTACTCCCAACTCCACCATTTCTAGTAGGCAACCTTAAGTTATTCACCACCTTTTGGTCTTTCCTATCTCAGAAGGTTATTTTGAAGGTGTTTTTCAAAAGAGTTGGAATTAATAACATCTGTGCAGTCTTGAGTTGCTTGGAAGAAGGTTGGGATATGTCTTTAAATGAAAGAAAGGATCCACGGGGGTTATTCAACTAATACAATGGCTCTCAACCTGAGGTTCCCAGATGTTTTTGGCCTACAACTCCCAGAAATCCTAGCCAGTTTACCAGCTGTTAGGATTTCTGGGAGTTGAAGGCCAAAAACATCTGGGGACCCCAGGTTGAGAACCACTGGACTAATAGAATGGCTTTTGTAAGATGCACAAGCAAGAGGACCACCCTCCCTTGCAGCAGAAGTGAACAACTATGGTGGTTCCAGGGGTCAGTTCTTTGGCCCCTGAGATCTTCTAGGGGCAGCAGCAGTCGATAGCCTCCATATCAATGGGACAGAAAACCCATTCCAGGTTTTGGATTGCTCCCAAAGTATCTCTTCAAAGTGAAGAACCTATTGGGAAATAGAGCTCAGAAACTTGGAGAGTTCCTTTCAAACCTGGATTAAAACCTGGAGTGGAACTACTACTCCACTGTCATGGGAGCCACAGACTTTAAAAAATGGCAACATACAATGTTTGTATGCCATTGAATTGTTGCCAATTTGGAAGTCGCTCTGAGCCCCCTTCGGGGTGAAATAGAACGGTGTAAAATATAGTAAATAAAAATATAGTAAATAAATAAACAAAGCTAAACTGTAAGTGCTCAGAAGTCTACTTCTAGTTATGAAATGTTTTTCTGGTTATGATTACATAGATCAGGGGTCCCCAAACTAAGGCCCGGGGGCCACATGCGGCCCATCCAAGCCATTTATCCAGCCCCCGACGCGACAGCTCCCTCCTCCTCCTTCACCTGGTGCATGCCTTCCAAAGCTTTGCTTATTTATAATGGCATTTTATTATTATTTAATTAATTATTAATTATTAAGGGGTGCTTTGCTAGTGTTTTTGGTGCACAAAAGCAGAAGGGGGTTGGACTAAATAGCACAAGGGGTCTCTTCCAACTCTCGTTGTTGTTGTTGTTGTTGGCACAAAGGCATAGTATAACACAGGAAATGAGATCTATATGCTGGATTTCGAATCACAAAATCACAAGTCGAATGCTTCCCAAGCGTTTATTATTATTATTATCAACAACATTGAGGCTGGGTGGCCATTTGTCAGGGGTGCTTTGTTTGTGCTTTTGGTGCACAAAGGCAGAAGAGGTTGAACTAAATGGCCCAAGGGGTCTCTTCCAACCCCCTTTATTATTTTGATGATGATTATGATGATGATTAACATTGAGGCTGTATTTGTTCCCATTTTGTTTGTCGTCTTCAAAATAAGATATGTGCAGTGTGCATATAAATTTGTTCATAGTTTTTTTTTAAAACAAACTATAGTCCGGCCCCCCAACGGTTTGAGAGACCGTGAACTGGCCCCCTGTTTAAAAGGTTTGGGGACCCCTGACATAGATAATACAGGTTTTTGTTTGTAAGCCACCCTGAGACCTTTTGGATATAGGGCAACCTTCCTAATGCTGTGACCCTCTTAATACAGTTCATTTCGTGATGACCCCCAACCATAAAATTATTTTTGTTGCTACTTCATAATTTTAATTTTGCTACTGTTACTAATCCTAATGTAAATATCTGATATACAGAATGTATTTTCATTCACTGGACCAAATTTGGCACAAATACCCGATACGCCCAAATTTGAATACTGGTGGGGTTGGGAGGATGTGATTTTGTCATTTGGGAGTTATAGTTGCTGGGATTTATAGTTCACCTACAATCAAAGAGTATTCGAACTCCACCAATGATGGAACTAAACCAAACTTGTCATACAGAACTCCCATGACCAAAAGATAATACTAGAAGGATTTGGTGGGCATTGTTCTTGAGTTTGGGAGTTGTAGCTCACCTATATCAAGAGAGCACTGTGAACTCAAACAATGATGAATCTAGGCCAAACTTGGCACAAATACTCAATATGTCCAGTATGAACAGTGGTGGAGTTTGTGGAAAATAGACCTTGACATCTGGGAGTTATAGTTACTGGATTTATTTTACCTACAATGAAAGAGACCCTTGAACCCCACCAATGATAGAATTGGGCCACACAGAACCCGCATGACTAATAGAAAATACTTTTCTTTGGCAACCTCTCTGACACCCTCCTCGCAACCCTCCCGGGAGTCCCAACCTCCAGGTTGAGAAACACTGGTTTAAATAAATAAAGAGTGACAATGTAAAGAACATTATTTTAACAGATATTGTAAGCCACGCTGTCTTGGGACCACACTTTGCAACCATCCAACATGCCCTCTAAACCCTGTGAATCTGGTTTTAGGATGGAGAGAAGAGCTATTAGGCGAAAGGAAGAAAGTCTTGACCGGTCAGTAGCCAGGTACTAAAAGAGAGTGGAAAACCCAGAAGTGAACAGGAAACAGAACTGCTTAAAATCCATACTGTCTGTATTCATGTTTATGCATGTAAATTTTAGCATCAGTCATAAATGCATCCTTTCTGGCTGAATCATAATCAACCTCTATCGCTTGTCTTCACCTGGTGAGTGAGTTCTCTGATCTGAAATTGGGCTGTTAATGTAATGCTTGCCAGGCATGGATCCTCTTATCTGCAATCCATAGCTGTAAATTTGACTACACTAGAGCTGCAAGTACCATTGTTATGAATGGAAACCAAATGGATCAAAAGCACAGACTCAAAGATGGCAGAAATGTTGATGTCCAGCCGATTAAATCAATGTCATATATTTCAAAAAGGTCTCAGAAAATTCACACATATAAATGATCTATAAATCCATCAGGAGCTTTTCAATGTATGGATTTCCTTCCTTCTCTTTCTTTCTAGTTGCAATCTTGTCCATGAGATTTCGTCTATCAAGATTGAACCTTCCCACAAACATAGGACATAGGCTGGACCTACACTGTCCTATAGAAGCCCCGGTGGCAAAGTTGTGTTAAAGCACTGAGCTGCTGAACTTGCAGACCGAAAGGTCCCAGGTTCAAATCCCGGGAGCGGAGTGAGCGCCTGCTGTTGCTCCAGCTTCTGCCAACCTAGCAGTTCGAAAACATGCCAATGTGAGTAGATCAATAGGTACTGCTCCGGTGGGAAGGTAACGGCGCTCCATGCAGTCATGCCGGCCACATGACCTTGGAGGTGTCTACGGACAACGCTGGCTCTTCGGCTTAGAAATGGAGATGAGCACCAACCCCCCGAGTCAGACATGACTGGACTTAACGTCAGGGGAAACCTTTACCTTTTACACTGTCCTATATCACAGGATATGATCCCAGATTATCTGCTTTCAACTGGATTATAGGAGTTTTGACTGACATATAATCTGGGATAAGCAGATAAACTGGGATCAGATCCTGGGATATAGGGCAGGGTAGAAGGGGCCTTAGAGAGAATGGTAAGAGAGTGCATAGAGAAAGACAAGACTAGGTTTCAGTAGTTTTATATGATTTAAATATATTCTCATTTTAAAGCCAGCTTTCTAGAAGGCCATTTAAAGGAGTAAGTTACCATAAACAAAACCAGCTTTCTCATGGAGAATTCATACACGGGATACTCCAACCTCGAGGGGGAGTGTTGTCTTGCTGCTCAACTTATCTTGGAGCAATTTAACAAAATGGCCTTTTTGTTCTCAAAATTATACCAACACAAGGGGTTTTATTTCCATCAAAGCAACTTTAACATTCCCAGAGTGAATTGCTTGCTGTGGAAGGTAAACCCCCTCAAGCAATTCATTCCTCTTTGAAGGCTATGGGGGGAAAGGAGTCACTTAACCCTCCCTCCCTACACCCTAACTATTAGTTTCTGGGGAAAAGACACTCAAGAGAATGGCTAATTATTCACATTCCTCACTCGGGTGTGACAAAAACAGAAGCCTGGTGCCTTCACTTGAAGATCTCATGATGTATCATGTTACACACTCAAAGCATCTTAGCAAGTCAAGTTACTCTTTTTGGAAGAGAATATACCATCTTGGTCTCACTGAAATGTATGGGCATTTTGAAGGCTTTTTCTCTTGGATGCCTATGATTCAGAGGCCTAATGTCAAAATGGACCTTGACATTTGGGAGTTGTAGTTGCCGAGATTTACCACTCACCTACAATCAAAAAGCCCCTTGAACCCCATCAACGATAGAATTGGGCCAAAGGACAGGTGGAGAGATCTTCAGCCTTCTCTGCCAAAGAGGTTGCCTAAGACCATCAGAAATATGTGTTTTCTGATGGTCTTTGGCGACCCCCCTGAAGTCCCTTCACGGCCCCCAGTTTTAGAAATGCTGCTATAGAAGGACACTAGCTGTGCCCGGCCACGCGTTGCTGTGGCGAAGTCTGGTGGTATGGGAAATAAAGTATTGAGGAATTGGTGGTAGTTAAGGTAAAGGGTAAAGGTTTTCCCCAGACATTAAGTCCAGTCGTGTCTGACTCTGGAGGTTGGTACTCATCTCCATTTCTAAGCCGAAGAGCCGGCGTTGTCCGTAGACTCCTCCAAGGTCATGTGGGATGACTACATGGAGCAGCGTTACCTTCCCGCCGGAGCAGTACCTATTGATGCACTCACATTTGCATGTTTTCGAACTTCTGGGTTGGCAGAAGCTGGGGCTAACAGTGGAGGCTCTCTCCGCTCCCCCAATTCAAACCTGTGGCCTTTCGGTCCAGAAGTTCAGCAGCTCAGCGCTTTAACACGCTGCGCCATCAGGAGATATTATTTCCTAAAGGTTGTGAATATACAATATTTCTGATTGGTTTTTTTTGTTTGTTGGAGGCAAGTATGAATGCTGCAATTAGGAAAAATGATTAGGATGTAATGGCCTTGCAGCTTTAAAGCCTGGCTGTTTCCTCCCTGAGTGAATTTTTTGTTGGGAGGTGTTAGCTGGCCCTGATTGTTTCCTGTCTGGAATTCCCTTGTTTTCAGAGTGGTGTTGTTTGCGATATTTTATGTGCTTCTACTGTCTGTGGCCCTGAGAAAACAGAGGATCTGCCAGACTTTGATGATGGGAATACTTTGTTGGGAGGTGTTAGCTGGCCCTGATTGTTTCCTGTCTGGAATTCCCTTGTTTTCAGAGTGGTGTTGTTTGCGATATTTTATGTGCTTCTACTGTCTGTGGCCCTGAGAAAACAGAGGATTTGCCTGATTTTGATGATGGGAATACTTTGTTGGGAGGTGTTAGCTGGCCCCGATTGTTTCCTGTGTGGAATTCCCCTGTTTATTTACTGTCCTGGTTTTAGAGATTATATTGTTCTGCATTATTCTATCCCAGTAATTATTTCATATCAAAGAAGAATCTCACTTATCCAACATTCGTTTATACAATGTTCTGGATTATCCAACGCAGTCTGCCTTTTCATAATCAATGTTTTTGTAGTCAGTGTTTTAAATTCATTGTGATATTTTAGTGGTAAATTTGTAAATACAGTACAGTAGAGTCTCACTTATCCAACATAAACGGGCCGGCAGAACGTTGGATAAGCGAATATGTTGGATAATGAGGAATTAAGGATAACCCTATTAAACATCAAATTAAGTTATGATTTTACAAATTAAGCACCAAAACATCATGTTAGACAACAAATTTGTCAGAAAAAGTAGTTCAGTACATAGTAATGCTATATAGTAATTACTGTATTTATGAATTTAGCACCAAAATATCACGATATATTGAAAGCATTGACTACAAAAATGCGTTGGATAATCCAGAACGTTGGATAAGCGAGTGTTGGATAAGTGAGACTCTACTGTAAATACTACATAGCATTACTGCGCATGGAACTACTTTTTCTGTCAAATTTGTTGTATAATATGATGCTTTGGTGCTTAATTTGTACAACGATTACCTAATTTGATGTTTAATTGGCTTTTCCTGAATCCCTTCTTATTATCCAACATATTTACTTATCCTGCCGGCCTGTTTACATTGGATAAGTGAGACTCTACTGTATATTGATAATCTTAAATTATCTGCTTAGAACTGGATTATATGAGGCCCCTTCTTCACAGCTGTATAAAATGCACACTGAAGTGGATTATATGGTAGTGTGGAGTCAAGATAATCCAGTGCAAAGCAGATAATATAAGATTATAAATGGGTTATATAGCTGAGTCTACACTGCCATATAATCCAGTTCAAATTAGATAATCTGTGGAAGAAGTCTAAGTGAGGCCTAAATCTGCCTGTCCCCTAACTGAAACCTGGCTGTCCCTTGGTTGCTAGGCAACCAAGTGGGCAGAGATTAGCCCTCTAAACTGGCAGCAATTGGATAAAAAAAATTATTGCTCTCCCTCTAATTAGGACTTTATTTTTCTTTTCTTTTTGTTGTATCAACCTAGAGGCGTGGATGATGGGTTGTGTTGTCAAATTTTGAGGTTGGGGGGCCTGTACTTTTGTTGTTTTGTGAATTGCCGTGATGCCATCACTCTTTTATATATATAGATTGTGTATGCTCCAGTATCCACATACAGTCTGATGATGACAGTTCATTCAAAAACATGCCCCATATCACAGTTAGCAATGAATTGAGTACTATCTATGTTCCCCATTATAGACGATAAGATATTCGACATCTAGATCAGCTGTTGGAATTTAAGACCAATTGAAGACCCATCTCTTCCGTCAGGCCTACTTGGTCAATTTTAAGTTGTGAGCTTTAATCACATCAGTGGATTTTAACTTGCATTTTAACTCTGTGTATCTGTTAATACTGTTTTATCTCTTGTTTTAATGATGTTGTACCCCAACTTGAGCCGCAGGGAGATGCGGGCAACACATTATTATTATTATTATTATTATTATTATTATTATTATTATTATTATTATTATTATTATTGACACAACAAACAAGATAGATATGCTGGATTTCATATCACAAAATCACAAGTCGAACACTTCCCAAGTGTCTAGGACTGTGTGATGTATTTTCAGATGATGCATGCAGATCCCAGTAGGGTGGCCTTTTGCAGTTGGTAGATCGTAATTTTGTCAATGTCTATTGTTTCCAAATGCCGGCTGAGATCTTTTGGCACGGCACCCAGTGTGCCCATCACTACCGGGACCACCTGCACTGGTTTCTGCCAGAGTCTTTGAAGTTCAATCTTGAGGTCCTGATAGCGGCTGAGTTTTTCCTGTTGTTTTTCGTCAATGCGACTGTCACCTGGGATGGCGACATCAATGATCCAAACCTTTTTCTTTTCCACAACTGTGATGTCTGGTGTGTTGTGTTCCAGAACTTTGTCAGTCTGGATTCGGAAGTCCCACAGTATCTTTGCATGTTCATTTTCCAATACTTTTGCAGGTTTGTGATCTCACCAGTTCTTTGCTGCTGGGAGGTGGTACTTGAGGCATAAGTTCCAATGAATCATTTGGGCCACATAGTTGTGCCTCTGTTTGTAGTCTGTCTGTGTGATTTTCTTACAGCAGCTGAGGATATAATCAATGGTTTCGTCGGTTTCCTTGCACAGTCTGCATTTTGGGTCATCAGCTGATTTTTTGATCTTGGCCTTAATTGCATTTGTTCTGATGGCTTGCTCTAGGGCTGCAAGGATCAGGCCTTCTGTCTCCTTCTTCAGGGTCCCATTCATGAGCCATAGCCAGGTCTTCTCCTTATCAGCTTTTCCTTCAATTTTGTCAAGGAACCTTTCATGCAATGTTTTGTTGTGCCAGCTGTCAGCTCTAGTTTGTAGTGCGGTTTTCTTGTACTGTTTTTTTGTCTGCTGTGCTTTGAGGAGTTTCTGATTTTTGACTTCAATCAAAGCAGGTTTTTCACTTTGCTTTACATCATCATCATCATCATCATCATCATCATCATCATCATCATCATCATCATCATTATCATCTCACTATCCACTGCTGCTTTAAACTGCTCGATAACAATTTCATATGGCAACATTTTATTGCAAATCCCAGCTCACTGTCCTAATTTCCACATGCTACAGTCGTGCAGAAACACAAGTCGCTCTGTGTTTTTATTTCTGAATCAATACCAGGAAGCTATCTTGTGCTCGTTGCCAGACTTGTCTTACAGATGATCAAAACCAGGACTGCACATGCTTGGAAAGAGTTTATCTTTACTTCCTAATGTTGCACAACACTGAGGAACATTAAGTGGTGCTGGATTAGCTAGTGCAGTGTTAGTTCAAAGCACATGTGGAATAAGGAATGTACAAATGTCTTTGGAACAAATCCCTGTATAATACATCTGCATCCCTCGAGCAGGCAATCCTACAAACACACTAAAGGAAGCCAAACTTTTAACATGCTTTTTGCTTTTAATGGTGGGACACATCTCTCTGGAGAACTCTGCACATAGATTCTGTCAGTTTGGATAGGATTCTGAACTAGGATGGCTTCAAAACAGGAGTAAGAACAGCATTCATGATATGTGGAGTTGACAGTCAGAAGGCAGCCATTTGAAATGAATGTACTGATTTCATATAACTTAGGCTGGATCTACACTGCTCTATATCCCAGGATCTGATCCCAGATTATTTGCTTTGAACTGGATTATAGGAGTCTCCGCTGCCATATAATATGGTGCAATGGGTTAAACTCTTGTGCTGCTGAACTGCTGACCTGAAGGTTGGCAGTTCGAATCCCCAAGATGGAGTGAGCTCCTGCTGTTAGCCCTAGCTCCTGCAAACCTTGCAGTTTGAAATTATGCAAATGTGACTACTGAGTAGATAAATAGATAACATTTTGGTGGGAAAAGGCAAAAAGACACTCCAAGCAGCCTTGCCGGCCACACAACCAGGAGGTGTCTACGACAACGCAGGCTCCTTGACTTGGAAAAGGAGAAAGTGTACCTCCCCAGAGCCAGAGATGAGTACCACCTCCTGAGCCGGAAATGAAAGGAGAAGCCTTTGTCTTTGTCTGTGTATTTGTGTTTCACTGTATTTTCATTTGTAACGAGGCATTGAATGTTTGCATGTGTTTGTTTATATGTTGTAATCCACTATGAGTCCCCTTGGAGAGAAGGTCGGAATATAAATAAAGTGTTATTGTAGTAGTAGTAGTAGTAGTAGTAGTAGTAGTAGTAATAATAATCTGGGATCAGGTCCTGGCAGTGTAGAAGGGACCTTGGCCATGTAATACTAACATATTGACCACACTAATAAATGAAATGAAAGGAGAAGCCTTTGTCTTTGTCTGTGTATTTGTGTTTCACTGTATTTTCATTTGTAACGAGGCATTGAATGTTTGCATGTGTTTGTTTATATGTTGTAATCCACTATGAGTCCCCTTGGAGAGAAGGTCGGAATATAAATAAAGTGTTATTGTAGTAGTAGTAGTAGTAGTAGTAGTAGTAGTAATAATAATCTGGGATCAGGTCCTGGCAGTGTAGAAGGGACCTTGGCCATGTAATACTAACATATTGACCACACTAATAAACCATGTGATTACATGTCTGACTACATGAAGAATCCACACTCGACAATGTATCTTGTTCAGTCTACATTACTGAAAAAGCCTCCTAACCCTCAAATAGCTAGTTTGGAGTATAAGAAAGGACTCCTGTGTTGAAAATCTTTCCCCTTTTTCACATCAGTTAGATACAAGCAAAGAAGAGTTTGCTATTACATCAAATTAGCAAACTTTGACCTGAATTCAACATGGGAAAACTGCTAATGACACCACTTTTATCAGTGAAATTAGGAGGAGAAGGGGCCACGACAGCGCAGTGAGTTGAATCGCTAGCCTCAGGAAACCTGCTGCTCAGAGGGTTGGCAGTTTGAAGCTGCAAGTTGGGGTGAGCTCCCACTGCTAGCCCTAGTTTCTGCCAACCTAACAGTTTGAAAGCATGCAATGCAAGTAGATCAACTGGTACCGCCTTGGTGGGAAGGTAAAAAGGCATCCCATGCAGACATGCCAGCAACACGATTGGAGATGTCTACGGACAACAGGTTTCTCAACATGGAAAAATGGAACATGAACATCTCCCCGTGGCCAGAGTTGAGCATCGCCTCCAGATGCCAGAGATGAAAGGGAGAAGGCCTTTATCTTTATCTGTGTATTATATGTCGTTATTCTTCACTGTGTAAAAGGAACTGAATGTTTACCTTATATGTGTATATTTTATCCGCTCTGTGTCCCTCCAGGGAGATAAAGTGGAATATAAATAAGATGTATAATAATAATCATCATCATCATCATCACCACCATCATTATCATCATCACCACCACCACCACCACCATCTTCATCACCATCATCATCATTATATACCTAGATTGGTGGAGGTTTTAGGCCTTCATATATGTTTTAAACTTCCTGAATGTTTTAATATCTATGTTCTAACTTTAATAACTATTGATGTTGAAAAACCACAATTTCACAATTTCTTTCCATCTCCTCTTCTTCATTTTGGGGTTTCTAAATTAGCAATAAATAGCAACCAGTAACAGTTTCCACCTCACTTTTTTTTTCAGAAGACATTTCTGGAGAAGTAAGGCCTGAAAGACTGAACTAAACTATGAGTAAAGTCCAGCTTTTCAGACTATCATAAATGGTCCCCATTCCCCTACTTTCCTTGTTGAGTAAATTAATACAGGACAGTGTGTATGGATGGACTCAATAGCAACCTTCACTACCCTTCTACAATGCCATATAATCCAGATTATCAAAACAGGTAACCCACATTATCTGCTTTGAACTGGATTATATTAGTCTACACTGCCATGTAATCCAGTTCAAAGCAGTTAATCTGGATTTTATATGGCAGTGCAGAAGGGACCTATGACAACATAGGTTTCAGAAATGGGAGATGAAATGTAATATGTGCCATTTCCTTTCCTTTCCCATCTCTAAGGTCTCAAAGGCAATGCCAAAGCAAATTAATTAGTTATCTTTCTTTAAAAAAGAAATATAATCCGCTGTTCATCAGACACAAAGTAAGATCACCAATTGGTGTACATAGTTTTTTGTTTATCTGGGGTGAGATCAGTAGAGTTTTCTGCATTTTTTTCCAATGATTTAACACATGTTCAACAACAACAACTACAACTTGTTCTAGACAGTGTCTGAAGTTTCATTCTTTTAGTAGCTATGTTTATAAAAACAAAAAGGCATTGCAAAAATATTTTTGCAAACAAACTAATTAACAAAGAGCATTTGGACTGCTTTTCAAAACCCCTAGTGATTCAGGACCAGACCTGTAAAATATTTTTCTTATCTACAACATGGAAATACATCCAATTGTGCAATAACATGGTTTATACCTTTGTGAAGAGACTACCACCTAAATCTAAGAAAACAGTCTATGGGCCCTTCTATACTGCCATATAAAATCCAGATTATCTCATTTGAACTGGATTATATGGCACTGTAGACTCATATAATCCAGTTCAAAGCAGATAATGTGGAATATCTGCTTTAATAATCAGGATGTTATGGCAGTGTAGAAGGGGCCTCAGTCAACTAAGAAGATAATGTCTTTTATTAAGATGCAAAGATCTACATTGCAATAAGCCTCTTGCTTGGATTAGATTTGAAATCACAAAATCAATATATGAGAAAAAGCCAGCTCAAACCATGGAGTGTCTTTGTACTCTATAGTAATACATATTGCAACATTAAGAAGGAAATTAATGATGCAATGTTGAGTCTTGCTCTTGCTTGGATCTAATTAAATGCCTTTTATATGAATGCTGCTTTGTCTTTTTTTTTTTTGCACATACAAGGACCAAGTGTGCTATCTGTCAACAGTGATCTGGACTCCTAATTGTAGCAAAAGTGACATATATTAAAACATATAAAGATGTACAGTTGGAAGTGTTCCTTTGGAAGGCCATTGTGTTGTGAAAATAACGTGCTCACCTTGGCAGTCTACACCAGGATCACCCCAGAAAAACTCTTGGCATTCATTACATGTGCGTCCTCCAAATCCTGGCATGCACTGACATTGCCCAGTAAACTGTCAAGTAAAAGGAAGTTGTTAATCAGAATGCCTTTTACAAAATGCTCAAAACTTTATTGGGCCACTGCAACAATTTGTTATGGAAGTTTCCAACCTTTATAGAATGTTATCCACGTTATTCTGGAGGACCTAGAATTTCCTAGAGAGATCACTTCTCTAGTTACCTCTAAGTCCTCTAAGGGCGCTTCCAGAGAGAACTAAAATTTGCACCGAAGCACAGTTAAGTCCATCTCCCCAAAAAACGGGTTATCCTGGTGGTGAGGTGGCTACATGCCACCCCAAAGTCCCCCAATTTCTCCCTAAAAGTTAAGTAAAAGGTACCTGGCCACCATAACATCCCTCTCTGTATCTTCCTGGCATGAGGAAATGATGCCTGAGGAGACGGGAGCGAGGAGGAAAATCTTCATGCATCATTTTCTCGCGCCAGGAGGATGCAAGGAGGGAAGTTATGGCGGCCAGGTATTTTTTACTTCACTTTTAGGGGGAGAATTGGGAGCTTGGGGGGGAAAGGTGGGCACCATCCTGCACCTTTGGTCTCTAGGAGCCCAAAAGATTGGGGAATGAGAATGGAGACTCAGCCCCGAGTAGTCCTGAGACTATCCGGAAGTGAGTCTCTACAGGCCCAATACCTCATTAGACCCAGGCCTTTCAGAAAGGCCCAGATCTAATGGGGTAGCAAATTAATTCGGAACAAACCAGGGAAACCTTGGCTTGTTCTGAATTAATTCATTTTTACCAGAGGCGTCATCTGGATGCTGCCAGTAAAAACCGAGACAGGTCCTGTTTTCTGGGCCTGTTTGGGCGTGCTCAGTCCTGTAGTGCAATTATATGCTCAATGTGATGGCACACCCGAGCCTTTGGGAAAACTATAGTGTCTGGCTTTACTCGGGGGCCATCTATATACCTTCTGTTAAGATCAAGACCCTTAACATACAGAGGCACTTCAGACAAGATGAAAGTAACCAAAACGAGTTTACTGAAAACAGGAAGAACAAAGGGCTAATTGTAAGATAGCTTAAAACAATACATTATGAAAGGGGATTTTGCTAGTTGCAGTCATCTCTCTGGAATCCTTGAAAGTCTTTTGACTCTGATGTAAAGTGATGGATTATAAGATGGAGCTTATAAACTGTCTTGGTCTTCTACTTTGCGAAACTTGGGCTGAGCTCAAGCTTCTGTTGTCTCTGGGACTAATAGTATATGAATACTGCTACATGCAGGTGCTAAGGCTGCCTGTTTGGATTGCTGGGCCTAAGATTACCAGACAACGACCAGGCCTCTAATCACTGTAGCTCTGATGCAGAAAGAAAAAGGGGCCTAGCAAAAAAGTTCTGAACAGGCAAATGGAATAGACCATCTAAGGCTGGCCTCTAGGAGGATTTTATGCTCCACTCCAAAACTAATACAAATGGTGGCACAGTGTGTTAAAGCACTGAGCTGCTGAACTTGCGGACCAAAAGGTCCCAGGTTCAAATCCTGGGAGCAGAATGAGCAGCCGCTGTTAGCCCCAGCTCCTGCCAACCTAGCAGTTCGAAAACATGCAAATGTGAATATATCAATAGGTACCGCTCAGGCGGGAACGTAAAGGCGCTCCATGCAGTCATGCAGGCCACATGACCTGGAGATGTCTATGGACAATGCCGGCTCTTCGGCTTAGAAATGGAAATGAGCACCAACCCCCAGAGTCGGTCACGACTGGATTTAACGTCAGGGGAAACCTTTACCTTACTACACTATTGGGAAAACCTAAATAGAGAGAACTGAAGCAAAGGAGAGGAAAAGGCAAAACCAAGACATCACACTCAACTTCTAGCAGAAATTCACCTAGCAGTCCTAGCGATTCATCAGATTTTTTTTAAAAAAATCCACTTTTCCTAAGGGTCCTGTACCCCTAGCCCTCAAGAAAGTGGAAGGTCTACTGTAATTCAATTAAGTGGTTTCTCTTGCTAGTCTTCCCTTGTAATGTCCTTGTTCAATGACTACATGCCTAGGAAAGATCAAGAGTTTGCCGTTCTCTAATAATAGTGAAGACGGCTTCCTACCTCATTGCACGATGAGCCAAAGGAGCGTTCCTCTTCACAGCCACATGGTTCACATCCATTCCCACTAGCCAACCTCCATGTGTTTGGGGCACAATGGTCACAGCTCTGTCCAATCACATTAGGAAGGCACTGGCATTGACCTGTTTCTTTCTCACACTCACAGTCTTCAGAGCTGCTGCACTGCTCACGAACAGTTCCCAGGTAATTGCAGACACATTCTGGAATGGAAGAGTAGTCAAGGAGATGTGTGGCAGTTGTATGTAGGCACAAGAAATAGTTCAGCAAACTGAGAAATGTAAGACTTTACTGACTGAACTCTTTTTGGAGGAATGCAATCCCAGCAGAAAGGGGAAAACCAATAGCCACTTGGGAGATTTTCAGGTGAACCCAAGAAGGGTGAAAATCTCAATAGACAAAGATAAACAATGGTGACATGCAAACACCTCTGTTGAGCACTTTGTCAAAATTGTATCTAATTGGTGTAGTGGTAGCTAAAGAGCCCCCTGAAAACACACCAAAGAAAAAGAAACAGAGCTATAAAGTGTTTGCTTCTTTTCTAATACAAGATGAGAGTGTAAATAATAATCTGCAAGTTATTTTCTACAGTTCTCTCACTTGATTACTATACATCAGCATTTGAGCAAATAGCTGGCTCCATGGCCACCACTCACTGATTTATATCCATTCCCACACTGATGAGTCTCATCACAACCCACTAGGAGGTAAGAAAATATATCAATTGGAATTTAATTCCTCTGACAATGACACTTAGGATTTTAGGGACATTAAGGCCTATATAACCTAAAGGCATCAGATGCCATCTGGCTTTCAATGCTAAGCAGGGTCAGCCCTGGTTAGTACTTGAATGGGAGAAAGCCAAGGAATATCGGATGTCGAAGGCTATTATTTCAGAGGAAGGAACTAGCAAAACCACCTGTGAGCATTCCTCGCTTAAGCAAATCCTGAGAAATTAATAGGGCGCCGTAAGTCGACAGACTACCTGAAGCAGTGGTTCTCAACCGGTGTGTCCTCAGATGTTTTGGCCTTCAGCTCCCAGAAATCCTAACGGCTGTTAAACTGGCTGGTATTTCTGGGAGTTGTAGGCCAAAACAGCTGGAGATCCACAGGTTGAGAACCACTGACCTGAAGGCACATATGTAGGCTAAGAGATACTATGAATTAGATAGTAGGAGTTGTGAGACAAAAACAATCAAATTCCATTTCAGCCACAGATGCATTAGGAGGACAGGAAAAGCAACTATTTCTCATGGTACATTCCTAGAGTTTAAAACAGGAATGCTACTGATCTGTTTTAAGGAGATAGGTTTTGAAAGGATTAATAAGATAAGGAAGATGTTTATCCACCCACTGTCTTGGGGAGGGGGTAGTTTTACGCAGCTAAATGCTTTAAAAATCACATTCCAACACTCATTCAAAACAACTTTTGAAATCCAGCTTCTTTGAGCTGATGTTCTCCAGATGCATTGGATTTACCATCTCCAGCCAGCTAACATGCTTGGGGGTTATCAGGTCTGAAAGGGCTGTTTGAAACACTGAACAAAGGATGCCCCCAGGCAGGAAAAGCCAGGAGAAGAACCTTTCCAATGCTAATTAAGGTGATTAACTGCAACATTCACACTGGCTTCCATCTGACAGAGTTCTTCTCACACCCTGGACTTTCCACAGATATATATTAACCTTCCTTGCTTAGTTTCTCCATACCTCACAACCTCTGAGGATGCCTGCCATAGATGTGGGCGAAACGTCAGGAGATAATACTTCTGGAACATGGCCATACAGCCCGGAATACAGACAACAACCCTGTGATCCCGGCCATGAAAGCCTTCGACAACACATTCCCACTTTTATTGTTCCTGCTGATGCAAACTATGCCTTGGCACTTAGAATTCTCGGACTGTTTTCATGGTATTTATACTTAACAACATAGATCACCATTCCGCCAGAAGTACAAAATCTGATGCCATAATTGCTTTGTTAATATTCAGGATACAACAAGACTCATTGTTTCCCCCAGTTGCCCTCTCTTCCCACTATGAATGTTCAGAAACCCACTCTTTCTGCTCCTTATAGGAATGTTTCAGTAAACAAAAGAAAACCCCCCTCCTATCCAAAGCCTAAGGGCAGCAGGAAATGGCCAAGGCTACTCTCTTGATAAGAGGGAAAAGAATGCTAAAAGGAAAGCCTTCTCTCCCACAAAAACCTCATCTTTTCATGACATGCAAAAGATCAGAAGTTCTTTGTCATTTAAACTCCACTCTTTCAAAACACATGCCCAAGATTACCCCCAAGGTAATTAGGTTTCTGGTATAAGATTAAACCCAGAAGGCTCCCAGTCTAGCAGGCTCTTTTCAAACTAGGCTTGACTCATCTGTTGACCTTTAAGGAAGGCTTATCCTTCCAATCTGTGAATTCCTCAAATTTGCTGCATCAAAGAAAGCTCTAAGGCAGGAATAGGCAGTAGGCAGATGGGATCTACTGGCTAACTTCAGTAGATAAGGAAAAACTTCAAATTGTTTAACAAAGGCAGACCACATGTTGCTAAAATGCAAAGAACTGGGGAACAATCAGGAAAGGCATTTTTATAGGGATGAACTGCTGTGGTTAGAACAAATGCCTTGGCTCAGATTATTTTAATGTTAAGTGCATGCATCTGGTAGATCTTTGGGTTCTGGTAAAAATCAATCAAACTTAGAGTACATTGAAGGCTTTCATGGCCAGAATCACTGGGTTGCTGTGAGTTCTCCGGGCTGTATGGCCATGTTCCAGAAGCATTCTCTTCTGACGTTTTCCCCACATCTATGGCAGACATCCTCAGAGGTTATGAGGTCTGTCGGAAATTAGGTAAGTGGGAATTATATATCTGTGGAATGTCCAGGGTGGGAGAAAGAACTGGTTTTTCTGTTTATTTAAACCCTACCGCCTGACGAAGACTCCTGTGAGTCGAAACCGGTTGCAGGTTTGAGTCAAGTTATATGGAAACTGGAGTCTACTCATATATAATAAAGAACAGGACATTTACTCACATGAAAAACTTGTCCTTATACTTCAAGAGAAGAACCGCTGATTTCTACTTATATACGATTGGGACAGTCCTGTTTTTTGGATATACATTGAGTTTGTTTGATTATTTTTATATCACCACAAGCAGTGGATTTTGCTTCCTACCATATACCATGCAGCTGTGGACAAGTCTACATAGGGACCACCAAATGGAGCAATGCCCAAACACGAATCAAGGAACATGAAAGGCACTGCAGATTAAGTCAACCAGAGAAGGCAGCCATAGCAGAGCACTTGCTGAACCAACCTGGACACATATTATTTGAGAACGCAAAATGCTGGACCACTCTGGCAACCACTATGTTAGACTACACAGAGAAGCCACTGAAATCCACAAACGTGGACAATTTCAATAGAAAGGAGGAAACCATGAAAATGATCAAAATCTGGCTACCAGTATTAAAAACTCTAAAATCAGTACAGTAAATAAAGAGCAACACTCAGAAGACAGGGGATTTCTAGACAGGAAGCAATCAGGGCCAAGTAAAACCTCCTAACAAAGGATTCCTCCAGAAAGGAAGCAGCCAAGCTTTGAATCTGCCAGGTTATTCAATCAAGGTGACCAATTGCAACATTCACACTGGCCTCAAACAGACAAGAGTTCTTTCTCTCACCCTGGACATTCCACAGATATATAAACCCCACTTGACTAGTTTCCAACAAACCTCACAACCTCTGAGTACGCTTGCCATAGATGTGGGCAAAACGTCAGGAGAGAATGCTTCTGGGACATGGCCATACAACCCACAAAACTCACAGCAACTCAAGAGTAGATCTATCTCTATTCCTGCCCAGACCTAAGAAAAATATCCGCGAAGTTTGTAAAGAAACGTAGTTCAGGAGCAGATGAGAAACAACTGGATAATTTCACTAGTCAGTTGCTGACTTCACCTACTTCTACAGTCCTGCTGAAGGGCCCGTCCATAATAGCCGTGTTTACACAGTTGGCAGTTTTCCCCCTCTGTGTAATACAAGCACTTCAGGCACAATCCTGTCCTCTTGTCACAAGCCTCCGGGTCAGTTGAGTCGATGTTGTTGTTGCATTGGCAGGGCTGGCAAGTCCCACCAACTTCTTCAGGGTTTCCAAAGAAACCAGCAGCACATTCACCACATCTGCTCCCTGTTCAAGAAATGAGAGAAGGAAGAAATCTCTTAAGATGAATGATTGGAAAATCATTAGCCATAAAGGAAAAACATGGCAAAGGGGAGAAAGAGACCAACTCAGTTGGCAAAGCAACAAGGTAGGCAGTGTTTAGAGAAACTAGGGACCCTTCTACATTGCCATATAAAATCTAGATTATCTGCTTTGAACTGGATTATATGGCAGTGTAGATCATATAATGCAGTTCAAAGAGGATTATCTGCTTTGATAATCTGGATTATATGGCAGTGTAGAAGGGGGCTAACATACAGGAAGGAAAGAAAAACTTCTAAAAAGACAAATGGAAGGCCTTCATAAGCAGATACAAATTCACGGCATAGATTATGTCAAAAGGAGGTATCATTACTCATAATTCATTACAAGTTCCAAAACTTGATATGATGCCATCTCCCTATGCTTGGTAAAGAGGAATGCAGTAGGAAAAACGGAAGACCACATGAAAGCTGGGTAGATTCAATCAAGAAAGCCAAGGCCCTGAGTTTGAAGGAACTGAGTAAAGATGTTGATAATAAAGGGACTTGGAGATTCACCTTAGGTCACCATTGACTTGACAACAGTGAAGAGCAACTACTCTACAGCAACAAAGCTAAATTGCTGTTGAATAAACTTAATGGAAATAACGTATTAATAATTAGGGTTGTGCATTAGTATGGAATTACTTACAGCTTCTGTTTGTTCCATTCGTATAGCCCCATTTCCGTTTCCGCTTACGGAAATGGGCACCTATACAAATGGGCTTTTCCATCCAAGGTCTGAAAAAAACAAAACATTTTCAGGCCTTGGGCAGCAAAGCACCAGGCCCTGCGAGCTGGGCCTAAAGCATTGAGCGCTCGATGGATCGTAGGCCCTACAGGTATAATAACAAACATAATAACCAATTCCAAAATACTTCCATATGATTTTAAATTTCATAAATTATTTGGGACTATAACAATCCCCATGTATACATTCATAAGGATGTGTGCACAAATGAATGACCTTAGTTGCCATTACTTTCAAAAGACGTCCTACCTTTATATCCAGTTTCACAGATGCACACCACCTGGAAGGTTGTGCGGTCCTGATAACAACCCTGGGCAAACTGGCGTCCACTTTCTGGCCCATCTGGACAAAGACAAGGCCGACAATGGTCTCCAGATCCTAGGACAGGATCTCCATAATAGCCCCCAAGGCATCTAGTTTTACAAGACACAAAGTTCTGCTAAGTATACCAAAAGAAAAGGACATATATTTGCACAGCCAAAATGGGAACAACCAAGGGTGAGATTTTTCACTTTGCCCCATAGGCTGAATAACACTATTTTAGAGATATTTTTGTTGGCTTGTCATTGATTTTAGTGGAAGAGGAGCCAAGCCAAACCGATTACTTTTTGCATTTCATATAAACACACGTTCGTTCACTAACTAATGTGGATTTCTGGGAAGTTTGAAAGAGTCACATATCTGTAAGGAAATCCAATTATAATACTTGGCAGCACAAACCTAGGCTTATTTCTTAACCCTATCTTTAAGCATCTACAGAAGCACTCCACACACGTGCCGCTAGCTAAACCAAAGCAAAACACTCCACAGTTCAACCCTTAACCAAGCCATCAGAGAACTCTGAAGGACTGGTAACACTGAGACCTAATGTCCAATTAGATCAATGGTTCCAAAATTGGCAAAGAAAGAGCTGGGAAGAAAGAGAACCAACAAAATTTGAAAATATTGTATTAAAAGAACAGACTAAAGAGGGAAATGAATATCCGAAAGGGATAACCAGTATGATATATAAAATATTAATAGAGATTAAAGGTGGGAGGAAAGGGATATTAACAAGGGAAATATGGGAGGAAGAACTGGGAATAAAAGTAGGAGAAAGAAATTGGGAAAAATTATGGAAAGCAAGGCACCTCAAAAATTTATCAATTAGAATAAAAGAAAACTACTACAAGATAGTATGGAAGTGGTATTTGACCCCAATAAAGATACATAATATGGATAAGAGTTATTCAGAAAAATGTTGGAGGGGTTGTCAAGAAAGGGGGACATATATTCATATGTGGTGGGAATGCAAGTATGTACAGAGTTTTTGGGGAAAGGTCATAGTAGAAATAGAGAGTATCATGAAGAAAAAAATTAATATAAACCCAGCGACTATACTATTATCTATTTATAATACAGAGGAATGGAAAGAAAATGAAAAGAATTTGGTAACAATGTTGCTAACGGCTGCAAGGTTATTAATAGCAAGAAATTGGAAAGGGGAGGTGGAAATTAAAATAGAAGATTGGTACAAGGAAATTTGGAAATTAGCAATAAATGATAAGTTAACATGCAATTTAAATGTCAAAAAAGGCCTAAGGAAGAAAAATGATTTTGAAAGCATATGGAAGAAATTTATTGAAGAGACATTAAGGAGAGAAGATGGGAATCAACCCCCACCAGAAGAGATGAGATTCTGGTTGGACTATAAAGAAATGGACTCCAGTGATGGGGAGCACAACGGGTAGAACACTGGGGGAGGGAAAAGACTTAATTATATGAATTGTAAAGATTTTTCTTTTCTTTGTAACAAATTAATAGTAATGTAATAAAAATATTCCAAAAACAAACAAAAAAAAAAAGACTGAGACCTAATAAGATGTCAATCCTTGAACAGTCTCTGGGCCCTTCCAGACAGCCATATAACCCAGAATATCAAGGCAGAAAATCCTACAATATCTGCTTTGAACTGGGTTATCTGAGTCTACATTGCCATACATTCCAATTCAAAGCAGATAATGTGGGATTTTATTCAGCTGTGTGGAAGGGGCCTCTGTGTGCAACTTACCAGAAAAGCGGTTTTCTTTTGCAAGTCCTAATTCACTGTTAAATCCTCCCCCTTTTCTCTTTTAGCCTATTGCATTGTTAGGTTGGAATAAAAGCCAGCCTTCCTGCACCACTCCCAATAGTTCAAAATGGACAAATTCAGTGCAGAATCATGCAGCACCATTCTGGATCTTATACTTTGCTATGTACCATAGCACTTCTTGTCCTTCTATCACACTGTTCTTACTTTCAAATTTATCTAATCATTAGAATAATACTGCCATAAAATTATACAAATACATTCACTGAATGTTTTTTTTATATTCTAAAATTTAATACAGGTGAAGAATATGAAAGAATGGCACAATGGATTGAACTATTGTGCTGCTGAACTTCTGACCTCAAGGTTGGCAGTTCGAATCTGGGGCCCAGAGTGAGTTCCCACAGTTAGCACTAGTTCCTGCCAACCTAGCAGTTTGAAAACATGCAAATGTGGGTAGATCAATAGGTCCCGCTCCAAGGACGCTCCAAGCAGTTATGTCAGCCACATGATCAGGAGGTATCTATATAGGCTCCTTGGCTTGGAAATAGAGTAAGAGCACCTTCTCCCAGAGCCGGAAATGAAAGGAGAAGTCTTTGCCTTTGTCTGTGTATGTGTGTCACATTGTTTGTCATTGTAACAAGGCATTGAATGTTTGCCTGTCTC
Organism: Anolis carolinensis; assembly: GCF_035594765.1. Lineage (NCBI taxonomy): Eukaryota > Metazoa > Chordata > Lepidosauria > Squamata > Anolidae > Anolis > Anolis carolinensis. The sequence goes on along the minus strand of NC_085845.1, from coordinate 83,020,121 downwards.
GGTTTAAATACTGTAATCCACTCTGAGTCACATCGAGAAGAAGAGCGGAATATACGAGGGCTATCCACAAAGTAGATTGCGTTTTGGAATTAAAAATGAACAAAGTATAGGAGAAAACATTTACGATATGGAGTTGAAAGCCACACCCAAATATCACATCTCATGTAGTCACCATTCAAATCTAGGCACTTACCATAGTGATGAATGAGCTTTGCAAATCCTTCCCCACTAAATTCTGCCGCTTGGGTCCTCAACCACTTGTTTCCAACAATTGGGGTGTGGCTGGCAACGCAGTGTTTTGGCGACACTGTGCAGCTGTGGGAAGGGGTGACCGGCTGGTTGAAGATGCAAGCGGCAGAATTTAGTGGGGAAGGAGTTGCAAAGCTCATTCATCTCTATGGTAAGTGCCTAGATTTGAATGGCGACTACGTGAAATGTGGTATTTGGATGTGGCTTTCAACTGCATATGGTAAATGCTTTCTCCTATACTTTGTTCATTTTTAATTCCAAAACGTAATCTACTTTGTGGATAAAACTCATAAAGATGATGATGATGATGATTATAAAATGGTGGATGGATACATTCCACATACAGTTCACCTTCCCACTTTACTAGTCTAACTTTAGTCTTTCTTTTTCTGCAAAGGTAGCCAATGCTAGGTAAAGGTAAAAGTTTTCCCCTGACATTAAGTCTAGTCGTGTCCGACTCTGGTGGTTGGTGCTCATCTCCATTTCTAAGCCAAAGAGCCAGTGTTGTCAATAGACACCTCCTAAGTAATGTGGCCAGCATGACTGCATGGGGCACCGTTACCTTCCCACCGGAGCGGTACCTATTGATCTACTCACATTTGCATGTTTTCAAACTGTTAAGTTGGCAGAAGCTGAGGCTTCCTGGATTTGAACCGCTGACCTTTCGGTCAGCAAATTCAGCAGCTCAGCGATTTAACCCGCTGCGCCGCCGCAGGCCAGGGATAGGAAATATGCAACCCCCCAGATATTGCTGGACTACAACTCCTATCAACCATACCTGGATTATAATGGACAGGGCCAATGGAAGTTACAGTCAAAACACATTAGGCACCTGCAGCTTCATCCTTATGGTAGGAAGCTGAGGAATTATGTCCTAGCTTTGAACCCATACTTCAGGTGATCAAGGTATGTGAAGTAATATAATAATAATAATAATAATAATAATTATTATTATTATTATTATTATTATTATTTATATACAGATCCATATCCTCGAGAGGACTCAGGGCGGTTTCCAACATGTATGCAAAAACCGTCAATTGTCAAAACAACATACAACAACTTGAAACACAGCAAACATAATAAACACATCAAAGAAAGCAAAACAATTCAGTTAAAATAGACATAGTTACAGTCAGAATATTTCATCGAGGGATCGGAAACCAGTAGTCAGGGCGAGGTTGACGTGGTCCATTTTAAAGAGTAGATAAAACTTATGCAGCATATTGTAAGGCCAAGAGGCAAATAGTGTACAGAGCAGGGTCTGCTTTGTTGCACACTGAAACTAATCTTGTCTTGTTCAAAGAACTCCAAGTTTCATTGTACAGTAGAGTCTCACTTATCCAACACTCGCTTATCCAATGTTCTGGATTATCCAACACATTTTTGTAGTCAATGTTTTCAATATATCGTGATATTTTGGTGCTAAATTCATAAATACAGTCATTACTACATAGCATTACTGCGTATTGAACTACTTTTTCTGCCAAATTTGTTGTCTAACATGATGTTTTGGTGCTTCATTTGCAAAATCATAACCTAATTTGATGTTTAATAGGCTTTTCCTTAATCCCTCATTATCCAACATATTCGCTTATCCAACATTTTGCCAGCCCGTTTATGTTGGATAAGTGAGACTCGACTGTAATTACATAATCAAAAACTAATACATTTTATACACTAATATCCCACTCAAATTTTAGAATAAAATATGATAAATATTGCCTTAACAGTAGTTCTTTATTTAATAAATATTTCAATTAACCACCAAAGAAATGGTACCTTTCACAATTGTGGCCAGAGGTGTGATCACGGCAATTCAAGCATTGTCCACTGTATGGGTCACAGTCATCTGCATGGCCATTGCACTGGCAAGGCTGGCAGCTTGGAAAACCCCAGTAACCAGGCAAACATCTATCACACTGGCGGCCATATATCCCATGGAAACAGTGGCACTGCCCCGTCTCGGGGTGGCAGAAGGCATTAACAGAAGCTTGGACGTGACACTCACAGGCTTGAAAGACAAAATACAAAGAGATACTTTCTGTATATGTACATATATATACACACACACACCACTTGCTTCATTTCCAACAGACTTCTGAACAAACCTCTGAGGATTATTTGTATAATACAAATAATACATTATAATAACTGTATATTATATATTACATGTAATATTGCTAATAATATTGCAGTATAGTGGTATAGTACAATATAGTAATATATAATACTAATATTGTGCTATGCTAATAATATAATATATTATATGAACATATAACTTGTAAGCCACTCTGAGTCCCCTTCATGGTAAGAAGGGTGGGATATAAATGCCGTAAATAAAAATAAATAAATAAATGCTTGCCACAGATGCTGGCAAAACGTCAGGAGAGAATGCTACTGGAACATGGCCATACTGCCTGAAAATCCACAGCAACCCAGTGATTCTGGCCATGAAAGCCTTCAACAACTCATTGAAAGTGTTTACATTCACTCGCTTATTACTCTAGAAGACTGGAGTGACTTAAAAACAATCATTTACAGGCTGAGTGGCTTTATCTTACCAAGCTCAAAAGGATTCTTTAAAATGTACTGAAATAAAGAGTCCAGAAGATCTTTCATCTTCCTTAACAACTTATTCAAGCAAGATCAAAATACAACAAAACTTGCCAGTCTGAAAAGTAACAACCTACGTTTGCATCCGCTTGGTCCAAATCCAAATGTGCCAGGAGCACATCTGTCACATCTTCTCCCCACAACATTTGGCCGACACTGGCAGTGGCCTCCATTGGGATCACATACAGAACTTATTGAGCCTTGAGGGTCACACTGGCAAGCTAAAAAAGAACAAAAGAGACAGATTGTGGAGGCATTGCAACTCAAAAAAGTAGACAGCAACAGTGAGATGCCACGGTACTATTGAAGGACTGGCTTATGAACAGCTGATAAGATAGACACAGGCAATAACATTGGATGGCTTTAGCATTGGCAGAAGGGCAATAGATGGTGTGGACATAAGCAAATTAAAATGGATAAATCCTATTGTGATTTAAAATTTCCCAAGTTTTAACAGTTTTACTTTTGATCCCTTTCCTTATATAGCTTCATATAATCAATTTTGATTGATTTAGATATGCCACCAATATAGCTGTTTAGATATGGTTTGTTTTGGAGCTGGTGTCACAATTTCTTCCTCTGAAACAATGCTCTAGATCAGTAGTTCTCAAACTGTGCTCCGAGGAGCTCTTGGGGCTCTATTAGAGGTGCTCAGGGGCTCTGTGAGTGCTCCAGCTCTTCTAGGGTTTATGCTATTATTATTATTATTATTATTATTATTATTATTATTATTATTATTTTATTGTATGACACAGCAAACAAGATAGACATGCTGGATTTCATATCACAAAATCACAAGTCGAACACTTCCCAAGTGTCTAGGACTTATTATTATTATTATTATTATTATTATTATTATTATTATTATTATTATTATTATTATTATGACACAGCAAACAAAATATATATGATTTCGTATTACAGAATCACAAGTTGAACACTTCCCAGGCGTTTAGGACTGTGTGATGTTTTTTCAGATGATGCGTGCAGATCCCAGTAAGGTGGCCTTTTACAGTTGACAGATCATAATGTTGTCAATGTTTATTGTTTTCAAATGCCGGCTGAGATCTTTTGGCACGGCACCCAGTGCATCAATTACCACAGAGACCACCTGTACTGGTTTATGACAGAGCCTTTGCAGTTCGATTTTGAGGTCCTCATAATGGTTAGATTTTTCTTGTTGTTTTTCATTAGTTCGACTGTCACCTGGTATGGTGACATCAATAATCCAAACTTTTTTCTTTTCCACAGCTGTTTGTTGTTGTTGTTGTTGTTGTTATTTTTATTATTATTGACACAACGACATAGTCTGACACAGCAAACAAGATAGATATGCTGAATTTCGTATCACAAAATCACAAGTCGAACACTTCCCGAGTGTTTAAGACTGTGTGATGTATATTATTATTATTGCTACTACTACTACTACTACTACTACAATAAAGTATTTTGGGGGTGCTTTGATTATGTTTTTCCTGGCTGTCAGAAGGGGGTTGGCCCTAGGGGTCTTCTACTGAAATACTGTTAAGTTTATGTTGGTTAAAATTGTTCTTAATTTGAAATATTGTAAAAAAAATTTGCACTGTGTGAATTAGTTCAAACAAACTCCATCCATCTGCCACTGGCCCAGCCCATGCTTGATATATATATATAATATAATACCAAAACATTTCTTGGTGCTTCACGAGAAACCTTGGCTTCAAAAAGAGCTCCACATCTGAAAAAGTTTGAGAACCCCTGCTATAGATCTAACGCCTCCTTACCCAGAGCTGTCTCATGCAATAGGGCTGAAATGCTGAAAATTATATTTTTGCAAATGTCAGTCATCGGTGTTTTAACAACACTTCTGCTGTTCTCCAGACACCGGTATCTTTGAAATGTTTCCCAAGCACTGTTTGTTGTCACATCATCGCCCCTTCCTCCAACTGTGAATAAGTCCAACGATTTGCAAAAGGGCATGAGAACAAGCTGTGGAATAATGTAAAAAGGTATTGTTAGAATCAATTGATACTTACAGCACAATCTTGTATATAAATATAAATTTTCATTCAATTCCTTTAGATTTTCATCTATATGAGAATTAAAGAGACTAGATTTTGTTTGTTTGTTGATATGTTTTGTCTTCTAACAATGTACTGCCAACCTTTAGTATCCATGGATAATACCTCCATGTGTTCAATGTTTCATGCCTTGAAAATATTCCTCCCCTCTCCCCAAAGAAAATCCATTTTATATATGGGGCACAATTGTATATGATGGAACCTGAGTATCCATGAATTTTTCATCTCCAGTGATGGATCTGGTACTACACCCCAGTGGATACCAATGGTCCGCTGTAATCCAAAGAGTATTTGAATTGATGTTCAGGGGACATTTAAAGCACCATGATCCAGTTCAAATGCAATTGCTGCATCTTATGGAATCCTGGTTTTGTAGACTGGAATGGCAATAAATTTCTATTACTGAAAAGCTTAAATGCCCTTCCCTAATCATGCCATTTAAAACTGCATTACATGGTCAGTGTAGATTCATACAATGAGGTTTGATGCAGTTAAGCTGCAATATATGAACATACTCTGGCCATATAGTGCCATTTCAAACTACATTATATGGCAGGTAGATGGGGCCTCAGTCTCAAGTGAACACAATACATTAGAGACAGTTCTCAACATTCCCCATGCTGTGCATATTTTCCTATAGATTTCTGCAATAATTGCAAGTGTTGCAGCTCAGCAAACGGCAGATGATTATTCTGACATTTCAGAGGACAAGGAGTTTGATGGATTTCAAAGTGATGCGTCTGTCAGTGTTAGGAGATAATTGCAGGCAGATGAGGTTGATGCTTTGGATCCCTGTGATCATTCCCAGGCAACCAAGGAAAGTGAAATTGAAAGAACCGAAAGGTCAATTTTTCTTGAGAAATGGCCTTCGACCAATGGGGAGTTTTCCTGAGAAGCTAGATTAGGCTTGGGAATGGTGAGAGTGAAAAATAGATTAATTAGATGTTCTGAGAGAAGACCCTGAGGACCAGGTGCATTCAGCATGATCTCATGGCTACTTGAACGGGCTTAAATTAAGTGGAGTTGGCTTCATGCCTCAGCCATATGGGATGGCTCTCTTGTCTGTGTCTGCTGTCTAGTTCACGATCCAAGTATCCTCAAGTTTCCTGTTCTGGTCCATGCCTTTGTTTTCTTAAAGGGAAAAGTTCATGTTTTCTAGTTCATGGATTTATGTTTGTAGTACCATTGTAGATTTTGACTCTCTTGACTTTATATAATTTGTCATTTTTGGATTATTGCTGTTTTGTATTTTCTGTTCTTCTGATCCTTTTAGAAATGCCCCTTTTCTCTTTTTACCTGCTTTCTTCAATAAAATTTTAATATAGAATTACCGGACGTTGGCGTGGTGCTAGGTGAAAAGGTGTTTTCAGTGCTAAAGTTAAATAGCAGGTACTTTTGAAAAGTCATCCGACACTTACTGAATCAATGAGTGTGTATGGATTCTCCAACTCTGTGTTTAAAGAATACTGCGGCAGCTCCAAGCGAACAGTGTAATTGAGTCCCTTTTCAAAGCATATTGGTCGTGGAAGGACCACATATCTGTATTACCAAAAAAGCACACCATCAATAAAAGGAAAACAGAAATAAAAATGATTTATATTTGACAAAAATGGGACAATAAAATACACAGTGATCACTGGAATATCAATAAACAACAAACAGTTCATTTGAGTGCCATTATTTCGTGGAATCAAATCTCTTTCTCTCTCTTTACTTCCCAAGTGCTTATTGTTCCTTTATTTTGTCCCTTAGGATGATACTTACCTTGAACCTGGAGATAATGATACTTCTTGATTGTCATCATCAGGAACTGTATTGCCACATCTGCTACTAGCAGAAATCTGGCCTGGACGGAATACAGTAATAACAGCCTTTTCCCACAAATCTGGTAACTGAATAAAAGAACAAATAGTTCACATTAAAATCTCTTTCTTTTTTTGAAGTAGTCTGCATTGTAGGCCAGTTTTGTCTTATGCAGTGATTTAAACTTTATATATATATGTCTCTTATTCCAAAATTCATGGGATCAGAAAGGTTTTGGATTTCAGAATTGGATATATTTGAATATAGAAATTGGACTCAAGTCTAAACACGTATAATGTATAATTTTATACACATTATAAATGGGGGCTGCAGTAGCACAGCTGGTTAAAGCGCTAGCTGCAGAAGATTTGCTGACCAGAGAGTTGGCAGTTCGAAGCTGCAAGTTGGGGAAAGCTCCTGCTGTAAGCCCTAGCTTCTGCCAACCTAGCAGTTTGAATTGAACAGAGTGGGAATTATTTCTGAATACTCCTGAATAGAATTCCACTATCTTTTCCACCTTCTACAAATAATTACCAAATTTAGTGTGACTTGGTTGGAGTGAATGATTTATTAGAGCTTAAGCATTCATGGGATTATACCAAGCTCTACATAGATACAGACATGTTCCTTAAAAATCTGCTGTTTACTGTAACTACACACTTCTTTTTTATTTACTCTCTTTCCATCACCATAAAAATCCATCCAATCTTATACCCCAAACAGTATACAACTTTAAAACAGTACATATTATCTTTTTTTTTTTTTGCATAACTTACTGTTTCTAGCGTGCCGAAATACAAGAATTTCAGAAATGGTTTTATGTGATACAGACCATATACTATGCTAATGCATAAAAATGAATCAATTATTCAGATTTGCATTTGACTTAAGGATTAGTTAAAAGATGCATTTAATATCAAAACACAGATTAAGCAAGTCCACTTCCTTGGACAACATGTTTACAAGCAGTGTGGTCTGAAATGCTGACATTTACCTGTGGTTCATAACGAATCAGAACGTCATACTCCATTGAATAGGGAATGTTATCAATATAGAATTCTAGAAAAGCTCCTTCGGGAACTCTAACAAATCCAATTCCAGTCCAGGAAGGTGTCCGATCATGAGAATACTGACGCTCCACAATACTCACTCCCTGAGGAACAAAATAAATCATTATACATAGTTGTATGTATGTTAGAATATATCTTTCAAAAATGTCGGTATATATTATAAATATCCTTATCTGAACTGTCATATCATTTTATGTGACACTCCAGATGTTGAACTACAATTCCTGTATTCCTTATCATTAGACATCATTAGAGTTGTGATACAGTAACATCTGGAAGGCCGCAGTTTGTTCTGTTTAGTCAGAATAGTGTCCTGTTTTGTCTTTCAAGAACAGCCTTAAGACACTGTGGTAAATAAATGAAAACTGCTTTACTTCAGCAAAACATAAAGTACAGCACACTCAGTGGAACAATGCAAAAGGAAGCAAGGAAATCTTAGGGCAAATGAAGTTCTTAGTCTCTGATACAGCCCCAAATCAAAGACCAGTCTTACTTCAGACAAAGAAACAGCAATAAATCCAGATGCAGACTCGGAGCAGGCACATGGGGAGCGAGGGCATTAGAGACAGTTTGTTACCAGCAAGAGCTGGCTGCACCTGCTTCTGCTTTATAGCCCTGAGTCCCCTCACAGCTGCTAGGGCAGTTCCTAATTACTCAGCTGCATTTCTGGCAGCTATTCTAGCTGAACGACATCTCTGCTCTGTTTCCTTTCGCCTCTCCTGAAAAGTGGGTACTTGCAAAGTCTCCTCCTCAGATTCCAACTCACCCTCAGATTCATGAACACTTTTCTGTTCCCCTTCCTCTTCTGAAGAAGAGGAATCCCTAACAGATAGTGGGGCTTGGATTTAGAAACAAGGCTTGTAGATATGACGTCTGACTTCAAAATGTCCTTTAACCTCACTCACAAGTGCTGTTGGGGAGCAATTCCCATTTTCCAAGAACATGGTGGATAATCAAAAGTGACGGGAGCTTTCGTTTAGTAACATCTGGGAATCCAAACTGGGTAAAAACCAAAGAATACCAATGACAATGTAAAAAAAAATGTGGTTGGTGTTGGCTCTCTGTATCCACAAATTTTCCATCCATTGGTTCACTGACCTTATATGTCCCTCAATGAAAATTAGTTTAATACCCCTGCTGTACACCTTCTTCATAAAGACTTCAATTGCACCAGGAGGGCCTAGAAAACGTCTAGTGCAGACATGGGCAAACTTTTTTGTCTTGGGGCCACATTGCAGGCCCGGCCAGGAGGGCTGGGCCAGGAGGAACGAGGGCCAGGAACATGCTGGGTAGGGCGGGCCTGGGAGGGGAAGGGTCCGAGAAAGGATGCACCAGGAGGGGGAAGGGCCTGGTTCATCCTCAGGTTGTCCTCCCAGCATAAGGATAGGGTTGCTCACCCTATCCTTATGCCGGGAGGAAGGCAGGACAAGTGGCGACTGCCCCTATTCTATCCCTCGACCCCCCTCCCCATCCTCCTCCCCTGATCCTTAGGTTGTTCTCTTGGAGGAGGATGATGAACAGTGGGCAAAACCGGTGGAGGAGGGCAAAACCGGTGGTGGTTGAGAGTGCTCTGGAGCATAAAGATGGGGCCACTTGCAGAGTGCTTCCCAGCATAAAGATGGGGCCACTTGCACCGTCCTTATTCTGGGAGGAGGTTGAGACACATGGTGGTTGAGAGTGCTCCAGAGGGCTTTTAGCTACTGTGTGCCCTTCTCCCCCATCTTTTTGGCATAAGGATGGGGTGGGCTGCCATGGCCTTCTGCCAAGAGGACAGGGAAAATGAGGAGGGCCTGATGTGAGCACCCGCCCCCCGGGTCTTAGTTTGCCCATGCCTGTTCTAGTGCCTTACTTATGCAACAGTACTATAAAATCAATAGGGCCATCACATAACTGAATATATGGATATGAAAGGAACTGCTCTGATTGTTCTTGCATCTTTTGATCATTTGTTAAAACTAATACTCACAGGGCCAAAGATGGCTTCCTCTGCTTCATAGACATAATGATCCAAAGAAATGAAAAAATAGCCCGGTTGTACTTCGTTGCATTGGCGTCCAATCATATGAGGCCTGCATTGGCATTGACCAGATTCTCTTGAGCAGCTGAAAGAGAGAATGAACTTTTATTGCACATCTTCTAAGAAAGTACTCACTAAAATAAATAAGCGTAGAGAAGGAAATCCATTAACAATAAATTCTAGGAATTCCTCCATAACCAAAGACGTGTTCAGAATAGCATGCATTGACCACTGCATTGGTGCAAGCATCACAACTTTTATAGCTAACAGCTGAGACTTTTTGAAGCATAGGCATTTAGATTCGGATCCAACCATTCTCTCATACCAAAGCCATCTGGAAACTTTGGGGAGAGATAAATTTATAGTGGAAAAAAGTCCCACGGAAACAGTCCTCATTAAACAAATGGTCTTCCTGTGAAATTATTATATCTATACCAGATAGATGTTAAGAAGTATGGGAGTTTCCTGTGCTTGGAACAATGACGCCATTCCTTGTTATGCATCCCTGATTGTTTTTCCGCATTCAAACCCACAAATTAACATCCAGTCCAGCTGTGCATTTCAGGTGCTGTGTCAAGCGATTGTGCTGGAGGAAATTACAGCAAAAATTTTGCATCCTTCCAAGCAGGCTATTTTCTAATTAGAAACAAGTTTGCAAAAATAGACATCTTGACTACAGCAGTTTTGAGAATGAATGAGCCTATTTTATTGGGAGAGCCAAAAAGGAAACACATATTGGCTAGGCCTCTTTTGGTGAGTGACACCCACTTTCAGATGGTTTTGAAATCATTGTTGTCAACACGTTCAAGGGTTAGGCAGCTTCATGATTCCACTACGTCAGGTTTTGAGTATACTTAATGCCTGGATGAGGGACACATCACTAGGGACAAATCTTCATCAGGGAAACATGAGCCTGACTGAATACACTTCATTCTTAGACAGATGGAAGAATAAGTCACTTGAGGCCAGGATTTTGTTTTAATGAGATCAAGACTGTGTTTGTGACTTGTGCACTCTCATCCTCGAAACCTTCATAATACTCAGAAAATCTGAGATTTTGGGAGAACAGAGATAGGCAAGATTATCAATAGTGCAATTGCAGTAAATGCTCCAGGGCCCTCAGTGGCTAAGAATCTCGCGCTACTGTTGGAATTTTACCCATAAACACATACAAAAATGTCTTGTACTATGTGATGCTGTCAAGAGATCTCTCCAGGGCTTGGTGACTCCATATCCCAGCTATGTTATTGTTAGAGCATTTAAAAATCAGTTGATGAGTGTGTTAACTGAAAATACAAAACACAATGCTGATTAGTTCGGCTACATCCGGGGAGCTAACTGAGTCTGGGAGTTTTGGCAACAGTTACATATAGTTTTCTGTGCAGGAGATTACAAAGGCAGTGCTTCTGCACTGCTTGAAGAAGACCATTTACACCTAAGGACTATGTGAATCTCTCTCAAAGGACATTGTGTTAGTCAATGCAACTGTTCATAGTGATGTGTGCGGTATTTGTTCCATTAGTTTAATTCGTGTTTCCGTTTCGTACCGTCAATTCGGATGGCACGAAATGGAAAGCCCCCCCTCCACCCGGAACAAAAACAAACTCAAAACGAAAGGCAGGCGGGAGCTGGTAGTGGTGCCAAGCCTGCTTTTCAGGTCAATTGCCTCGCAGGGCCTGCAGCTGAGAGTGGAGTAAGGAGTGATCTTTACTTGGCAGTCGGCTGCAGGCCCTGTGAGGCCCGGATACGTAGGCCTAAAGCCCTGCACCTGTAGGCCCAGGCACTTTGGGCCTACAGGTGAAGTCTGTCCCCCCCCCCCCCCCAATAAATAAATAATGGGCCTAAAGAAAATGGATCATTTGGCCCCTGAAAACATAGAAACAAATGTCTAACCTCCCGACTTCAGGAAGTTCAGATGAAAACAGATCAGGGCCCCACTGAAAGCCGAGACACGGAAACGGATCAAGGTAAGTCCCTAATTCACATGACTACCGTACCGTATATATGTTGTTCTGCATTTTGTCTTTACTGATAATCTGCGTGGAATATCTTTTCTCTGACAAAACAGTGTGTGGACTGGCCAAACGTGAACTACGCGTGTTTTTCATTCTGCCATAGTTACAATTGAAGGGTATCGTAGAACACTAATAATATGTCATGGCAGCTGGAACAAGCAAAGGGAAAGACTGTCTTTGATCCAAGTGAGGGCTTCTCTTGGCGTAGAAGCATCACAAAGGTATCATCCAGCAGCAACACTTCTAACCATTCACCCAATGCACTAAAGGGGGGGGGAAGGGGGTGTTCTTGGGCTCAAATACTTTAATCCAACTATTATCGATAGCTACATCTGGAAATCAATAAACTTCTTTCACTATGTTATCTGCTCACAAACAAATCTCTCCACATTGCATTCCACCCAATTCAAACTACAAAATGGCAGAGCCTGGAAATATTACTTTTGGGAATAGCTTCTGGCATTCATGGGGAATCCATGGAGGCAAAATGTCCTATCTCTGCAAAATGGTGATCATGCTCATGATATTGATCTCCTTTATACAGCGCCCTTTTACATTTCACTGAATTATTGTATGTAAATAACTTTACATTTGGAGCCAGTGGAGGAACACTGGGTTAAACTGCTGAGCTGTTGAACTTGCTGACTGAAAGGCTAGCAGTTTGAATCCAGGGAGCGGGGTGAGCTCCCGCTGTTAGACCCAGCTTCTGCCAACCTAGAAGTTTGAAAACATGCAAATGTGAGTAGATCAATAGATACCACTCCAGCGGGAAGGTAACGGTGCTCCATGCAGTCATGACCTTGGAGGTGTCTACGGACAACACCGGCTCTTTGGCTTCAAAATGGAGATGATCACCAACCCAAAGAGTTGGACGCAACTAGACTTAATGTCAGGGGGAAACCTTTACCTTTACCTATAAACTTTATATTTTCTATGTAAATCAAGCATGGGCAAACTTCAGCCTTCCAGGTGCTTTGGACTTGGCCAGAAATGCCAGCCATCTTACCGGCTGTTAGGAATTGTGGGAGTTAAGGTCCAAAACACCTGGAGGTGTTTGTAAACTCTTAAGTATTATTACTATTATCATTATCATTTTTAATGTGGCCAATAAAGTAAAACTTTCTAAAATAATAAATAAATAAATCTCGTCACAGACATGGGACTTACTTATTGTTCAGTGCTCCTCCTTGATCGCAATCACATGGCCGACATCCATCCATATCGTTGCTCAGCCCCCAGTGTTGAGGCTGAAAGAGATAATTAAGGCCATCATATATGTAACCAGACCCTTCAAATGGCAAGTGCAAGTTAAACATACATAAAAGGCAGTGCCAATTACAGTATGGGTCCAGGGAAAACAATGAACAATGACAGCTGAACCATCTTCGTTTTTTTCCTGTTTGGGTAGTGGGAACCTTCATTTTCAATATTATTGTCTTCCCCTCCATTGATCTTTCTTGCATGATAGGCATGAAAGGAGTGACTTCTGAGGCTCTAGGGCACATGTTAGCATGGCCCAGAAGAAAGAAGAATGTGATCTCTTGCAGTATGCAGGGGTGTTGACGTGAGGCCCCTTCTACACTGTCATATAATCCAGATTATCAAATCAGATAATCCACATTATCTGCTTTGAACTGGATTATATGAGTCTACACTGCCATATAATCCAGTTCAAAGCAGATAAACTGGATTTTTTATGGCAATGTAGAAGGTGCCTGAGTTTACTAAACACTGAACTTTCAGCTGGCACATACATTTCCCTAATACCTATTCTGTATTTGTGGGTTGTGCGCTCTTAACTTGATCTTTTTTGGGGGTACTACACAGATTGTATGACTTCTGAACACTCCTTTGCAGAACTCTTCTTTGCCTCACGGAGAGTGGATCGAATTGTAGGAGCATCTGGCCTGACGTCAAATGAATACCACAGTGTTGAGGCCACTAAAGGATTCTGGAAGAGCTCAGTACTGATGTAATCATTCTGCATCTGGTTATGGGGGATGTAGACAGATGTTTCTCCTATCGTACTTGTTCCTCATGAGACATGGGGAGCCAGAGTTGTAGACATTTTATGGTAAGTCTGGTAGGAGGATTTATGGCTCAGTCTACTGTAGTTCCACAGGAGGAACTACTACACTACACTGAGGCCACGTACTCCTGAAAAGCAGAAGAGGAGCTGAGATCAGCACCCGATTGCTTTTGTTGTGGGCAGGTTTTTATACCAGAAAGGTCCTTACCGTTATGGGCTCCCGAAGGTACCGAAGGAAATGGAAGAAAACAAATTCATGCACAAGTCTAATTTTTAATGAAGCCAAATAGTCAAGTGATATTTTCTTCCTGATATGAAAAGGCATTTTTTAAAAAAGAAATCTCTACTTCTTTCAGCAAGACAACTTACCAGACACTGATCACAGTGCCTTCCGGTGACAAGACGTTTACAATAGCAGCTTCCTGTCTCAGAGTCACAAGGATTCCCTCCAGGAAGAGTTCCCAAAGGATTACACGCACAAGCTATATTGGGAAGCACAGGAAATAAATCAGGATCTAATTGTTTTTGTCATAATTTTCACAGACGCCAATGTATATATTTACTTCAACACTATCCTTCATTTTGCAACCTCGATGATAAATTACTTGTCTTCAACACTGCCTGCTTTCACTACCCTAACTTCTTGGCTTTCACTCCAATTAAGGGCCCTTCCACACAGCCCTATATCCCAGAATATCAAGGCAGAAAATCCCACATTATCTGAGTGTGGTCTCAGATAACCCAGTTCAAAGCAGATATTGTGGGATTTTCTGCCTTGATATTCTGGGATATAGGCTGTGTGGAAGGGCCCTTTCTTGACTGGATTTTGTTGTGGATCAAAGCTCAGATCTCACAGTACAAAGCCTTACAACCAGCACTGCTCAGCAGTCAGTGACAGAAATAGTAATTTAAAAACCAAAAAAAAAAATTATGAATGAATTATAACATAAAAACCTATTTAAAATTATAAGCCAGAAGCATTGAACTCTAGCATTGAGGAATTTTAAAGGATTAGTGGAGATCATCCATTGCCTTTGCATTCATCAATCACAATGATGGACGCCAGGTGCTAGTATTCCCCCTCTGAGTATTTTCATAAGGAACAGAGTTTCTGGCTTCTAAAACAAAACAAAAACAGCTGTCTTTTCCTCCAGATGACAATAGAACATACCGGGAAAGCATTAAGAATATCCTATAATTCCATCAAAATTCAATCCAAAATTCAAGATAATATGAATTTACTCTATCTAGATCTTCTGTTATGGTGAAAAATATGCAACGGCATAGTACATATTTGAAATAAAATAATATAGTTGTAAATTCAAAGGTAATATATCTCAATTAACAAAATCTATTAGCAAAATCTTTACTTACACTGACAACCAAGAGGATTATCAGAACTTAATCCGTAGAACCCCTCTTTGCAGAAATCGCAGCGTTCCCCTTCCACAAATAGTTTACAGCGACATTGCCCAGCAATAAGGCCAGCGGAGAAGTCAGTGTAGCGATCACATATTCCTCCATTCTGGGAGCCAGTTGGATCACAGTTGCAGGCTGCGGAAACCAACAAACAAACCCTTTAATAACAATCGTATTGAGTTCCCTTCAGGGAGAGAAGAGTGGGATATATATATATATATATATATATATATATATATATATATATATACACACACACACACATACACACACACACACACACACACACACACATACATACTAGCTGTGCCCGGCCACGCGTTGCTGTGGCGAAGTATGGTGGTATGGGAAATAAAGTATTGAGGAATTGGTGGTAGATAAGGTAAAGGGTAAAGGTTTTCCCCTGACATTAAGTCCATTATAAATGGGTAATATAGCTGTGTGGAAGGGCCTTGAGTCTACACTGCCATATAATCCAGTTAAAATCAGATAATCTGTATTTTATAGGCAATGTGGAAGAGGCCTAAGTGAGGCCTAACTCTGCCTGTCCCCTGGGCTGAGTGCGTTGCTAGGAGACCAAGTGGGCGGAGCTTAGCCTTCTAACTGGCAGCAATTGGATAAAAACAATTATTCCTTTCCCTCTAATTAGGACTTTATTTTTCTTTTTTCTTTTTTGTATGAACGTAGAGGCATGGATGAGGGGTTGTGCTGCCAAGTTTAGTGTTTCTGGGATGTGTAGTTTTGTTGTTTTGTCTTAGGCCGAAATTTCATTACCTATATATATATATATATATATAGCGCATAGGCGAAGAAGAAATTGAAATATAAACATAGGTTAAAATTATCAGGATAGAGAAACGATGTTACATAGAAAAATGATTGGTCGTTTTGACTTCCTGGTATCTTCCAGAGGTCTGTTCCTTTTCTATTTTTCTGTTCTATTCTTGTTTCTTTTCTCCCTTTCTTCTTTCTTCCCCTTTGTTTTTGTACATAGTTTTGTTTTTATGAATAGTTCTTATCATATCAATATTTTTTATTCTTTAACATGAGATACTCATTTACTTGTTTCCAGTTGGTTTCCTTTATTTTCATTCCTTTATTCTTAGTCATGAGAAAGGTAAGCCTAGCCATATTTTTAATTTCTAAGATTTTTGTAATCCAGGTTTCTTCATCAGGTATATCTTGATTTTTCCATAACTTAGCATAACACTATATATTCTTCTATATACTGCAATTAAGTAACTATAACAATAATAACAAAAAAATTAATTAATTTTTTCCAGAATATACACAATTTAGTGTAGGTAATGCACATAGCAAAATAGATACTCTAACTTACAGTCTTAAATCTGTTCTATTTATGTCCTTTTTTCATATCTATATATTAATCTTTCTTTTTCTCTTTTCTTTTTTCCTTTTTGCTTTTCCTATTTCTTCTTTATTACTATTATATTATTACTGTATTATAAAAGAAATCTTAATAAAAAGTATTTTAAAAAAGAGTGGGATATAAATGTCGCAAATACAGAAATAAATAAATAAATAAATCTTGACTACTGTATAGAATATATATGCATATGCATTACCAGATCCATTATCTGAAATTCGACTGTCCATATCTCATGCAATTTAGTCACTGGGCCCTAATAAAAAAGAAATCAATCTTCTCATAGATCCCTGACTCTGCTACACATCTTTTGGAATACAGAACAGCTGTTTAGCAAGTTTGCAAATTTTAGGACAAAAATTGTAATATTAATTCATATTAATTATTTCATATTCATGTATTACATGAGCAACAAAGAAAGTTAATTTGGCCAAAATGAACATTGCAAGCCATTAGAAATTGTGTCTCCTGAGTAATGTACCTACGTTCACATATGTAGGGATCCCGGATATCTCTCTCTGGATGTTGGAAGTAGAAGGGTTTACACTGCTCGCAGTTTCGCCCTATTGTGTTATGTTGGCAGTCGTCACACACTCCGCCACTGGTATTTCCAGTCGCAACAAAAACAGCCATATCAAAGTGGCACTGGGCAGAATGTTCATTGCAGTTGCATTCTAAGACAAAGACACATAGACGCTGCCATTAAAGAAGGCAATGTAACTGGTGCATTTCTGAAGAGAGCACTATATAAAGAAATGTGGAACTAGGAAAAGACTAGGAAAAGACTTCCATGAGTGCAAAACACAACTTCCCCTTTTCCCCCAGAGCCCTCTTTACTTAAAACTTGATCTGGATTGTCTCTCAGTTCTCAAGTGAAGACTTCATCAACCAAATGAGTCTATTAACTGTGATTTTTAAATACTGTTTATAATTAATTCTGTTTTAATGTTTGCATATATGTATATTTTAAATTGTAGGCTAATGCTTTTATGTTAAGCCACTTTGAGACTCCTTCAGGAGAGATAAAGTGGGATATAAACAACAACAACAACAACAAACATAGTATATTATCTGAGAACACAGAAATGCTTGACCACTCCAACAACTATAATGTCAGACTACACAGAGAAGCCATTGAAATCCACAAGCATGTGGACAACTTCAACAGAAAGGAGAAAACCATGAAAATGAACAAAATCTGGCTACCAGTATTAAAAAAGTCAAAAATCAGAACAGTAGATGGGAAGCAACACTCTGAGGACAGACGAGCTCTAGGGATGACTAATGACTCTGAACAAAGGATGCCCCCCAGGCAAGAGACGAACCTTTCCAATGCTAATTAGAGTGATTAACTGCAACATTCGTGCAACATTCCAACTGACAAAGAACTCTTCTCACACCCTGGACTTTCCACAGATATATATTAACCTTTCTTGCCTAGTTTCTCCATGCCTCACAACCTCTGAGGATGCCTGCCATAGATGTGGGCGAAACGTCAGGAGAGAATACTTCTGGAACATAGCCATACAGCCCAGAATGCATACAACCAACACATGCTTGTAATTGTGTTGCCCTTTGCTTCATAAAAACAAAGCACACAATTGCAGTTAATGTTGTTATTTGTCTAGACAATGTGTTGGGATGCTAGTTTGATATTGATGGTATCCCAGCATAGGTTTTTCAGATGTAGAATGGAGTATTAGCATATTAATTACTCTTCAATTGCAAACACTTGTATGTTTGATGTACAGAAACTTAACATTATCTATCAAACAAAAATACAATGTTTGTGACTGAAGATTCTAAAAC
Source organism: Anolis carolinensis (assembly GCF_035594765.1). NCBI lineage: Eukaryota > Metazoa > Chordata > Lepidosauria > Squamata > Anolidae > Anolis > Anolis carolinensis. Next base: position 83,001,647 of record NC_085845.1, on the reverse strand, counting down.
AAAGTAACAAAGGGTATTCTTGTCACTTTTACCCTGTTTCCCCAAAAATAAGACATCCCCTGAAAATAAGACCTAGCAGAGGTTTTGCTGAATATAAGGCCTCCCTCGAAAGTAAGACCTAGCAAAGTTTTTGTTTGGAAGCATGTCTGCCAAACAGAATAGCAGAGCATGCCGGATTGGTAAATGTACGTACTATAGATTGTAGTACATGGAAATAATGTAGTAACAAGATATTCTTGATAGGATTCAAAGTTTGTCTGGCTATGCTGGTTTGTGATGACAACTACTGTACAGTATATAAATAAATGTTCATTTTTTGTTCAACAATAAATGTGAATTCTTTTTCGTGGAAAAATAAAACATCCCCTGAAAATAAGACGTAGCACATCTTTGGGAGCAAAAATTAATATAAGACACTGTCTTATTTTTGGGGAAACATGGTAGGCACTTTCCTCCCTCCCTCCTTCCTCCTGAAATGTTTACCATACTTAATAAAGCAGCATTTAAAAGTGTTAATACTTACTTTTGCATGCATTGCTATTGCGGCCTTCAGCAGGTCTCCATGGCAAATCATGGTAGAAGTCCAAGCATTGTTCACAGTTTAAACCTTTGGTGTTGTGTCTGCACATACAGTGACCATGAACCTTAAATTTGAAAAAAGAAATGGAAAAACTGTTGTAGACACACACAATATCTTAAAAACTCAAGCAAAATAATTTCCTCCTGTTAAGTCAGTGGTTCACAATCTGGAGTCCCCAGATGTTTTTGGCCTGTAACTCCCAGAAATCCCAGCCAGTTTACCAGTTGTTAGCATTTCTGGGAGTTGAAGGCCAAAACACCTAGGGACCCACAGGTTGAGAACCACTGTACCAAGTAATAGTTCATACGTAGAAAAATTATCTGACAAAGACAATTAAAAGAAAGGTATTTAAACAAAAATGAAGGGCTTTTCTCGAACCAGAAAATTGGAAACAATGGAACAGGAGGAAGAACTACTTCATTTTCACTGAGATTATACATAGCCTGTTTCCTCTGAAACGTGGAAGCATAACACTATGTAACAAAATTTGAAAAAATTCTGTTCCTAGTTTGAAAATGTTATTTCCTGGTTAAATGTGCGGAGCTTACTTTGAAAGTTGTTGTCATACTCCGGAAACTTTATTTTTGTGGTTGCCACAAACTATGTTGAGTCGGTTGAGACTCTGAGATATTCACGGAAACACTATGACAAAATGTGCTTCCGGATGTCCCACAAAAACATTTTATCGCAGTTTATTAAACGTTTTTCATGTTTTTATGACAGAACCAATTTGGAAATGACATTCACAACTCAGGAACAAAAATCATGTTACATAGTTTTACCTATACCCCGAGAAGAACACAGATAGATCCAGAAGAGGCTGGGAATCCAATGCCAGTAGGGTGGTTTTCAGGTTTTCATTGAAACCAGGGGCTCTCAAACTGTGGGTCCCTAGATATTTTGGCCTTCAACTCCCAGAAATCCTAACAGCTGGTAAACTGGCTGCGATCTCTGGGTTTGTAGGCCAAAACACTTTGGGATCTACAGGTCATGAACCACTGATCTAAACTTTAATGGAACTATCCGAAGTGCTGAATCCATTTTGGAGATAGGGTCAAAACTGGGATTGTGCTTTGCTATGGCAGGGGGTTGGAGTGGATGGTCTTTGTAGTCTCTTCCAACTTTACGACTCTATGGGTATAACCAGATCAGAGATCTCCTCTTGATTTTGTATTGCTTATAGTTTTAATGCCTTTTGTTTATGTTGACAGTTCCTTCAAGGGACTGTTCATTTAGGGAGTACAAGAGGCAGAATTGTATCAGAATGACTTCAACATTTGTTGTGAAAGCAATATAGAAACATTTACCTTTCCTTCTACTTCTTCATTATCTCCATGCACTGGTGCACACTCACTGGCATGACCATAACAGAAGCAGTTTCCACGGACTACCATGTCATAAATGGCGTAATAATATTTTTCTCTGATTTCCATTCTTGAATCAAGAAGGTTGTCTCCCAAGGTGTGTAGTTTGATAAATTTTACTCTTAAATTTGTGATCTTTAACATATCTGGAAAGAAGACAAAAGGGAGTTAAAAAAAAATAGAATAGGAAAGATATCCTGATAAGAATAATGGTAGTTATTTATTTATTTATTTATTTACAACATTTATACCCTGCCCTTCTCACCTGAGGGGACTCAGGGCGGCTTACAAAAATTGGCAAAATTTAATGCCCAAAATGCAATCATAAAAACAAAACAATATAAACAGATCTATTAATAACATTGTTAAAACACATTATAAAAACCTTAAAAACGTATATATAATTAATTCCATTCGCCCGAGATCCTATTAACCAGAAGTAACTTTATAACATAAATATGCATATGACAAGGCTTATGGAATTCTGGAGATTGCTCCACCAAAACAAAATGTAACTGCCAAAATACTTCAATGACAGCAGACTCGGTCTGATCTTTGAAGCTAAGCAGGGTCGTTTCTAGTTAATACTTCAATGGGAGCCTGCCAATGAATCCCAGATACATTCCCATTAAATGAATTCAAGAGGACTAAACTGAAAATACCACCCCATTGTCCAAAAAAAAAACTATACGAAATTCATCATGTGAAGGCACATATGCACACATGCTTCCTAACTCCTTACTATAATGCTTTAGCAAACCCATGGTATGGATGGGGAAGCAAAGAAAAATAGGAGAGTCTCTGTTCTTTTCTTTTTGTATTATCTTTTTATTTTTAAACTTAAACTGAAGATTTCCAGTTTTATTAAAACCATAGTATGTTATGCATTTTACCATTTTAATATGCATACTGATTTAAAAAGCATTGAAATATATATCAAAAACCATCCTTTAATATTGCATAATCTAGATCCACATGTCTTGGTAGTAGTAATATTATGATTATTCTACATTTGAATATGATACCTACAGATGCTCTCATTTCTCCTAAAGGTCGGCAAATTACCTAACATTTAGACAGGCACTATGAGCCCCTGGTAGTGCAGCGGGATAAACCACTTAGCTGCTGAACTTGCTGACCAAAAGGTTGGCAGTTCGAATCCAGGGAGCGGAGTGAGCTCCCACTATTAGCCCCAGCTTCTGCCAACCTAGCAGTTTGAAAATATGCAGATGTGAGTAGATCAATAGGTACCGCTTCTGCGGGAAGGTAATGGCGCTCCATGCAGTCATGCTGGCCACATGACCCAGGAGGTGTCTACAGACAACACCGGCTCTTCAGTTTAGAAATGGAGATGAGCACCAACTCCCAGAGTCGGACACAACTGGACTTAATGCCAGTGGAAAACCTTTACCTTTACTATGGGCTGAATCACATGTTCACTGCAATCAGAGCAGATCTATTTAAATTAGTTTTTCCAGTTAATCAAGTTGTATTAATTTAAGTAAGTCTGCTCAGGTTGAAAGTAACAATGTATTGTTTATTTTCATGATCTGCTTTTGATCTCAAATCAATCTAATTAGGATTTTCCAGCCAGCTACCAACTGGATCCAAACATGTTCAGCTTCGGCAAAGGTTAAAATAAGTTCCACAGACGGGAAAGGCAATGAAAATAAAGAAATACGAAATCATTCACTTTGTCGAAATAATGAAAGCTGCTGATGTGGCTGAAATATTTTGATTTAAGCACATTTTCATTTTATTGGGCCACGGAAAATATCCTCATGAATCGGGTTTATGATGGGCTCCTGAAGAGTTTTCAGCGGCCTTTAATCAGCTTATAAGTGTACAAGTTTAACAGCTCCTTTGATCCCAGTGGGAACATAGGTTGGTGTTAATGAAAATTCTTCACAATGTTTAGAGATTACATGACATCCATTTGAAGAAAACCCCTAAACTCCCTGCAGAGACAGTGTATGGTTCACTAGATACATGCCCACTTTGATATGGTTTTGTCAACTTGTACTTCTTTTCAAATTAACAAGAGATAGAGTATGCATAGTAACAGAATGTTATAATCTTAAACATAAAGATCAATGTTTAAGAGCAAGACATGTCTCAGAATGAAGATGAGGAAGAAGAGGAGGTGGGGAAGGGAGGAAAACTTCATAAATCTTTCTCAGTCTTTTATGTTGGTTATTTTAAATAGCATGTACAAGGTGGTAGTTATGAAGCATTTTTTGAGGCCTAAACACAATTGCAAACCATTTCACAGGAAGAGAAAATAATAGATACATACTTTGAATCCTCGGGCTATATGGATCCTCTATTCTAAACGCAGGATCCAGAACACGGTAAATTACCTGAAACAAACATGATGTGTTATCAGCATCATAAAGACAACTATTTCAAAAAGTAAGGCAGTTAAAAAACACCCAAAACACCAACCTCTCCTTCGGTGGAAGGTTCAATATCAGAATAACGGGAATCACACATAATGTCATCTACTTTCTTCATAGGTCCAGCAGAGATGCCCGGAAATGAATTCTCACAGTCGTAGGCAAAATATCTATATACTTGCCAGGTCTTTCCAAAATCTGAGGATCTTTCGATCATCATTGCAGCTGGGCGAAATGTCTAAGTATAAAGAATAGTAGAATAATAGACATTGATATATAACACAAATATTAGATTTTTAAGATATCAAATACATTTGAAATTATGTATTCCCAGTATTAGTTTCAGTTTTCCTAAAAAATATTTCTTTTTCCAATTTGTTTTCCTGAATTTTTAATGGTTGTTTTTAGGAAGAATAACTCAAACTCAGGGTGGACTATATATGTCAATCTACAGAATGTGCTTAAAACAACAATAATTCTCTTGTAATTGCAGGTGCTTAAACAGGACAATGTGCCCAAGGGCCTGAAAGCGAGGTAATAATATTCATCAATCACTCAGGCTGTACAAGAACAAAGTTCACCTGCAACAGCAAAATTCCCAGACTGTGTATGGCTTCCAGAAATTGCTTGATATGCATGAAATTCCAGGGAGGGCAATACATCAGTGAAGATAAAGGGTACATCTGCCTTGGAATGTTTTTGAACCATTTTATTTTACATCAATCAACCTGGCATCAACAGGACAATGTCAGAACAATACTCTGCACACAAAATGTTGAATGTCTAGTGTTTCCAAATGTGAAGTAGCAGGCATGGGAAGATGGCGAAGATAGCCTATTCTATACATTTCTGAGCCACTTGGTTAGATGGAACAGTAACTTGACTCAGTGTTTTAGGGCCATAGTCTTGGCCTTAGAAACTTTAGGTTACACGTGTTGAGTTCAATGCCCACAGGCCAAATCTGACCCACCATGTCATTTTGTGTGGCCTTCCAGATGCTGGAAAACTCCTATATTCCTCATCATTAGACATCATGACTAGAGATGATGGGAACTGCAGTCTGTTGTATTTAGTCAGTATAGGGTTTGAATTTAGATACAAGGCGTGTAGATATGATGCCTGGCTTTAAAATGTCCTTCAACCTTTCCCCAACCTCAGAACCACAAGAGCTGTTGGGTTGCAATTTCCATTATCCCCACTTTGCAGGGCAGATAAGCAAAAAGGTTGGGAGTTGCTGTTCAATAACATTTGGGGATGCAAATTGGGTAAAACTAGAGAGTACTGACTACTATGTGTTTTGTTTTTTTTAAAAACCCCTTATTTATGGATTCTCCATCCATTGATTCAATGGCCCTTAATAATAATAATAATAATAACAACAACAACAACAACAACAACAACAACAACAACAACAACAGAAGAGCTTGGGCTCCTACAACCAAGGCAGCCCCAAAGAAAATCGACTGGAAAACCAAAGTGGAAAGTCAGGCTAGAACTGAAAATCAAGAAACTCAGATCAGATGCAAGTAACCTGAAAAATATGAAAGAGAGGAAACTGAAGAATGATAAAATCAAGGAATACCTGATCCGAAAGTACTGGCTGAACACCAGAAAAATTGAAGAAGCTTTGGAAATTGTGAAAGAACAAATTACAGCAACAGCCAGAAAAATTGAAAGATTTGAAGCCAGAATCATCCAGTACAGACAAAATCAACTGTTTCAATCAGACCAAAGACGGTTCTACCAGAGTCTGAACCAAACAACAGACACAGTAACCATAAAGCCAGAGAAAACTGCAACAACAAAGTTCTGGAAAGAACTTTGGGAAAATAATAAGAACTACAACAAAAACGCTGGGTGGATAAAGGATTTTGAAGGAAAATTCTCACAGAACAAAATGGAACAGATGAAAATAACAACTGAAATGATCAGCAAACGAGTGCAAAAAGTCAAGAACTGGACATCGCCTAGTAGTGATCAACTTCATGGATTTTGGCTCAAACATCTGATTAGTTTACATGGAAAAATGGCCCAACAATTCAATGAGATGCTGCAGAAAGGAAGTATCAGTGAATGGCTAACAACTGGAAGGACTTACCTGATACAAAAGGATCCAGCAAAAGGAGCAGCACCAGGAAACTACAGGTCAATAACGTGTCTGCCCACTATGTTTAAACTACTGACTGGCATCATAGCTGACAAAGTTCAAGATTATCTTGAAGAAAAAAACATCTTGCCAGATGAACAGAAAGGCAACAAATGGAAAAGCAGGGGCACAAAAGACCAGCTATTGATTGACAAAATGATTCTGGAGAATTGTAAGAGCCAAAAAGCTAATCTTCACATGACGTGGATTGACTACAAAAAGGCCTTTGACTCACTCCCACACAGCTGGATCATCAAGTGCCTGGACGCCATCAGGATTTGTAAAAACATTGGCACCTTCAATGTTGGTTTGGTTTGGATGGATTGCATCACACCATTATATCCAAAGATGGGCAAGTAAGAAGTGGCTTCTAAGGCTTATCCTTGGATTATCAACTCAACAGTTTCATGTGATGCTTGAAAGGTCAGTTTAAGAACGGACTATGATGATTTTAAATTGCTAAGGTTTCAGCACTGTTTGTTCCCTGCTTCCCTGTGCCCAATTTCAGTGTTTTTGGTCCGATTTTCTGCTTGTCCATTTGCCATGAACAGTTTGCTTAATTAGATTAGAGAGGAGAGCTGAAATCTAGCATTCACAAGTAGTAGTAGGAGTTCAGGGCTTTATCCTATGACCTTCTGAACCTTACATGTCCAGCTGATGTTGCCTATATAGGGATGGGGGTTAGCATGGACATAAGTTAAGTTAGAATGGAAGTGAATATGGACAGTTACCAGGGAGATATGAAAGTATGCAGGGAAGAGGGATCAATCACTTCAAAACAGAAGACAGAAGTCTTCGGGAGAAATTTGACACATCTTCCCTATATCATCTTCCCTGTACCATCGGGAAAATGTATTAAAATAAAGGGCAAATATTACGCTTGAATGATTTAACTCATTAGGCTGCTATATCAGCTTACACTAGATGGTTATTCTATATATGTGAAATCACTAGTCCTGCATTCTTCAGTTTCTAAAAGAGAACCTCTATTGAATTCCTGATAACAATCAAGTAGGAAGAGTTTCAGAAAACAATTAACTGATCCTAAACAGCAGACCTTCAATGATCAGAAATGTTCTATTCTATAGACAGGAACAGCATGTCTTAATTACGGATATTATCATCTCCAACAACAACAAACACATTTGCTCACGAAGAACAAACAACAAATGTCCAAACTATTTTCACATAGATTAACCTTTAACAAATCCAATCCCAGCAAAGCTGCACATCTCAGGGGAGTCAAACTATTCTGTATCTCTCCAGTAAATTATATTTTAAACCATATGGTACATCTGTTCTGCCAGGACATCTGTTTCAGAAGGAAACAAAAGCACTTTGTATGCAGATGTTCTCCCAACCCTTCCCCCACCCTCCTTGATTTCAGTTGCCAAATGTAAAAGAAGTCTAAAACAATATTTTTGTTGTTTTAAGTCATCCTATTGCTGGAATCTGATATGGATATAAGGAGTTGTACAGCAAACATTAGGTGGAACTATTAACAACACATATCAATAGAGATTCAGTGATTAGTACTTTCAAAAATAGCCCGCGGTGGCACAGTGGGTTAAACCACTGAGCTGCTGAACTTGCTGACCAAAAGGCCAGCAGTTTGAATCCGGGGAGCAGGGTGAGCTACCTCTGTTAGCCCCAGCTTCTGTCAAACTAGCAGTTCGAAAACATGCAAATGTGAGTAGATCAATAGGTACCGCTTAGGCGGGAAGATAAAGGTGCTCCATGCAATCATACCAGCTACATGACCTTGGAGGCATCTATGGAAAACGCCGGCTCTTTGGCTTAGAAATGGAGATAAGGACCAACCCCCAGAGTCAGATAGGACTGGACTTAATGTCAGGGGAAAACCTTAACCTTTATCTTTTATTGCAGACTTAAAGGGGGGGAAAATCAGTGCAAGCTTGTACGTGTCCCCCAGAAATAAGACCTATAGAGTTGAACTGGACTTCCTTGTTCCCAAGTATATGTGTAGATGATTCCATCTTTAAATATTTTTTAAAACGTTTGGGATTCACAAAATGAATAAAACTTTGCATTCCAATTGGCTTTTAAAGGAGTTTGTCTCAAAACCAAAGACATTGATTGTCTCATTATGAAATAGCCTATTAACTGGCATCCCTGACTAGTACCAGAAGGATTACACAGAGCACATTTGTGATTGGAGAGAATGTTATGGATTCTTTACCTTGAAGGTCATGATGAGATGAGTGAAATGGAATTCGGCTTCCAGATCCAATTGGATGGTTACATTTTCTATTCCTGCAAGGGGGAGAAGGGAGAGGAAATTGCACTGTAAACAAGAACATTTGTTCAGCATTGGATTTCATCTCTCTTTGTCTCTCTTTTTTCCTTGGGGGAATCACTCTACTCAACCCAAAAGCCTGCTGTTGTTCTTTGGCTCCAGAGCATCATATAGATATTTTTTTCATGTCAGGAGCAACTTGAGAAACTGCATTACATGCTAGTTATTATAGAAACTTAAAAGGATCAGTATTTGCTATCCCCTGCAAGGGCAAGGGATATTTAATTATTTTAATTTATTATTTATTTATTTATTTACAGTATTTATATTCCGCCCTTCTCACCCCGAAGGGGACTCAGGGCGGATTATAATGAACACATATATGGCAAACATTCAATGCCAACAGACAAACAACATATATAGACAGACACAGAGGCATTTAACATTTTTTTTCCAGCTTCACGATTCCGGCCACAGGGGGAGCTGTTGCTTCACTGTCCACTAGTGGCTGTACTTCCTCATTCCTTTCCTCGTGCTTTGCTGGCAGTTTTATGGTGTTGTAAATTAGTTAAATTAGCCTCCCGCATAAAGCGTACCTAAATTTCCCTACTTGACAGATGCAACTGTCTTTCGGGGCTGCATAGATCAACAGCAAGCCGGGCTATTTAATGGTCGGGGGCTCAACCTGACCCGGGCTTCGAACTCATGACCTCTCGGTCAGTAGTGATTTATTGCAGCTGGTTAGTATACATATACAGATGTATTGAAAACATTGACCACAAAAATGCCTTGGATAGCCACAGTCTCTCAGAGTGGTTTACAAATTGCTAATTTAGTGGTTCCATGTACTTGGGTCAAAAATCTAAATAAGACAAGACACATAAAAAAGAGGGGGGTGATGGTGTAGTGACTGCTTGTTCTTCTCTCCCTCCAATGCCAGGGCAGTTGGGATGGATGTAGGACCATTCATTTGCTCCTGGGCCTAGAGTTGTGAACGGATTCCATTTCTCCTACCTTTTTTGTTTCTTTAATTTCTTTCAGGAGCATGCAAAAGGAAACCCCCTCCCAGTACAAAAATCAGCTCGACACGAAAGAAAGTGGGAGCTGATCCAGCTCCAACCTACTTTTCGGCATCACAGTTTAATCTTTTTTTATTAATCTTCCTGCAAACAAAAAGTAAACCCTCATTCCCTGAAAACTACTCTCCTCTTCCAGGAGGTCATTGCTCTTCCTTACCTGGAAGTGGGAAGGCTTTTTAAAATGCCTTGGAATGGAAAGAGTGCATGGCTGGCTAACATGGTGTAGCTTGGGAGAGAAAGCATGTACACCAGCTAGTGCCTGCAGCTGAGCGCCTCCTCTAGAGTAAGAATTTCTTACTCTAGAGAAGGTACTCAACTGCAGGTGCTGGCAGGCGCACATGCTTTCTGGGCCTCAACGCCACACATGCACTCTCTTTCCAAAAAAAGTGAGTGTGTGGTCTGCAGACGCAGAAAGTGTGCACACTGCCAGTGCCTCCAGCTGAATGCTTTCTCTAGAGTAGAAAGAAACAGAAGGTAAGAAGATGCCTCCTTAAAGAGTGCAGGAAGGGCTAGCTAGCCCAGTCAAGAGTGAAGGATGATGAAGGTTCAACAACATCTGGAGAGCTCTTTGTCTCCAGCCCTTTTCCGAAACTTTATATCACAAGATAATAATAATAATAACTTTATTATTATTAATAATAATAATAACTAAAGTAAACTAATAATAATAATAACTAAAGTACTGGAAAATGAGCACGCAAAGATACTGTGGGACTTCCGAATCCCGACTGACAAAGTTCTGGAACACAACACACCAGACATCACAGTTGTGGAAAAGAAAAAGGTTTGGATCATTGATGTTGCCATCCCAGGGAACAGTCGCATTGATGAAAAACAACAGGAAAAACTCAGCTGCTATCAGGACCTCAAGATTGAACTTCAAAGACTCTGGCAGAAACCAGTGCAGGTGGTCCCGGTGGTGATGGGCACACTGGGTGCCATGCCAAAAGATCTCAGCTGGCATTTAGAAACAATAGACATTGACAGGATTACGATCTGCCAACTGCAAAAGGCCACCCTACTGGGATCTGCACGCATCATCCAAAAATACATCACACAGTCCTAGACACTTGGGAAGTGTTCGACTTGTGATTTTGTGATACAAAATCCAGCATATCTATCTTGTTTGCTGTGTCATAATAAAATAAAATAATAACTTTATTTTTTATACCCCGTCTCTATCTCCCCAAAGGGGACTCAGGGCGGCTTACATGGGGCCAAGCCCGAATAAAAACAATAGCAATATAAAACACAACAATAAACAAAAGACATGCACAATTATAAAAATTTAAACATTAGCCAATAAAAACAAATGACAAGAACTAATAAAAACATGGATTAAAACAGAGAGGTTGTAAATTATTAGCCACTATGAGAAACATTAACAGAGCTGAAAGCTGAGTAGATGCAAATTATCACATCCACAGTATTCTCAGCATTTATACAAATTTACATATGATTGAACAGAAACAACGTCCAGCATGGTGTGTTAAATGTCCAGCATAGTGTTAAACTGCATTACAATATCTGAAAGTGATCTGTTGACACAGATATATTACACTACGTAACACGATTTTTGTTCCTGGGTTATAAATGTCATTTCCTAATTGGTTCTAACAGAAAAACATGAAAAAAGTTTATTAAATTGCAAAAACTTTGTTTTTGTGTGACATCCTGGAGCAAATTTTGCTATAGTTTTTCAATGGATATCTGATAGAGTCTCAACCAATTCAACAGTTTGTGGCAGCCACAAAAATGACAACTACTTTCAAAGTGAGTACCGCACAATTAAACAGAAAATAACATTTTCAAACCAGGAGCAGAACATATTTCAAATTTGTTACATAGTGTTATCAGCAGGACAAGAATATTGAATATGAACACAACTGGAACTTTTAGCTGTTTAGTTATCTCCCTTTTGTAAGTCTTCCTTTGGTCCAGATATTATGATACCGGGAAGAGAGGAGTTCATGTTATTCTAGTTCAGATACAGTTCAACCATGGCTATGTTTGCTTATGACATTAAAGTGTGGTTTGACATTAAAGATTAAGCTGGAAAATCCTTTAAGTGCAATAGACAGGAAAAGGATGCAACTGTGCTCTCAAAATTTTAAACAGCAATAATTTTAAATTAAATACGAATTGTAATAAATGTTCTTACTATGTAGAATACAAAAGCTGCACAAAAGGAATCATGTGTTTAGTTCTGGGGGAAACTTGTCTGAACTTTGTGCTAAAACTTTTTCTGATGCCAAGTTGAGTGCAATAAAATTATGGGACAGATATTTACAATACGGAATAGAAAACTCTGCAGAGAGCTCAACTTAATAAATTCATTGAAGATTAAGAATAAATCCCAAGAACATTGACTCAGAGGTAAGTTCAACAGAAAATAATTCTAAAGTAGCTTCACATAGAGTAGGTTTGTAACTTGAGGACTGCCTGTAGTTGTAAGGGCTTCACCAAAGGTTACAAATTTGTTTGGAAATTGCAAGATAAATGTCCCTTTCTGAATGCAATTACTATATCGCAACTGTCAAACGCACAAAACCAAATGCTAGTCGCCTGTACAGCGCATCCACCGAAACAGAGATTTACATAATATTCTTACTATTCAGTAGCTGATTCAATATGTGTACTCTAGTCGGGTCTAGCAACTGGACCAAAGGCCAATGCCTTCACTAGATGCTGTTATTTGTTATCAAGTGAACTTCAAGTTATAATAAACCTATGAATGAGAGATCTCCATGATACTCTGTCATTAGCTGCTCTGATCAAGTCCTGTAAACTCACAGCCATGTCTTCCTTGATTGAATCAATCTATCTGTAATGTCATCTTCCTTCTTTCCTCATATCTTCTACTTTACCAATATAAATAAATAACTTACCGGTTTCTGACTGCCACCACAACTTGAGACGGTTTGGCGCAAATGTTGTGACCACGTTTTCAATGCGATGGCTATCAGGGTTGATTGTCTCATGAAATGGGTCCCGTGAATCACAAATGAAACACTTTTTATCCTCCTAAAATAAAACAGGCAGATTAACGTTGTCTACTTTTTCTGAATGTCCCCTCCAAAAGCCGCAGATGCCCCACTGACAATCTCAGTATGCTTGATTGGATTATAAACAGAAAATAAAACACTTTAATGTGCATCATGTTTATTTCCTTCTCATGAAATACACATAAGTTGACATTCCTGTAAACTTGAAGCTATTGGGTCCATTTAATACATTAGTTCATCCAAAAATAAATTGTATTTATTTATTTGTTTATTTAAAACATTTATATTCCACCCTTCTCACCCCGAAGCACAACATATACCGTATATACTCGAAGATAAGCCAAGTTTTTCAGCCCTTTTTACGAGCTGGAAAAGCTTCCCCTGGCTTATAAACAAGTAAAGGTCAAGCCGGCAGCGGAGTCAGGAGGCTATTGCTTGCAATATATGATATATTTATCTCTCATCTTACCCTCCCTTATCAGTGTTTACTTTTCCAAAGCCTCCCTCACTCTTAACCAAGGGAATGTTTTGAAAAGGTAAAGAAGCCCTTGCAAGTCAGGAAGAAGAATATATATATATACCCATTAATCTTATAAAAGCATATTCCCCTGAAATATTTGTTAATTTCTGCTACAGATATATAGGCATTTTCCCCTGCAAGCCTTTGCAATCCCTATGTACCTTTATATTTGTATCTATCTATCTATATACATTAATTTTATATATGAATTTCCCCCTCATATGTTTACAAATCTTTACAAATCCTATATACATATAGATAGCTAGAGGTTACCATGTACCTGTATATCACTATCTATGTGTATACATTATTTTATATATGAATTTTCACCTCGCATGTTTGCCAGTCTTTGCAAATCCTATACAGATATGATTATTTATATAGAGAGAGATGTCTAGATAGATAGATATGAACATAGGGCTTGCAAATATTGCAGGGATTTCATTAGGATATATTTTTATTTTGAAATTGACCTGTAGCTGGTGCATTTCCCACCTTCGGCTTATACTCGAGTCAATACGTTTCCCCAGTTTTTTGTGGTAAAATTAGGTTCCTTTGCTTATATTAGGGTTGGCTTATACTCGAGTATATACCACATATGGCAAACATTTAATGCCTGAGCATAAAATAAACCATAAGTATACACAAATGCTAAAATCAGTTATCTTCACATTAAAACCATTATTTAAAACAATTACAAGTCAGCAGTGAAAATTCTTATTGCTTCCATTATTGCACTGGCCCAAAGGCTATATAGTCATCCATGGGAAATTGGGTTCAGGACCCTTTTCAGATATCAAAATCTACAGATATTCAAGTAAAATTATCTACTTATACAATAGTATAGAATTTAGATATAACCTATCTACATCCTCCTGTACACAAAACCATCCCTGGGTTGTTTATAATACCCAATACAATGTAACTACAATGTAAATACTACGTACCGTAAATAATTGTTATACTATATATTTTTGGGAATAATGACAAGAAGAAAGTCTATACATGTTCAATACTGACATATAGTATAGTCATTTCTTGGAGTTTGGATCTGTGATTGGTTGAATTTGTGGATACACAACTTGTGCATATAATGTGCTGACAACCTTTCGCTTAGGTCCCTTCCACACAGCTGTATAAAATCTACATTGAACTGGATTATATGGCAGTGTGGACTCAGATAACCCAGTTTAAAGCAGATGTTGCGGATTATCTGCCTTGATATTCTGGGTTATATGGCTGTGTGGTGCCCCTTCTACACTGCCATATAAAATCCAGATTATCTGCTTTGAACTGTATGGCAGTGTAGACTCAGATAAGTCTACACTGACATATAATCCAGTTCAAAGCAGATAATCTGGATTTTATATAGCGGTGTAAAAGGGATCTCAATCTTTACCCAGATCAGTTTCAAAACCCTCTATTGTTTCGACAAACCTATATTCTATTCTCCTTTACAGATCTGAGATTTGTTCATATTATCTATTATTTAGTAAAAAAAATTATTTTCTTCTTGGTTAAAAATACTTTTTCTATTTAAAATATGCTTTGGAAAATGAATGGCTGGTCACACAGAAATCACTTGCATCTGCATACATTGTATCTCTAAAACTGCTAAAATTTTAACAAAATATCTAGATGAGGAAGTAGTCTAGACAGCCTTCAGACGTCATGCTTGGGAGGAAAGACAACCAAATGTTTCTTATTTTATATTGTACAATTAGACATGTTATATTGTAAACAAATGAACTGTAACACTAACTACAGCTGAAAAGAGTAAATAACTCCAGCGAAAGTTTTGCGTATGTTTACAATTGAATGAGTATTGGGAATCACGCACATGTCCAAGTATGGATAGAGCAAAAGTCTTTGACCCTGTTGAAGAAAACAAACCTTCTTTCTCCCACATTACTCATCTCTCTCCCACACAATACAAATAGGGAATTGTTAGTTACAAGAGTTAGACCTCACAGCTAATAGAAGCCTTTACACAAGCTCATTGTGCAAGGAAATCCTCCCATGTTCATTGGGATTTAGTCCATTGTAAATCACTGTAGGATTGCAGTCTGAATACACACTCATATAGCCAAGTATTCTATCTTTAAAATGCATGCACAAGCATACTTCTGCCTTTTGATTTCCTTAGCAGGGTGGCTTTTTACTGACTTTCACAAACAACTCTGGTTGCTGTGAGTTTTCTGGGCTGTATGGTCATGTTCCAGAAGCATTCTCTCCTGACGTTTCACCCACATTTATGGCAGGCATCCTCAGAAGTTGTGAGGTCTGTTGGAAACTAGGAAAATTGGGTTTATATATCTCTGGAAAGTTGAGGGTGGGTGAAAGAACTTTCATCTGTTTGAGGCAAGTGTGAATGTTGCAATTGGCCAGCTTGATTAGCATTGAATAGCCTTGCAGCTTCAAGGTCTGGCTGCTTCCTTTCTGGGGGAATCCTTTGTTCTGAGATGTTAACAGGCCCTGATTGTTTTCTGTCTGGAATTCCTCTGTTTTCAGAGTGTTCTTCTTTATTTACTGTCCTGATTCGAGAGGTTTTTTTTTTATTAAAGCCAGATTTTGTTCATGTTCATGGTTTCCTCCTTTCTGTTGAAGTTGTCCACATGTTGGTGGATTTCAATGGCTTTTCTGTGTAGTTTGACATGGTGGTTGTCAAAGTAGTCTGGCATTTCAGTGTTCTCAAATATGTTGTATCCAGATTGGTTCATCAAGTGCTCTGCTATGCAGGGACAGAAAGTGAAGCGAAATCTTCTGAACAAGGGCACAGATAGCAAAACAAACACCATACGGGTATTAAGCCTTCCCTACGCTATCCAAAGCTAGCTAGCTTTCTCTCTCTCACACACACTCTGGAGTGACACTTAAAAATGTACCTGTTCTGCCTTACATACAAATTCAACTTATAAACAAATCTACAGAATCTATCTAGTTCTTAACTTGGGGACTACTTGTTCAGGCATACCTCTGCTATCAAAACCCCTGACAAAGAAGCTCCTTCTTACAAGGACCTTTTATGGCAGATCAGCTATCTTATCTACCTGGAAGTTTGAGCAAGAGTCAGCACTGGGAAGATAGTGAAGGGGGGCTGGAAAAAGACAGACTTGCAATGTTGGGTTGGAACAGAGTGTTTGTAGTAAACAATAAAATATCAATATAAATAATAATAATAATAATAATAATAACAACTTTATTTTTGTGTCCCGCCTCCATCTCACCAAAGGGACTATAGGCGGCTTACATGGGGACAAGCCCAATCAAACATGAGTTAAAAACACAGTTAGCAAATTAAAACATTATATCATACAAAACCAGATAAAACAACATCAACACATTAACAGCAGTTTAAGGCCTGAGTAGTAGTAGTAATAATAATAATAATAATAATAATAATAATAACAAATTACCTGCCTTTCCTTGCAGCTTGATAATAAAGTTTGACTTACGAAAGATTGGGATTCTAGTCTATATAATTCTACTGTAGCTGTGTATACGTCTATACAACAGTCAAGGATTTTTTCAACCCCATCCCTCCAGGTTTTGCCCCTATTACCTCCAAACATAAATCCTTTACCAATTCCAAGTGTATTTTTTAAATTTTACCCCAGAAACTTTGGGGGAAAGCTTATTATATTAAGACAATCCAAGCTGCCCAGTCTTTGAATTCAGCAGCAAGTCAAAACTGAACTGCCTTCTGCTTGCAATTGCAAACTATCTTACATCTGAAAATGTCATGGTGCAATTTGCCATGAGAGTGAGATTTGGCCTTTGGACCCTCCACAATTGTCCATCTCTGGCTTTAGCATCCTGAGGGTTCTGGAATGAACTGCTTGGATTATATTCTGCGATTTCATTTATTTTGTGTCAAGAGCATAACATAATAAATAAGCTTCAAAGTGATAAAATAAAGGAATCACAAGCACATAAATAGTTTTAGACCAAAAGCAGGCAACAGCGACTGCATTGTCCGTAGCTTTAAACAACTCTTCCCCCATACATGAGACAGGACATTGTGGGCAAGCATATATATGCAGAGTTGTTTGTTCTGCTCCACAGTCACGCAAAGTGGAGGATTCTTCTAGGTTGTGCCATTTTGCCAGGTTGCCTTTTGATCTGCCCATTCCGCTTCTGAGTCTGTTCAGGGACTTTGAAGTTGCCCATTCTTGGTTTGCTCCTGAAGGCAGATCTTCATTTGGGGGGGGGGGGCATCCAGTTGGGATTGCCTGGTTTAGTTGCCCAGAGGGATACTCTTGCTGTTGCTGGAGGAACATTAAGAGGAGGGGTGGTTCTCATGAAGTTTCTCCTTGATTTGAATCTACTGAGAGGAGGCTGATAGTCATGCAGTGAATGGCTTTCACAGTGTTCAACCTTATTTCTCTCACAATTAGCAGCAACTCCCATCACACATCAGGGGGGCAATGCCAGCTAGTTTATAGTTTATCAACAGATGTAGGTTTAAGACATCCTGTGATTATTCTGCATGTTTCATTCAGTGCTATGTTCACCTGCTTTGCACGGACAGACTTGTGCCAGACAGGACAGGCGTATTCAGCAGTTGAGTAAGACAAGGCCAGAACTGATCATAGAATCATAGAATAGTAGAGTTGGAAGAGACCTCATGGGCCCTCTAGTCCAACCCCCCCGCTAAGAAGCAGGAAATCGCATTCAAAGCACCCCCGACAGATGGCCATCCAGCCTTTGCTTAAAAGCCTCCAAAGAAGGAGCCTCCACCACGGCCCGGGGAAGAGAGTTCCACTGTCGAACAGCCCTCACAGTGAGGAAGTTCTTCCTGATGTTCAGGTGGAATCTCCTTTCCTGTAGTTTGAAGCCATTGTTCTGTGTCCTAGTCTGCAGGGCAGCAGAAAATATGCTTGCTCCCTCCTCCCTATGACTTCCCTTCACGTATTTGTACATGGCTATCATGTCTCCTCTCAGCCTTCTCTTCTGCAGGCTAAACATGCCCAGCTCTTTAAGCCGCTCCTCATAGGGCTTGTTCTCCAGACCTTTGATCATTTTAGTCGCCCTCCTCTGGACGTTTTCCAGCTTGTCAACATCTCCCTTCAACTGTGGTGCCCAGAATTGGACACAGTATTCCAGGTGTGGTCTGACCAAGGCAGAATAGAGGGGGAGCATAACTTCCCTGGATCTAGACGCTATTCCCCTATTGATGCAGGCCAGAATCCCATTGGCTTTTTTAGCTGCCGCATCACATTGTTGGCTCATGTTTAACTTGTTGTCCACAAGGACTCCAAGGTCTTTTTCGCACACACTGCTGTCAAGCCAGGTGTCCCCCATTCTGTATCTTTGTATTCCATTTTTTCTGCCGAAGTGAAGTATCTTGCATTTGTCCCTGTTGAACTTCATTTTGTTAGTTTCGGCCCATCTCTCTAGTCTGTCAAGATTGTTTTGAATTCTGCTCCTGTCTTCTGGAGTGTTAGCTATCCCTCCCAGTTTTGTGTCATCTGCAAACTTGATGATCGTGCCTTCTAACCCTTCGTCTAAGTCGTTAATAAAGATGTTGAACAGAACCAGGCCCAGGACAGAACCCTGCGGCACTCCACTTGTCACTTCTTTCCATGATGAAGACGACGCATTGGTAAGCACCCTTTGGGTTCGTTTGCTTAGCCAATTACAGATCCACCTAACCGTAGTTTTGTCTAGCCCACATTTTACTAGTTTGTTTGCCAGAAGGTCGTGGGGGACTTTGTCGAAGGCCTTACTGAAATCCAGGTAGGCTACATCCACGGCATTCCCTGTGTCGACCCAACTCGTAACTCTATCGAAAAAAGAGATCAGATTAGTCTGGCATGACTTGTTTTTTGTAAATCCGTGTTGACTATTAGCAATGACCGCATTTGTTTCTAAGTGTTTGCAGACCACTTCCTTAATGATCTTTTCCAGAATCTTGCCTGGTATCGATGTGAGGCTGACCGGATGGTAATTGTTTGGGTCGTTCTTTTTTCCCTTCTTGAAGATAGGGACCACATTCGCCCTCCTCCAATCTGCTGGGAATTCTCCTGTTCTCCAAGAACTCTCGAAGATGATGTTCTTATTAATTTTGGGTCTGCACCCCATGCACTGCCAGTAAATTTCCACTGGATGTTATTGCGTGCAGCAACTTTGTGCTTGGTGTTCATGCAGTGTTTCCTATATGTTAGTGTTTGAACTAAGATGATACCAAGATATTTAAGATGGAAACAGTGTTCGAGCTCTTGGCCTTCCGAAGTAACTGTCAGTTTCCTGTTGGCTTCACGGTTACGTAGGTGGAAAGCACACACTTGTGTCTTGGCAGGGTTAGGCTTCAGGTGGTTATCTTTGTAGTAGCTGGAGAGATCTTTCAAGGCATTAGTAAGTTGGATTTCAACTGTCTTTTGCTTGTGTTTTTAGGCCAAGGTCATCAGCATATAGATGTTTGAAAAAGAACTCCCTAGTTTCCATTTAAATTAAATGGAAACTAGGGAATTCTTTTTCAAACACCCTGTGTAAAAAGCTCTTTGCTGACTGTTCGGAAAGATGTTAAGCAAGGTCAGTGCAAGAACGATGCCTTGGGATAAACCATTCTTTTGCCTCCTCCATCTACTTTTCCTGCCCTGAAACTTCACATAAAAGCTGCGGTTTTCAAGGAGGGTCTGGTCAGCTTTTGTAAAATCATATTCTGTAATTGCTCTATGCCCTGAAATAATGGCCCAGCACATGAAACAAAACTTCTGCTATAAGATGTTGTTTTCTTACACCTTGCTTTGCCTTTTAAAAAAAATTGGCTTGACTTTTTTAGCCTTTAAAAAAAAAGCTAAACCCAGAGCAGAGGACTGGAAGAAATTTTGACATGGACATGCCCATAGACATGCCTTACGATTTATGGGAGCTACAAGCCCTGCTATTTTCTCTGAGATTGCCTGAAATTTTAGACAGAACAGTCCAGGAATTTGAGATAAGACTTTTCGTTGGCTTCAAAGTCAGGACTGCCAGAAAGAAGGGCTCACACGGCTAATAATCCTGGGAGAAGGTTACTCATTCAAGGCAGTAAAAGCAAATAAGGGCAGGAAACAGCAGGACACATGCAACTGTACAAACAAATCCGAGCCCGAGGGATGGAGCCTGTTTCCTCTCAACCTCTAGACAGCACCAGATGTTTCTACTTATCTAGAGAGGGAGTGAGGGTTACTTGGTCAATGGAGGGGGAGAAGAAAGGAAGACGAGGAGGTGGGACAATTGCGAACAATTGTCTCCGCCATATCATGAATCGAATGCTTCTCTCTAGCAAACTCTTTCGGATTAGGCTTACCTGAAGGTGGCTCACGATGCAGTATGGCTCAGGTTTTTGCAGTCCACATGTGGAGGTGACAGTCAATTTGTCATGTCGCCCAATCAGTAAGTCCCCCGTGGCTGGGTAGCAACTTCCTTCTGCACATCCATAGCTGTATTCTGGTTCCTGAGCTGCTACAAAAGCCCAGATACCTAAAAAAAGGAGAGCGAGAAAGATAAGGTCAAAGAAAGATGACGATGAGGAAGGAAAAGTGTTTTGTTAAAGAAGGCTTTGCACACTGGATTCTAAATCTTGGTTTGAAAAATAACCAGGAATAGCAGATCACTACAGGTAGTTCCCCAAGTTACGAACAAGATTGGTTCTGTAGGTTTGTTCTTAAGCTGACTTTGTATGAATAGGTATACAGTAGAGTCTCACTTATCCAACACTTGCTTATCCAACGTTCTGGATTATCCAACGCATTTTTGTAGTCAATGTTTTCAATACATCATGATATTTTGGTGCTAAATTCGTAAATACAGTAATTACTACATAGCATTACTGCGTATTGAACTACTTTTTCTGTCAAATTTGTTTTCTAACATGATGCTTTGGTGCTTAACTTGCAAAATCATAACCTAATTTGATGTTTAATAGGCTCTTCCTTAATGCCTCCTTATTATCCAACATATTCGCTTATCCAACATTCTGCCGGCCCATTTATGTTGGATAAGTGAGACTCTACTGTAGTTTAAAAATGTAACTCCAGGGGGCCACAGTGGCGCAGCAAGTTAAACTGCTAAGTTCTGACTTGTTGACTGGAAGTTTGGCAGTTCGAATATGCGAGGTGGGGTGAGTTCCCATTGTTAGCCCCAGCTTCTGCCAGCCTAGCAGAAATGTGAGTAGATAAATAGGTACTGCTCCGGTTGGAAGGTAATGGCACTCTATGCAGTCTGTGGACAATGCCGGCTCTTCGGCTTAGAAATGGAGATGAGCACCATCCCCCAGAGTCAGAATTGACTAGACTTAAAGTCGAGGGGAAACCTTTACCTTTACCTAACTCCAGATATAGATATAGACATAGATGGGGGCCCCCGATGGCACAGCGTGTTAAATCGCTGAGCTGCTGAAAGGTCGCAGGTTCGAATCCGGGGAGTGCACCTGGTGTTAGCCCCAGCTTCTGCCAACCTAGCAGTTCGAAAACATGCAAATGTGAGTAGATCAATAGGTACCTGTTTAGAAAAATTCACCTCACTTTCTGTCCCTGTGATCACTGGATTTTTTTAAAAATTGGATTTTTGTGAAAACAAGGATTGGTGAGAAAGCTTCAGTGAAGACTCCTTTTCCCCATGATGACTTTTTCAGGAGTGAATTTCCTTTCAGAGGACTAGATTCCTCTCACTTTCTGTTGTCTCACCCCCATTTGTAACTATGATTCGTTTGTGAGTCAGATGCTTTTAACTCGGGACACTTTTGGATAAAGGGAGATAGGTAATGTGCTATCATACTTTTCATATTTGGTAATATGTAACCGTTCTTTGAAAATATTGAGTATTCTTGTGGAGAGATAAAGCGGGGTGTAAGTAAACATAAACAGAAACATAATAACAATAATAATAATAATAATACAGTAGAGTCTCACTTATCCAACATTCTGGATTATCCAACACAGTAGTCAATGTTTTTGTAGTCAATGTTTTCAATATATTGTGATATTTTGGTGCTAAATTCATAAATACAGTAATTACTACATAAAATTACTATGTATTGAACTACTTTTTCTGTCAAATTTGTTGTATAACATGATGTTTTGGTGCTTAATTTGTAAAATCATAGCCAATTTTGATGTTTAATAGGCTTTTCCTTAATCCCTCCTTATTATCCAACATATTTGCTTATCCAAGGTTCTGCCAGCCCGTTTATGTTGGATAAGTGAGACTCTACTGTAATAATATCATCAGTTTTCACTTTCCTGTTCACATGCACATTAATTTGTGAACATTTAAGGTTCCTTCTACACTGCCATATAATCCCGATTATCAAAGTATATTCTATTAATATAAGCCAGCCAGGACCCTCACTCGAGTATAAGCCGAAGGGGTCTTTTTCAGCCCTTATACTAGAGTATATACGGTAATCCAGTTTAAAGCAGATAATCTGTATTTTATATGGAAGCATAGAAGGGGCCTAACTTTCCAGTTTTCACACACATTTCCCCCTAAGTCACTAATCTCTAAGCAGATGTGGAACTGGAAATGAGGAATATATTAACTGCTTGACTAACTCTTTGAGTATATAATCCATGCCGCAGTTAGCAGAACAGCAACAACAAAAGGCGATCATTGGTGATCACAACCACCAACCCCATCACCCTGTTTTCTCTGTTTAATTATATCCAATGATACTAAAGGAAAGAGAGCAAGCACATTTGTTTCCACCCCACCCGCATATTTTCACTCCCCAGTTATCTGCAATCTATCTTTTATAATTCAGCTTCTGGGTCAAATTCCATAGTAAGGGCAAGGCTGGAAAAAGTCAAAGAGACACAGGGATGCCCTTTTTCTTTCTTATCAGCCTTAACATATACAGGGCTGTACAATATTCAATAAGCAAATCAGCAAGCATTTTTCCTGATGGGAAATAACACATGACACTTAGGTCCCCGAAGCTCTGCTTTTACTGAGCAGTTAAAGCCACATGAATTTGATAGGAAAAGGCATTGATTTGTATCCAAATCTCCTTTCCTTCTCTAGTCAGCCCCACATCCATGGTTTAGGGTTACAGAGACACCTGACTTATACTACGGAGCGGTTTGAGACTGTAAGAATGGGCACACAGAGGATGGGGTGAGCAGAGAGAAACTCTTGAATGCAAGTAAAAACACTCGATTTAGTCCATATATGGCGATCCTATAGGATGCTATTAATCCTTTTCCTTACAAGCATTCCCAGAGTTACCATATGCATTGCGTTAAAGATGGCTATCATGCATCCTGTTTTGTTTTGTTCCTCTCTCCTGCTCCTTGCTTAAAAATAAATTTAATAAACCCAAGGTAAGGTAGTGGTCAGAGCACCAAACTAGGATCCAGATAGGTTAGGACCAAGGACCAGTAAGGAACTAGGAGTTGTATTGCTGTCTGATGCATTTGTATGAATTTTATATGTTGTACACCTCTTTGAATCCCACCCAAGGGATAGAAATGAAATAATAATAATAATAATAATAATAATAATAATAATAATAATAATAATAATAAGCAGCACAGTGTAGCTTGCACATGTTTAACTGATTTACAGAGTAAACCTGTACATGTCTACTCAAGATGTATGCCCCACTGAGTGAAAAGAGGCTTACATAGAATCATAGAATAGTAGAGTTGGAAGAGACCTCATGGGCCATCCAGTCCAACTCCCTGCCAAGAAGCAGGAAATCGCATTCAAAGCACCCCCGACAGATGGCCATCCAGCCTCTGCTTAAAAGCCTCCAAAGAAGGAGCCTCCACCACAGTCCGGGAGAGAGAGGTCCACTGCCGAACAGCCCTCACAGTGAGGAAGTTCTTCCTGATGTTCAGGTGGAATCTCCTTTCCTGTAGTTTGAAGCCATTGTTCCGTGTCCTAGTCTGCAGGGCAGCAGAAAACAAGCTTGCTCCCTCCTCCCTATGACTTCCCCTCTTGTATTTGTACATGGCTATCATGTCTCCTCTCAGCCTTCTCTTCTGCAGGCTAAACACGCCCAGCTCTTTAAGCCGCTCCTCATAGGGCTTGTTCTCCAGTCCCTTAATCATTTTAGTCGCCCTCCTCTGGACGCTTTCCAGCTTGTCAACATCTCCCTTCAATTGTGGTGCCCAAAATTGGACGCAGTATTCCAGGTGTGGTCTGACCAAGGCAGAGTAGAGGGGGAGCATGACTTCCCTGGATCTAGACGCTATACCCCTATTGATGCAGGCCAAAATCCCGTTGGCTTTCCTGGCAGCCGCATCACATTGCTGGCTCATGTTTAACTTGTTGTCCACAAGGACTCCAAGATCTTTTTCACATGTTCTGCTGTCTAGCCAGGCGTCCCCCATTCTGTATCTTTGCATTCCATTTTTTCTGCCGAAATGAAGTATCCTGCATTTGTCCCTGTTGAACTTCATTTTGTTAGTTTCAGCCCATCTCTCTAGTCTGTCAAGATCGTTTTGAATTCTGCTCCTGTCTTCTGGAGTGTTAGCTATCCCTCCCAGTTTGGTGTCATCTGCAAACTTGATGATCGTGGCTTCTAACCCTTCGTCTAAGTCGTTAATAAAGATGTTAAACAGAACCGGGCCCAGGACGGAACCCTGCGGCACTCCACTTGTCACTTCTTTCCATGATGAAGACAACGCATTGGTGAGCACCCTTTGGGTTCATTCGCTTAGCGAATTACAGATCCACCTAACTGTAGTTTTGTCTAGCCCACATTTTACTA
The DNA here is from genome assembly GCF_035594765.1 of Anolis carolinensis. NCBI lineage: Eukaryota > Metazoa > Chordata > Lepidosauria > Squamata > Anolidae > Anolis > Anolis carolinensis. Next base: position 82,976,599 of record NC_085845.1, on the reverse strand, counting down.
GTTTGTTTGCTAGAAGGTCGTGAGGGACTTTATCGAAGGCCTTACTAAAATCTAGGTAGGCTACATCCACGGCATTCCCTGTGTCGACCCAACTCGTAACTCTATCGAAAAAAGAGATCAGATTAGTCTGGCATGACTTGTTTTTGGTAAATCCGTGTTGACTATTAGTAATGACTGCATTTGTTTCTAATTGTTTGCAGACCACTTCCTTAATGATCTTTTCCAGAATCTTGCCTGGTGTCAATGTTACCCTCAAGTAAAGCAGTTTACACTCAAGAAAAGTATGTGTAGACCCATTTAGGCCCCATCTACTCTGCCATATTATATGCAGTATCAGAATGGAAACTGACTACGGCTGGATCTACACTACCCTGTATCCTAGGAACTGATCCCAGATTATCTGCTTTAAATTGAATTATACGAGTCTATGCTGCCAGGATAAGAAGATAATCTGGAATCAGATCCTGGAATATATGGCAGTGTGGAAGAGGCCTGCATGTGTAAAGTGTAAAGTCCTATAATTCAGTTCAATGCAGTTAAACTGCATTCTGAAACTACATTTCTGGGAGTGTAGATGGGGCCTAAGACATCCTCCTCTTTGTAATCAGTGGGGATTCTGAGTAGTAATAGCTCTAGTTAGCACTTAGATGGGAGACATCAATGAATACCAAGTGCTATAGACTACATTTCAGGAGACGGAACTGGCAAAACCACCAGTGAGGCTGGATCTGGATCTGCCTTCTATCTGAGGCTGGATCTGGATCTGGATCCCTGCCTTCTATCCCTGCCTTCTATCCCAGAATCTGATCCCAGATTATTTTCTTTGAACTGGATTATATAAGGGCCCTTCTAGCCATATAATCCAGAATATCAAGGCAGATGATCCACAATATCTGCTTTGAACTGGGTTATCTGAGTCCACACTGCCATATCATCTAGTTCAATGTGGATTTTACACAGCTGTGTGGAAGGGACATGAGGGCCCTTCCACACTGACGCTTTATTCCAGGATCTGATCCCAGATTATCTATTTATCCCAGGTTATCAGGCAGTGGGGACTCATATATTCCAGTTTAAAGCAGATAATCTGGGATCAGGTCCTGGAATAAAGGGCAGTGTGGAAGGGCGTAAGTCTCTACTGCCATATAATCTGGAATAAACAGATAATCTGGGATCATATCCTGGGATATAGTGCAGTGTAGAAGGGGCCTGAGTATTCCCTGCCTAAGCATGTCTTTGTTGCTTCCAATTTGCGGCAATAAAACAAACCAATCATGGGATTTTATAGGCAAGATTTATTCATTATTTGCCTTCCTCTGAGGCTGAGAAAGTGTAATTTGCCCTTGATCACCCAATTGGTTTTCATGACTGAGTAGGGGTTAGTCATAGGTCCCTTCCACACAGCCATATAACCCAGAATATCAAGACAGATAATCCACAGTATCTTCTTTGAACAGGAATATCTGAGTCCATACTGCCACAGAATGCAATTCAATGTGGATTTTATCCAGCAGTGTGGAAGGAACCATAGTCCCAACACTTAAAACTACAACACCACATTGGTCTCCATAAGTCGATAGGAGACTATTTATTTATTGTGTCAGAAGCGAACTGAGAGTACAAATTGTAATGTATTTGAAAACACAAAGTTTTTTTAAAACTTGGTATTACATTAAATGTCCTTTGACTAGTAGCTGGCCACTTGGGGTGCCTCTGATGTTGCTGTAAGAAGGTCCTCCATAGTGCATGTGGCAGGGCTCAGACTGCATTGTAATAGGTGGGCTGTGGTTTGCTCTTCTCCATACTCACATGTTGTGGACTTCACTTTGTAGTCCCATTTCTTAAGGTTGGCTCTGCATTTCATAGTGCCAGAGCAAACTGTTCGGCACCTTCCAAGTCGCCCAGTTTTCTGTGTGCCCAGGAAGGAGTTTCTCATTCAGCGTCAGCCGCGGATTGAAGTTCCGGGTTTTAGCCTGCCACTTTTGGACTCTCGCTTGCTAAGGTATTTCTGCGAGTATCTCTGTAGATCTTAGAAAACTATTTCTTGATTTAAGGCATTGTCATACTGGCTAATACCGAAACAGGGGATGGGCTGGAGATGTCAATGCCTTGGTCCTTTCATTGCTCATAGCACCCATGATCTCATAGCACCTTAACGTCCTTCATGTTTACAAGTTTCACTCAGTGCACTTTGCTCAGTCCATTGTATGATTTTATTGCTGTGTTTATCATGTGTTTTATAATGACTGTGATTTTATTTTATGCCTTTTAATCTTATTTGTGTGTTTTTGGTATTTGATACTCTGTATGCTGGATTTATATTTGTGAGCCGCCCCGAGTCCCTCTGGGGAGATGGTGGCGGGGTATAAAAATAAAATTATTATTATTATTTTATTATGACACAGCAAACAAGATAGATATGCTGGATTTCATATTACAAAATCACAAGTCGAACACTTCCCAAGTGTCTAGGACTGTGTGATGTATTTTCGGATTATGCATGCAGATCCCAGTAGGGTGGCCTTTTGCAGTTGGCAGATCGTGATTTTGTCAATGTCTATTGTTTCCAAATGCCGGCTGAGATCTTTTGGCACAGCACCCAGTGTGCCCATCACCACCGGGACCACCTGCACTGGTTTCTGCCAGAGTCTTTGAAGTTCAATCTTGAGCTCCTGATAGCGGCTGAGTTTTTCCTGTTGTTTTTCGTCAATGCGACTGTCACCTGGGATGGCGACATCAATGATCCAAACCTTGTTCTTTTCCACAACTGTGATGTCTGGTGTGTTGTGTTCCAGAACTTTGTCAGTCTGGATTCGGAAGTCCCACAGTATCTTTGCGTGCTCATTTTCCACGACCTTTGCTGGTTTGTGATCCCACCAGTTCTTTGCTGCTGGGAGGTGGTACTTGAGGCATAAGTTCCAATGGATCATTTGGGCCACACAGTTGTGCCTCTGTTTGTAGTCTGTCTGTGCAATTTTCTTACAGCAGCTGAGGATATGATCAATGGTTTCGTCAGCTTCCTTGCACAGTCTGCATTTTGGGTCATCAGCTGATTTTTCGATCTTGGCCTTAATTACATTTGTTCTGATGGCTTGCTCCTGGGCTGCAAGGATCAGGCCTACTGTCTCCTTCTTCAGGGTCCCATTCGTGAGCCAGAGCCAGGTCTTCTCCTTATCAGCTTTTCCTTCAATTTTGTCAATTATTATTATTATTATTATTATTATTATTATTATTATTATTATTATTATTATTATTATTATTGCTGGCTGCTGCTTCACGGCAGATGTCAGGTGGTGCAATGCTGGCTAAACAGTATAATTTTTCCAGTGGTATGGGGACTTAATAGGGACATATAGACACATGATAGGGGACTTAAAAGGCACATATAGAAATGACCATAAGGCACTGAAAAGTTTGGTCTTCTCGCCTCTCAAAGTGTGAGTTTGAGAAGATAGCATTAATTCCAAACATGATTTTCTGTGGGAGTCTCTCCTTTTAACAGTGCTCCTGTAACAAAAGCAACCCCACCAATTTCTTCTTTCCTCCATCTGGGTCTCCTTAAAGCTCCCTGCCGCCTTCCTTTCTGCCTTTCCCGTCAAGTGAGGGAACACAATCCAGCTGCAAGGGGGGACCATCCAGCGGCAAAGAACAAGCAGGCAATTAAAGCCATATGGCGCCAGACGATTCCTCTTTCAAAATCCACGCCGGCCTTCCTTTGGGGAGAGGCATGCACACACGCCACAAGGAAGAGCAGTGTTGCACTTATGGGACTCACAGGAAGAACCAGAATCCGGTGGAAAGCTGCCCTCCGGGACACACTTACATTACCAGTTAAGTCCCCCACCAACAACTTATTACTTAATGGGCATGCCTAGGAGGGCATTGGCAGTGGTACTAAGATCCACAATAGGAGACAAATAGGAATTCTGCCAATCTCAATGGCATTTTCCTATTTACTTCAGTCCCTAATTTTCTAATGTGAGACACTGAAAAATCATTCACAATTCGAACTCCCCGATTTGCTGTATTCACATTCCCCTGGTAACACAGATGCCAGAACTATCGCTTCTAAAGGCTCATCTGAAGCTTAAAGATGCTTCCATGCTAGAAATTGACAGGAAGCTCATTGTTTTGAGTGGCAATGCTCTTTACTACACAAATATATCCCATAAGTACACCTCCTTCGGCTGCTTGTCTCAGGCGGGATCTGCAATGCCCTATATCCCCGGATCTGATCCCAGATTAACTGTTTATTCCAGATTATCTGGCAGTGTAGATTCAATGTGTTGTCGAAGGCTTTCATGGCCGGGATCACAGGGTTGTTGTATGTTTTCCGGGCTGTATGGCCATGTTCTAGAAGTATTCTCTCCTGACGTTTGGCCCACATCTATGGCAGACAACCTCTGAGGATGCCTGCCATAGATGTGGGCGAAATGTCAGGAGAGAATACTTCTAGAACATGGCCATACAGCCCGGAAAACATACAACAACCCAGTGTAGATTCACATAATTCAGTTCAAAACAGATAATATGGGATCTGATCCTGGGATCAGTAGATGCAGCCTAAGGAAGCCTGTGAGTGCTTTTTAGAGTAGGTAAAGGCAAAGGTTTTCCCTGATGTCAAGTCTAGTCGTGTCCGACTCTGGGAGTTGGTGCTCATCTCCATTTCTAAGCCAAAGAGCTGCATTGTCCGTAGACACCTCCTAGGTCATGTGGCCAGCATGACTGCATGGAGCACAGTTACATTCCCACCAGAGTGGTACCTATTGATCTACTCATATTTGCATGTTTTCAAACTGCAGAAGGCAGGGCTAATAGCGGGAGCACACTCTGCTCCCTGGATTCGAGCCGCCAACCTTTCGGTCAGCATGTTCAGCAGCTCAGGGGTTTAATCCGCTGCGCCACCGGGGGCTCCGTTTTTTAGAGTATGAACCTCAATATCTGAGACATGGGATCATTTCAAAGATTCTGTTTATTGCAGGCTCCAAATGATGTTTTGGAATGGCTGGGCAATATTTCTCAAATATATCTCAAATATTTCCCATGAATCATATCTGATCCTGATTTCATGAGCAAGCAGTCCTCTGTGGCCCCTTCTACACTGCCAGATTACCCAGATCATTAAATCAGATAATCCACATGATCTGCTTTGAAATAGATTATATGAGTTTACACTGCCATACCTATATATATATTTGAGAGCCCCCGATAGCACAGCGTATTAAAGCGCTGAGCTGCTGAACGTGCGGATCAAAAGGTTGCAGGTTCAAATCTGGAGAGCAGAGTGAGTGCCCACTGTTAGCCCCAGCTTCTGCCAACCTAGCAGTTCGAAAACATGCCCATGTGAGTAGATCAATAGGTACTGTTTTGGCAGGAAGGTAACGGCGCTCCATGCAGTCATGCCGGCCACATGACCTTGGAGGTATCTAAGGACAACGCCGACTCTTCGGCTTAGAAATGGAGAAGAGCACCAACCCCCAGAGTCGGACGCAACTGGACTTAACGTCAGAGGAAAACATTTACCTTTACATTATATATATATATGTATATTTATTTATTTACAGTATTCATACCCTGTCTTTCACGCCCTGAAGGTGAGAAGATCTGGTTAGATTGAATGGGACCGTACATCTAAGCAGACATGCAGGTACCTCTTACAGGCCCCCTTCCAAACAGCCCTATATCTCAAAATATCAAGGCATAAAATCCCACAATATCTGCTTTGAATTGAGATATCTGTATCCGGACTGCCATATAACCCAGTACAAAGCAGATAATGTGGGATTTTATTCAGCTGTGTGGAAGGGGCCTTAATTGCCATATAAAATCCAGATTATCTGCTGTGAACTCACTCCAGTTCAAAGCAGATAATCTGGACTTTATCTGGCAGTGTAGGAGGTGCTTGCATGTCTGCTTAGATGTAAATTTCCATTCAATCCAACCGGATCTTCTTCTTAAAGTGCATAGAAGTTTAGCACTATTTAAAGGAAAGGCATTCATTTTGTCGTTTTGATACGCCAAGTTGATCAATTTATCCTCATTACAGTAGTCTTTCGTATCCACAGATTCTGCATCTACGGATCCAACTTTCCACAGCTCAGACATATCCTCCCCATTTTACCAATCTGCTTCAACCTGATACTCACTAGATGTTTCCCAACAGCCATGTGGGTGAATCATGGGAATTCTAGTCCAAAATATCCAAAGTGGACTAGATTGGAAAGGTTGCCACACAATATTCACCCAGAAAATAAACAATGACAAAACTTGTGCAGACCCTCACAGAAAAAAAATACAATATAATTGCTAACACAGTCCTCTATACATTTAATCAGGACTAAGGGTGCATCTAGACTGTAGAACGCAGCTTGATACCACTTTAACTGCCAAAACTTAATGCTATGTTAATTATGGGAGCTGTAGTTTTATAAGGTCTTTAGCTTTCTCTGTAAAAGATTGCTGGTGTGTCATCAAGCTAGTAAAGGTAAAGGTTTTCCTTTGACATTAAGTCTAGTCGTGTCCGACTCTGGAGGTTGGTGCGCATCTCCGCTTTTAAGCCAAAGAGCCGGCGTTGTCCGTAGACACCTCCAAGGTCATGTGGCCGCCATGACCACATGGAGCACTGTTACTTTCCCACTGGAGCAGTACCTATTGATTTGCATGTTTTCGAACTGCTAGGTTGGCAGAAGCTGGGGCTAACAGCGGGAGCTCACCCCACTCCCCTGATTCAAACCGCTGACATTTCAGTCAGCAAATTCAGCAGCACAATGGTTTAATCCGCTGCGCCACTGGGGGCTCCATGTCATCAAGCTATCAATTCTAATATTCCACAGCAATGAGACTTTGGGTACATCTAGACTGTATAATTAATGCAGTTCAAGTGGTGTCAAACTGCATTAATTCTACAGTAGGTGTACCCTAACAAGTCTCTTTGGGTTCAATCTTACTGTTCAAAGAAATTGCTGTTTTGGCATGTTTTAGTATAAAAAGTCCAAAGGGATTTAGCAGAACCTTTGAGCACAGGCTAACTGGGAAAGTATAAGCTTCCTTGGACTCCAGTCCATTTGATAAGGCGGGTTGGAATCCATGAAAGTTTACACTTGAAATTTTGCTTTTGCCAGCCTATTTAGGAGGTGTTTCTAGATCCTCAGTCAGAGATCTTATAAAAATTTTGCAGAAGTCCAGCACCACTTTAGTCTATCTATCCCACTGAATGGAGTTGGTGCGTCAGGTCTGCATCTTTCTTGGAACGGAAACTCTTGCAGTCAATCAATCATTAGCAAGAGTGTTGGTATTCCAAGTGTTTTACTAAGTAAGAATGTGGGAGGAGGACTGTGCCCCGAGCAAATGGCAATTTCTAGTTGGAGAAGGAAGTAAAAGTTGGGAAACATAGAGGGAATGAAGGGTAAAGGTACAGTAGAGTCTCACTTATCCAACATAAACGGGCCGGCAGAACGTTGGATAAGCGAATATGTTGGATAATAAGGAGGGATTAAGGAAAAGCCTATTAAACATCAAATTAGGTTATGATTTTACAAATTAAGCACCAAAACATCATGTTATATAACAAATTGGACAAAAAAGTAGTTCAATACGCAGTAATGCTATCTAGTAATTACTGTATTTACGAATTTAGCACCAAAATATCACGATGTATTGAAAACATTGACTACAAAAATGCGTTGGATCATCCAGAACGTTGGATAAGTGAGACTCTACTGTACTTAATTTGTTGTGGAGCGATGCTTTGGAGATCATTTCACTCTGTCCCTACCCAAGCAACTAGACAACTGCGTAACCTAAGGCTTGAATATAATAGAAACGAAATTTTGTAGATAGGGATCCCCATCTTCTCCTGCTGCCTTGTTATTAGCAATGCTTCTTAAGGCCCATTCAACCTCACTCTCAACCACAGGTTGAGAACCACTGCTTTAGACAGACACAGTTACTCCTCTCCTTCCTCACCTTGTTATAATGTTTTTATTTCTCTATTTTATGTTACTGTTTATGCACTTCTGTACTATGTATGTACTTAGGATGTTTATTTTTATATTTTAACTATGTTGACTGGGCTCGTCCCCATGTAAGCTGCCCCGAGTCCCTTTGGGGAGATGGAGGCGGGGTACAAAAATAAAGTTGTTGTTGTTGAATATTGCACTCTGCCAAGGTGTTTTGGAGAAATGGAAGATAAAAGAATGGTTAGTGCTCAGGTTGTTAGCCTTCATGGTGCTTCAGATCTCTTTCCGCTCCTTCCTACTATACCAGCTCCTTCCTACTATACCAACGTTTCTCAACCTTGGGGTTGGGACCCCTGGGGGGGTCGCGAGAGGGTGTCAGAGGGGTTGCCAAAGACCATGAGAAAACACAGATAATGGCACAGAATCATAAAATCATAGAGTTGGAAGAGACCTCATGGGCCATCCAGTCCAACCCCCTGCCGAGAAGCAGGAAATCGCATTCAAAGCACCCCCGACAGATGGCCATCCAGCTTCAGCTTAAAAGCCTCCAAAGAAAGAGCCTCCACCACACTCTGGGTTAGAGTTCCAAAGTCTATTTCCCTCAAACTCCACCAGTTTTCACATTTGGGCATATTGAGAATTTGTGCCCAGTTTGGTCTAGATCCATCATTGTTTGAGTCCACAGTGCTCTCTGGATGTAGGTAAACTACAACTCCAAAACTTAAGGTCAGTGCTCACCAAACCATGTTGGCCATGGGAGTTCTGTGTGCCAAGATTGGTTCAATTCCATTGTTGGTGGAGTTCAGAATGATCTCTGATGGTAGGTTAAGTATAAATCCCAACAACTACAACTCTCAAATTACAAAATCAACCCCTGCAACCCCACCAATATTCAAATTTGAGGGTATCGGGTATTTGTGCCAGATTTGGTCCAGTGAATGAAAATACATCCTGCCTATCAGATATTTACATTATGATTCGTAGCAGTAGCAAAATTACAATTATGAAGTAGCAATGAAAATAATTTTATGGTTGGGGGTGACTACACTATGAAGAACTGTATTAAGGGGTCGCGGCATTGGGAAAGTTGAGAACCACTGTACTATACGGAGCAAATACAGCTACAGAGAATTTGACCAATGGAGGTGAAAATGAAGACATTGCTCAAAGAATTCCCCTTGCTCAAAGAATTCCCCCTTGACATTTTTCATTCATTCCCACATTTCGAGGGGCCTGAGGCCAGGAATGGTGGGATTTGAAGTCCAAAACATCTGGAGAGGCGAAGTTTGCCCATGCCTGATCTACTGTAGAATTAATGCAGCTTGATACCACTTTAACTGCCAAAGCTTAATGCTATGTTAATCATGGGAGCTGTAGTTTTATAAGGTCTTTAGCCTTCTCTGTAAAAGATTGCTGGTGTATCATCAAGGTTCCAATCCCAATATTCCTTACTTTAGATACATCCAGATCGTATAATTAAAAGCAGTATAGAAGGGGCCTGAAACAATGAGAATCCTTTGCATCTTCAGTGCTTCCATTGGCTGTGCTCGCATTCCCCTTGATCCCTTTGCCTGTTACTTTTTTTTTGGATGCCCAAAATGCGCTTCTAAACGAAATTTTAAATCACCGCAATGTTAGGTTGGATCTACACTGCCCCATATCCTAGGATCTGATCCCAGATCTTTTTTGATTTGGAATATATAGGTCTACACTGTCAGGTGGGCCCCGGGTGGCGCAGCGGATTAAATCGCTGAGCTGCTGAACTTGCTGACTGAAAGGTTGTTGGTTTGAATCCGGGGAGTGGGGTGAGCTCCTGCTGTTAGCCCTAGCTTCTGCCAAACTAGCAGTTCAAAAACATGCAAATGTGAGTAGATCAATAGGTACTGCTCTGGCAGGAAGGTAACGGTGGCCACATGACCTTGGAGATGTCTATGGACAATGCCGGCTCTTTGGCTTAGAAATGGAGATGAGCACCAACCCCCAGAGTCAGACACGACCAGACTTAATTTCAGGGGAAAACCTTTACCTTACCTTTACCTTACACAGCCAGATAATCTGGGATAAGCAGCTAATCTAGGATCAGATCCTGGGCTATAGGGAAGTGTAGATCCAGGCTGAGAAATGTGAGGACTCACGGGAACATTTCACAGGGGGACTGGATTCATATTTATGGGGCGATGCTTTCATTTGGCCTCCACCTCTGAACTAACTTCCATACAGATCAGGGAACAGTTACGGTAAAGTCTCACTTATCCAACATAAATAGATAAGTGAAAATGTTGGCGGGATTAAGGAAAAGCCTATTAAATGTCCAATTAAATTATGATTTTACAAATTAAGCACCCAAACATCATGTTTTACAACAAATCGACAGAAAAAGCAGTTCAATACATGGTAACATTATGTAGTAATTACTGTATTTACAAATTTAGCACCAAAACATTGCAATATATTGAAAACATTGAATACAAAAATATTGGCTACTAACAAATTCACTACAAATAAAGATAGAATTGCATAAAACGAACGTACAGTAACAACACTGTCGGTAGTTAAATCCATAAAAAGTTCAGTTCTTGCTGCCTCAAGAAGTAGCTTTGAATCCAGACGGAATGCAGACTGCGTTGGATAATCCAGAACGTTGGATAAGCAAAGGTTGGATAAGTGAGAATCTATTGTACTTTTTTTTTTTTTGCTTTTTACAGACTATGGGCCCTTCCACAGAACATCAAGGCAGAAAATCCCACAATATCTGCTTTGAACCAGGTTTTCTGAGTCCACACTGCCATATATTCCAGTTCAAAGCAGAAAATGTGGGATTTTATTCAGCTGTGTGGAACCCTTCTGAAATCCTCAGTTATTTTAAATGGAAAAAAGCAAAGCAATGCCCCAACACAACTCCAGAGACACTTCATTTAGTTGCCTAAAACTTGCAGATTATTTTAGGGGGTTTAAAAAAAGGTTTACTTACTTAAGAAACAGCCAGCAAGCACCTGGAGGGACCCCATCTCATTCCTTCTAGGAGGTTGGAGGGGATGGGGAGAGAAGAAAGTAATGACTCAGTCCAGTCTTTGTGTCTGTCGAGGGAGGAAAAAAGGAATTAAGTTTCAGGCGTCTTCTTTTTTTCCTCTTCCCACAATAAAGCAGGATGACAAGCGGGTGCTTTCCTCTCCCTGCGCCTTCCCAGGCTGAACCCAAGCAGGATAGTGGGATGGGAGGGAAGGAGAGCCAAGGGGGAGGCTCTAGTGCGCAGGCGCAGGCGGGTGGGTTGGGAGGGGAGGGAGGGGGGCTGGAGCCAGGCTTCAGGAAAGGCCACCAAGGCAGGAGACAGAGCCCTCCACAGTGGCCCAGGGGCTCCTGCCTTGTGCCTCAGCCCCATGACAGCTGTTTACCCAAGCATCACAGCCACAAAGATCCTGGTGCAAATATTTAGATCAGGGCTTCACTCCAGAAGATGCATCCCCTGGGCTCAGAGCTGGAACCTCAGAAGGCGCACAGCATAGAGGCATGATCTTGTTTTATCAAATCGGCCTTAACAGGTCCTCTGGCACATGAAAGGCCAAGTGGGTTGGCCATCACTTTGGTTCAGTTCTACAGGAGCCAGAGATTTCAAAGAGCCCCAGATCTCTTTGAAAGAGAAGGCTAAATGGGGTGTTGTGTGGTTTCCAGGCTGTATGGCTAATGTTCTAGCAGCATCTGTGGCTGGCATCTTTAGAGGATCTGATGGTGGTCAAGCAAATTATTATTTTATTATTTACAGTACAGTAGAGTTTCACTTATCCAACGTTCTGGATTATCCAATGCATTTTTGTAGTCAATGTTTTCAATACATCGTGATATTTTGGTGCTAAATTCGTAAATACAGTAATTACTACATAGCATTACTGCGTATTGAACTACTTTTTCAGTCAAACATTAATCCTCCAGATGTTTTGGACTCCAACTCCCAGAAGCCTCAGCTGCCTTGGACAATTATCAATGCTTTTGGGAGTTGTAGTCCCAAACATCTGGAAGACCAGAGTTTGAGAAACACTACCTACACTATGGGTAAAGGTAAAGGTTTTCCCCTGGCATTAAGTCTAGTCATGTCTGACTCTGGGGGTTGGTGCTCATCATCCATTTGTAAGACGAAGAGCCGGCGTTTTCCGTAGACACCTCCAAGGTCATGTGGCCGGCATGATTGCATGGAGCGCCATTACCTTCCTGCTGGAGAGATACCTATTGATCTACTCACATTTGCATGTTTTCAAACTGCTAGGTTGGCAGAAGTTGGGCCTAACAGCGGGAGCTCACCCTGCTCCCCAGATTTGAACCGGGACAAGTTCAAGCAGTTCAGCGGTTTAACCCGCTGCACCACCAGGGGCCCGCCTACAGTATATTTTAATGTATATTTCCTCCTCTTTCCCCGTGGTTTTGTGTGAAACTGAGACCGGATGTTAGTGAGAAGCAAGAAAGTACAGTATTGTCGCAATTGATTATTTTTAAAATGATGTGTTTTGCTTTCTCATCAATCAATGTGGGAATGGAGCTGCAGGGTGAGAGAACGGCCATGTAGGTCTAGTAGCCACTTTTCCGCCTCCTACTCATTGGACCTAATTCCGAAACTTCCCAGGCTCCAGAAAGAGGCATATGGGTTTAATCATTAGGCCATTGCAGAAGGGAAAGAGGTACATGGGTAAATAAATGTTGGTAAGTAAAGGGTTGTGTAAGATGAAAGCATTTCCCTCCTGCTGTGACTATTGATGCTTCCTGGGAATTAACAGGGAGAGGCGAGATTTCTAATTGGGGGAAAATATGTGTGGGTCCTCGGTTTCTTGGTGTGTGAAAGAACTTTTAGATGGCTAGCTAACACCAGGTGTTCAGAAATCCTGACCCAGGAAGTCTCCAAAGTACCGGGTCATCTGAAAGGTCATGAGAATGTTTTATACAACAATGTCCCCCTCTCTTTCTCTTAAGCACCTTGGCTTTTTATCTCTTGAAGGGGTGGGTGTTGTTTCACCTTCCAACTGTGGAACTGCAACTCCCAACAGCCTTAGCCAGCCTACCAAAGGGTGGAAATGCTGGGACATGTACTTCAAGAACCTCTGGGAAGGACGACCACAGTTGAATTTGGGGTGCATACTATGCATTAAATGATATATTAATTATTGCAGGATAATCCAGAAGACTCTGGTTTAACAATAAGGTCTGGTTTAAAAGTGGTAATAAGGAACAGGTGAGTCCCAGGCTGGATCTACACTGCCATATAATACAAATTATCAAAGCAAATAACCCATATTATCTGCTTTGAAGTGGGTTATATGAAACTATACTGCCAGAGTATCTGGGATAAGAAAATAATCTGGGACCAGATCCTGGGATTCAGTGGCAGTGTGGAAGGAGACAAAGACACCTTCTACACTGCCATACAAAATCCAGATTATATAAATCTATACTGCCAGATAATCTTGGATAAGAAAATAATCTGGGATCAAATCCTGGGATTCAGTGGCAGTGTGGAAGAAGACAAAGACACTTTCTACACTGTCATATAAAATCCAGATTATCTGCCTTGAACCGGATTATATGGCAGCGTAGACTCAGACCCCATCTACACTGCCATGTAGAATCCAGATTACCTGCTTTGAACCGGATTATATGGCAGCGTAGACTCAGGCCCCATCTACACTGCCATGTAGAATCCAGATTACCTGCTTTGAACTGGATTATATGAATCTATAGTGCCAGATAATCTGGGATAAGAAAATAATCTGGGATCAGATCCTGGGATTCAGGGGCAGTGTGGAAGGAGACAAAGACACCTTTTACACTGCCATATAAAATACAGATTATCTGTCTTGAATTTGATTATACGGCAGCATAGATTCAGGCCCCATCTACACTGCCATATAGAATCCAGATTATCTGATTTGAACTGGATTATATGGCAGTGTAGACTCATATAATCCAGTTCAAAGCAGATAATGTGGATCATCTGCTTTTATTATCTTAATCGTATAACAGTGTAGAAGGGGCCTCATAATCCAGTTCAAAGCAGATAATCTGGATGACAGAGCATGGAGATGATAAGATTATGTAGATGCCAAGGGACAATGATTGTTGATCTCTTAGTCCGGTCCCAGGCTATGTAGATAATAGGTGAGGTCCATAGATGTGTTGGAACAATCAATATCCCATTGTCCTTTAACTGTGTCCTCTGATAGCTGGCTCACACCCGGGAGCAATCTCAGATGGTGAGCAGGAAATTTATCTGTTGGATGTGTATGTCCATAATGGCTGGATGGTCTGTCCAGGCCATGCCCATTGCTCAGGGGCACCACCTGGAATTCCTGAAGGTCGGTGCCTCTGATCCAAGTCAGGGCGAGGCCAATGTCATGTGTTTCAGAAATAAAATATATTTTGAAGAGACCATAAGCCAGAAAATACTAAACTTTTGCCTATGTGGCTTTGCCTCTGCATATGCCTCTCCCTTCTTGTGAGCTGGTGCCTTTCTCCAGAAAGTTCCAAAACCAAAAGTTAGCTTGAAATCAACAAGTGAGGTGACAGGTATCACTTATGCCAAAGTAGGTGTGGAAGGTGAGGAAGACCCTCAGCCATTGGTCAATTTTAGATAAGCCAAGATATATATTCTTTGTTAGCTGTGTACACGTTGCGGGGGCCATTTGCATGGTACGTACCCATTGAAGTGGGTGTGTATAGCTGTTCTGCCTTCTCATAGCTATGATGAAAATAAACTTCGCTTTTTGCATCTCTCACGATACTGGGTTTTCTGCCTGATTTCCCTCCTGAGCCAGGACCCATTGAAGGTAATTGTCTTACTATTTAATTTTAAGGTAAAGGTTTCCCCCTGACATTAAGTCTAGTCGTGTCCGATTCTGGGGATTGGTCCTCACCTCCATTTCTAAGATGAAGAGCCGGTGTTGTCAGTAGACATCTCCTAGATCATGTGGCCGGCCTGACTGCATGGAGCGCCATTACCTTTGTGCCGGAGCCCTCGGTGGCGTAGTGGATTAAAGCCTTGTGATTTGAAGGTTGAGTTGCTAACCTGAAGACTGCCAGGTTCAAATCCCACCCGGAGAGAGTGCAGATGAGCTCCCTCTATCAGCTCCAGCTCCATGCAGGGACATGAGAGAAGCCTCCCACAAGGATGGTAAAAACATCAAAACATCCGGGCGTCCCCTGGGCAACATCCTTGCAGACGGCCAATTCTCTCGTTCCAGAAGCAACTCAAGTTGCTCCTGACATGAAAAAAAAACAAAAACCTTCGTGCCAGAGTGGTACCTATCGCATGTTTTTGAACTCCTAGGTTGGGAGAAGCTGGGGCTAATAGCGGGAGCTTACCCCGCTCCCTGGATTCGAATCGGCGACCTTTCGGTCGGCAAGTTCATCAGCTCAGCGGTTTAACCCACTGTCCCACTGGGGGCTCCATATATTTAACAGTAGGATATCAGAAATAAATAATATTTGATAGCAAGGGATAGAAGAAGGGGGAAGGCAAGGGACATATTATGTTTAGAAGAAACCAGGTTGGATCCATTCTATTGGAGAAGTTGTCATATTGTTGTTAACCACTATGCATGAGTAGATCTGTTGGTGATTAAATAAAATTAGGGGAAATACATTCCACATAGAATGGATATGCTTGGTATAGGGAGGAGATATTGGATATGAAAGGGATATATTTCATTAAGGCAAAAGTGGGACTCTGTAATTTTACTGAGGGTAGTAGTAGGGGGAAGTCTTGCTTCACTTGTGTTGTAACTTCCTATGTTCTTCCATAATTTCTCCCATCTTTTTCCTTTAAAAAATCAATTACGGAATACTGTACAGCAGTGGTTCTCAACCTTCTTAATGCCACGACCCCTTAATACAGTTCCTCTTAGTGTAGTGACCCCCAACCATAAAATTATTTTTGTTGCTACTTCATAACTGTAATTTTGCTACAATTACGAATCATAACGTAAATATCTGATATGCAGGATGTTTTTTCATTCACTGGACCAAATTTGACATAAATACGCGATACACCCACATTTGAATACTGGTGGGGTTGGGAGGGGATTGATTTTGTCATTTGGGAGTTGTAATTACTGGGATTTATAGTTCACCTACAATCAAAGAGCATTCTGAATTCCATCAACGATGAGATTAAACCAAGCTTTGCACACAGAACTCCCTTGACCCACAGAAATACTGGAAGGGTCTGGTGGGCATTGACCTTGAGTTTTGGAGTTGTAGTTCACCTACATCCAGAGAGCACTGTGGACTCCAAGCAATGATGGATCTGGACCGAACTTGGCACAAATACTCAATATGCCCAAATGTGAACACTAGTGGAGGCCTTGACATTTGGGCGTTATTGTTCACCTACAGTCAAGAATTTTATGGTTTGCAAAGGCAGTGCGTGTGTGTGTGTTAACTGGAATATGATGTGCATGAAGTCGATGGACTGAGCCTGCAATGATCTGGGGATTGATTTGATACTGTTTCTGTTCTGCTGCTGCAGAACCAGTTTGGACAAGTTTTTCAGTGCTGACTGAGTACTGCTAGTGAAGAGTGCAGTGTATTCAGAGAGGCCTTGCTATTTTGAGGCCTGTTTGTTGTTGAGAAAAGAGGGTGAAGAACCAGGACTGTATTCTTCTCTGAAGCAGATTTGTGGACTGAGAAAGGACTGTTTATGACTGTGGACTTCCGTAAGCGATCAGAGGGACCATTGTAAATATTACTGTTTTTTAATTTCTTGAAATTAGTAAAGTTCCTGTACTTTTGTTCTGCAAACCTGAGTGGCATATTATTGTTCTGCAGGTGACTCTGGATCACGGGCAGACATAAGAGCTTCCATTTATCATCAATCCATAATAAAGAAGCCCCTTGATCCCCACTAATGATAGAATTGGGCCAAAGGTCCCGCAGAGAATCCCCATGACCAACAGAAAATATTGCAGGGATTTGGGTTCCTAAGACCATCAGAAATATGTGTTTTCTGATGGTCTTTGGCGACTGCAGTAAAAACCCCTTGCGACCCCCCCCCCAGGGGTCCCGACCCCCAGGTTGAGAAAAGCTGCTGTAGAGTATAACATATAATCTGAACTAGATTAGGCTTTGTTTGTAACAGTAAGATCCCAGAAAAAGAAATAGCTTTGCCACAATTCACACCCTTATAGTGTGTCACTACTGTTTTAGCAATTACCATTTCAGTGGGCTACTTTCTGATGAAAGCTCATAGAGCTCTGTGTATGTTTAGAAAACATGTACCCCTCAGGCTGGAAGTATTTCGAAATAGTAATTTGGAAGGGAGTCTTGTATACTGATGTTTGAAAAGGAAAAATGCAGTAAAACTGTAAAGCACACATATCTTGCATTCCTGTGCTGATAATGCTTTAATTAAATACAACCCAAGTGGTGTTCCGTAGCTTTTGCAACAAAAGTACATTGTCTATCACCCTGAGGGGACATATAATTAGAATACTTTTCAGCTACATTTAATGTATGCCCATGCCTGCTGTAAATTCCCTTGTCACTCACTATAGATGAGACTACATATTACTATTGCTATCTTAACTCGTAAAATCACCACGGCTGCATTATGAATGTTTTCTCTTTCCTGGAGCAAACTTTCAGCTTACTAGCTGTTTAGGAATTTCTCAAACATTTCCAAAATTATGACTTGGAGGAGGAAGGAAACGTTTCTAACTCTCTTAGTTTTACATCTGGCATTCTGATAATCTAAGGACAAAATCTCTTGGCTGGAAAGGATCACCGTCAATGGGATAACTCATTTCTCAACAAGTCTAGAGCTTTGGTAATGATTTCAAATTAAAAGCCAAGTCAGAACAAGAGCCAGGACAGCATGCCGCTTTCCCATCCTACAGGAAATTCCAACTTTTCAGTGGCATAAATTACTTTGTGCTGAGATGAAATAGAAAGCCTACACATTCTGGGCTGATGTTAATATAATGTTCATTTTCAGATATCTGTTGTTTCAATGGCATTCCTGAAATTGTCGTTTAATGTGCAGCACTGCAAGAGCTGCTTCAATGGATGCCACCTTATATCTGATTAAAGTTTTAAATGAGACATATAGCAAACTATGGTACAAGTTTTTAGGTCCCTTTTATACCTTATATCCTAGGATCTCATCCTAGATTATCTTCTTATCCCAGATTATATGGCAATGGACACTCAGAGCCCTTCCACACAGCCATATAATCCAGACTATCAAGGCAGATAATCCACAAAATCTGCTTTGAACTGGGTTATCTGAGTCCACGCTGTTACGATATGTAAAAAAGTAATTTAATGTGTGTCAGCCGCAAAATAAGTTGCATGAAACTGATTGGTTGAGCCACGTCTAGAGAGCTGTTAAGCCTGGGAATTTATGATATTGCTGCAATTTTGTTTAGGTTTGAGCTAAAGAGCAGCAGAGAGAGAGAGAGAGAGAGAGAGAGGGGGGGGGGTACAGAGTTTGAAGTGTGTTCTTGCTTCATGAGCTGCAGGAAGAAATTTATCCACACAAAGGAAAAACTATTTTAAATCTATATATATAAAAGGGTAATGAAATTTCGGCCTAGGACAAAACAACAAAACTACACATCTCAGAAACACTAAACTTGGCAGCAAAACCCCTCATCCATGCCTCTACGTTCATACAACAAAAAGAAATGAAAAATAAAGTCCTAATTAGAAGGAGAGGAATAATTGTTTTTATCCAATTGCTGCCAGTTAGAAGGCTAAGCTCCGCCCACTTGGTCTCCTAGCAACCCACTCAGCCCAGGGGACAGGCAGAGTTAGGCCTCACTTAGGCCTCTTCCACACTGCCTATAAGATACAGATTATCTGATCTTAACTGGATTATATGGCAGTGTAGACTCAAGGCCCTTTCACACAGCTATATTACCCATTTATAATCTTATATTATCTGCTTTGAACTGGATTATCTTGAGTCCACACTGCCATGTAATCCACTTCAGTGTGCATTTTATACAGCTGTGTAGAAGGAGCCTCATATAATCCAGTTCTAAGCAGATAATATAAGATTATAAATATACAGTAGAGTCTCACTTATCCAACATAAACACCCCGGCAGAACATTGGATAAGTGAATATGTTGGATAATAAGAAGGGATTCGGGGAAAGCCTATTAAACATCAAATTAGGTGATGATTTTACAAATTAAGCATTAAAACATCATGTGATACAATAAATTTGACAGAAAAGGTAGTTCAATGCATAGTAATGCTATGTAGTAATTATACCACCATACTTTGCCACAGCAACGCGTGGCCGGGCACAGCTAGTCTCTCATAAAAGGACATTATGTGAGTTGGTGCAACTGAGCACATTGTACTTATGTTGTTTTGGGTTCAAAAAGAATAAACCATTTGTTCTTTATTGTTCACCTGCGTGGCACATATCTTCTTTATCTGGCAAGGCGGTGCGTGGAGTACTCATTTTGATTTTTCATTACGTCGCACATACTGCCATATAACCCAGTTCAAAGCAGATAATGTGGGATTTTATTCATCTGTGTGGAAGGGGCCCCATATAATCCAGTTCAAAGCAGATAATCTGGGATCAGATCCTGGGATATAGGTCAGTGTGGATCCAGCCTCAGACTCCCCTTTCCAGTAGCCACTAACCCAGTGGTTCTCAACCTGTGGATCCCCAGATGTTTTGGCCTTCAACTCCCAGAAATCCTAATAGCTGGTGAAGATGCTGGGATTTCTGGGAGTTGTAGGCCAAAATACCTGGGGACCCACAGGTTGAGAACCACTGCATTAACCTATCGTTTCAAATACAGTAGAGTCTCGCTTATCCAACGTAAGCGGGCTGGCAGAATGTTGGATAAGCGAATATGTTGGATAATAAGGAGAGATTAAGGAAAAGCCTATTAAACATTAAATTAGGTTATGATTTTACAAATTAAGCACCAAAACATCATGTTATACAACAAATTTGACAGAAAAAGTAGTTCAATACGCAGTAATGCTATGTAGTAATTACTGTATTTACGAATTTAGCACCAAAATATCACGATGTATTGAAAACATTGACTACAAAAATGTGTTGGATAATCCAGAACGTTGGATAAGCCAGTGTTGGATAAGTGAGACTCTACTGTATGACTATTAGCAGAATCGAAGAAATGGGTGTGGGTAAGAGAGCAAAGTAGAGAAAATCAGTGATAGAGACAGAGCAGAAACATCACTGATGTGCAAAATCTGGTGAGCCATAGCAAGCACTTGACTTTCTTGGTTTTAAGATCACAACATTGGATGGTAATGATGACCGTCACCCCGACTTTCAAATTGAATTGAACACGCAGCGGAGAGTTCCGCCGGTCACCCACCAAAGGAACGGAGCGGGACCGCAACAGACTATTATTAAAAGACCTTTTTTTTCTTCATTTTCCTCTTCCCCGAACTGTGTAACAAATCCCCCCAATAAAAGTAACATTTATTTTAACAGTAACACTCTCTATCTGGTTATTTTGTATCTTTCCCTAACTCCTTCCTTCGCATGAAATCTCTCTCTCTCTCTCCCGTCCCTTTAACTCCGGTTGAGGTTTCTCTGCCATAGATTAACATGGCGGTCGATATAAATTGGCTCATATCTCTATCAAAATTACCCCTAGAACGCTCCTCTTTTAGTCCTAACCCTTTCTAAGGCTCCTGACTCGAAGACAACCAGCGGAACCGGAATCGGTCCAGTTTTCGGCACCTCAACAGCTGACTGTCAAACAGGACCGACGGCTCCTTTCAAGCCAAGCTGCTGCTTTATCCCGGGTTTTCCTCTCCCCGCGACTCGCGGAATGGTTTTCCCTAGCCCCTTTCTGTGAGTTGGGGATGGGGGGGATCGCTCTCTCGCTGGGGAGACATAGTTCTCCAAGGACCCTCATCCTTTACAGCTGCCGGGGGGTGCCCGGACGGGTGCCCTCCACGTTTTCATTCATACCTTCATGATTTTATGAAGGAGAAGAACATTCTTCCCCAGACCTACCCCTGGACTTATGAAATCCTATACTTCCAAAGACTGCAACCCACATGTGCCTCTTCCCATGCCATCTCTATGAATTCCTTATGAACTCTTTTTCCTCATGTATTTGTGAACTTCCATATTCTATGTACTTGGACACTCTCATGACTCACTGCTGTATGAACTTCTGATCGTTGGGCTAACCTCATGAATTGTGAAATCATACTGTTAGAACTCCACTTCTATATTGGGTTCCCCAGATGTTGTAAACTTCGTTTTTATCAAATGTTTTCTATTGTTTATATCATTCATGATTCCCCTTTATGCAATGTCACCCACCTTTATGGATTCTCCTTTATCTACCTATCTGCCTATATGTATTTATACTCTTTGGGATCCCCGGAAAATATGTGTTTTTCCCAGCTGGGTTTATGTTCCAACTTTATTTTAATTTTCATTTTATCCCATATAATTGTCAAATCATGAAATCAAATGGGAAATATTATGACCCCAACGTGAACCTTAGCCCCATGACTCAGACCTCCCTTCCCAAAAACAAAAGGATAATCTGCCACAGTTTAATCCAATCTCATTCCGATCGCATGGACAATATAGGGTTTAGAGTCACCAAATTCCTAAAGGTGACTCGCCCCCAAGGCAAACATTGTCATATCCCAGGCCAGGACGCCGCAGGAAGGCACCCTGTGGGGCCGTCAATGACGGCTCATCACCACCCATCACCACTTCCAGTCTGACACCCCAAGGCATATCTAAAATCTGTGAACGTGACAGGACCCCGGACACCCTTGATGGGTGCCATAAATTCCTTTAGAAATCGGCTGGGCCAGAATTAATCCGATGTTTCCTGTCCGGTCACCTCATTGTTTCTATAGCTCCCGCCTCCTCCTCTCTGATTGGCCCGAGGGGGGACAAAAAACGGCTCCCCATTGGGCCAGCAGGGCAAGGCGGGAAACGAAAGCCCGCCTCGTTCCAACTCTCAGCCTATCCGCGATCAGATGGGCAGGGAAGCGGGGCGGGAAATTCAAAGGGCTGTCAGACCGAAACATTGTATAAATATGACTTTATTTGAAACATATGTTACGCTAGTAGATTGAATGATCGCTATTAGCGTCCTTTTCAGCTGAATTGCTCAATAAAAACTCCTTGGCGGATTTTCCTTCAACTTGGCGGACCTTCTTCATTTCAGGCTTCAGGTTGTATTGCGGCTTATATTCTTCTTTTGGCTTCGCCAAGGTCCGTTCCCTCAGGACCGGATCGGCTTCCTTCTAAAGGGGCCCGATCCCCCAAACGCGGTCGACAACATAATTTGGCTTTACCACGAAGGGACTTGCTTGGAAGTTCCAAAGATCAATTTCTAGGCTAAAATTCCAAGCGGCGACCTTGGTCCAGATATTCTGGAACAGGTTGGGGAGAGAAACGGCTGCAAGGAGGGCCCTCCGACCAACAATTTGACCTCATTTCACACCCAAATTTCTCTGGCAGTCCCTTTCTCTCTCTAGATCTGATTCAGGGTACTGAACAAAGGAGCCAGATAGGAGGAAGCAGATTTTTAGCTCCTCGAAGGAAAGGCGCCAACGTGAAACAGGGGACGCCCTGTAAAAATAAAAGGGAACCGGCCCCGTTGTTAAGACCCAGGTGGGCGGAGTTCTGGAGGTATTGCACTTCGGATCAGGGCTCGGTAACAAATTCCTGGTGAAACGCGGGAACATCTGGCGCCCGGTGGTGTGTGAGAACAGTCTGGCTTGTAAGATTACAGGTTCTAGGATCGTGGGGTAGGGGAACGATTGTGTTCCCGGGGCACCTGCGGATCCCACGAACGCCAGCCATTCAGCCTTGGTGTAGGGAGAGCTCTTGAAAGGACGAGTTGC
Organism: Anolis carolinensis; assembly: GCF_035594765.1. Taxonomy (NCBI): domain Eukaryota; kingdom Metazoa; phylum Chordata; class Lepidosauria; order Squamata; family Anolidae; genus Anolis; species Anolis carolinensis. The sequence goes on along the minus strand of NC_085845.1, from coordinate 82,953,777 downwards.
ATCCAGCCGGTGGGTGAGTCGTTACTCCATTAACTGTCAGGTACTGGGCAGGGGCTGAGCCAAGGATGGGTGTTTGTTCAAGCACGTCTAGGGTGTCCCACCCCAGCAGACATCCCCAGGGATTCTCCATTGGGAAAGATCCTGGCCAATTGGGGTGGGCTTTGCATCGAAAAACATGGTGCAGGCCAGGTTGGGCTAACTCAGAGCACATAAGTGGCCCCTTGTGGCCCTTGAAGGGGGAACAGCTTGCCCCCCCCTTTTTGCTCGAGTCGCCGAATTCGGAGTGTTGACCTAAGGTGACTCGCCAGGGGGAGGGCAAGTGGTCCCAACTTGCTTATGCTGCAATGTTCATGGCCCTAAGCCAGGGAGAGAATCGGAGGGGGGGGAGGGGGGCCCACGTCTTCCCATGCAGAGATTTGGGCTCCAAAAACAGCCCCCCAAAGATTCCCCCCTAGACCCTTTTCCCCTTACCCCCTCCTCCAGAGGATTTTCTGGACACATTTGCTTGCCTTCTCCCCACCCCATCAGCCCCCTCCTCCAATCCCCATCCCCACCTTTTCTCCTCACCCTGAGTCCTGCACCGATCCAGAACCCCCAAATCGACCCTTCAAGGGAACCTCTGCTTCCCGGGATCCCACTCTCCCAGACTCACTCTCCCAATTCCCTGCCATTTCCCCCCGTCTCCCTTCCGTTTCCCAGCCCTCTATTCTCTCTCAGCCCCATCTCCCCTCCGTTGCCCAACCTCCTATTCCCTCTCCACCCCTCCCCAACCGAATCCCTCTAAGCCTTTTTCCCTTCCACCCCAAGACTTCTTCCCCCTTGCAGCCCCCCTCCCTTAATCTCTCCCACTCTTCCTCTCGCTTGTCCTTTTTGGCCAGAGGAACAGGGGGAAAGGAGGGGCCATGGGGGGGATGAGACCTCAGAGGAAGGAGGAATTGCCTGTTCAGAGACCATAAAACATCCATTGCCATCCTCTGTTTTATCTGGAGCCTGAATATTGGGTCAATAGTTCTCCAAGGAATTATTTTCCCCTCTCCCCCTCCTTTTCAAAGCAATCTGCTTCTGAATTTTTGAGTCACAGTTCAATTCCCTTTTTCCCTCTTCTTTCCTGTTTGCTTTCAAAACTTTACCCAAAAACTCCAGAAACTCCCCAAAGATCCCAGAGGAACATAAATTTTTAGACTGCATTTTTGGTTACAATTTGTAAGTGGGACCTTTGATCTGGCATTCTTTCCAAATCGCCAGGTCACACCTTGAAATTTGCTCAAACTAAAGGATCCTGTGTCCTCAAAGACTCCTTTCCCTTTTTCTTTTTTCTTCACCCAATCCCTTTGGGCAACCCTGCAAAACCCCTCCCCTTTTTGAATCTCCCTCTCAGCCCCCCCTTCTCTCTGGGGGATATTGTGTATCTTTGGAAAACCTTCCATCTTCAGAGACTGGCTGAGTCCTGCCTGGGGCTTCCCTGTTCTCTGAGTAGTATTCTTTGTTTGTCGCCCTGACTTTGGAGCTTTGTAAATGTGGGGAACCAAGCTTTGTTCCTCTTCCTCATGGTTTTCTTCCTTGAGCTATCCTTTCTGTTCTTTTCTCTCTCTCTCTCTTGTTTGCTATTTCTTGAATGACTGTGTATACAATGGGTTAAGGGTTTTACTAACACTCTCTCAGTATAAAAGGGACCGTTGGGAATTGTAGAATGGGGATCCTGGCACCCCACATGGAAGGCACCCCACTCTGACCTGGACTACCAGGACCATCATCCGCTCCTGTGGCTATAAAGGGACTCTGAGAAACCCAGCTCAGATAAGGCGAGAGCAACCAGTGGGGTGCCATCACGGTGATGAGGCCCCCACCCACAAGCTGGCTCCAACCCCTGGCAGGGGTCGTAAGGCTGACCCTGAGCAGAAGAACATCCCCTTCAACTGCAGGGAGGAAAGGGCGCCCCCACGAGACCAGGAGAAGGCTGGCAGGTAAGGGCGACCCCTCCTCACCTGAAGAAGAGGTGGCAGAGGCTAAAAGTGTGTCCCCATGGAGCCACGAACAGGACCCTCGCTGTTGGTCGCTGGGTCAGGCGCGAGTGGGGAGCCCAAACATGGCTGCGAGGGTGCCAGAGGAACCTTCAGTATTGAAAATGTCCCAGAAGGTATGAATGATTTATTTCCATTTTTTTTCCCTCCTTTATTCTTCCTTATAAAATTAACCCTCCACTCTTAGGGTCTTGGGGGAAGGGGAGTGGGGAGGGGACACGTGATCTCTTTTCTTTGCTGTCTTGAGGCATTCTCTATCCCTTGGACCTCCTCCCGGGTGGAGGTGCTGGACCTGGCTGTGGACACTAGGAGGCGCCTGGTGGAGATGGCATCACAACCTCCTCGAAGCCCTCCTGACCTCCTACATCGCTTGCGAAGTGCTGGAATCCGTGCCAGGATCCATCAAGAGTGCTCCTGAACCAGAACCAGCCCCCACCAGCGGTGAGGAAGACAAAGATCTGTGGACAGCTGAGCTGGGAGACGACCTGAAGGTGTTGTTCCGGAAAACACCTCCTCAGGGACCGCCGCCCGCGAACTGTCCTGACCCACACCCTCCCGAGGCCCGGAGAAAGACCAAAAGCCAGAGACCAAAGCACAAGACCCCCTCCAAGGACTCCTCCAAATTCCATCCTTCTAGCACCACGGGAACACCCCCATTTGGACCTACAAACATTTGACAGCTCGCTTTGACAGCTGTCAAATCGGCCCTCACTTCAACCCCCCCCCCCCCCCGCTCGGAAGAACTAACACCACGATTCCACTGGGAGCTGTCCGGCGTGCTGAATCAGGAGCCGTGAGTTCTAATTTCCCCTCTATTTTTCTCTCTGTTCTTCCCCTATCTTTCCCACTGTGAGCTGTCCAGGGTCCTAACCCTAGAAAATGCTAACCCTAATTCTCATTTTTTCTCTGACTCTCCCTGCCAGTTCTAGCCCGGTGTTGTATGAATGGCTTTCTTCTAAAGTAAACTTCTGGCAACAGTTGGCCACAAAAGCCTTAAATGTCTCAGATTTTTGCCTGTCCAGTGGAGCCTCAGCCACAGACCTGTTTTCCACCTGTTTAATTGGCATTCCAGAACCTCTGGAAATTTTTAGAAATTATACCATGTTCCAAGACATCCCAAAGGATATGTCTTACAGAGATCTCTCTAACTGGGGAAGAGTCTCCATGGACAAGTTGCCTGGCATGGCTACCATCCGCCTTGCCCATGTTCCTCAAGCAGAAAATTGTTTTCAAATACCCACCTGCATCGGTGAGTGCCATCAGCTTCCCATTGACAACTCTCTAAATTGCACACATATAGAAAAACTGTCTCATTTGAATGCCCATTTGGTCCTGCCCCCAGGATGGTTTTTCCTGTGTGGACAGACAGCCTATGGTTATCTACCTGCCAACACCTCCATGGGGAATTGTGCCTTGGGTAGGCTGTCTCTTTTTATGCCCTCCAAGAACGACTTAGAATTGGCACACTCTTTGGGTCGGAAGGCAAGATCCATTCAAAACTTGGATCCGAATTGTGACCCCTCAGTAGTACTAAAAGGCATCCCACAATTTGTGGCGGCTGCATTGTTCACTCCTGGAGTGGCCTCAGCCATGAATTATAGAGCCATAAAGCATCTGGCCTGCGCTCTGGTCAAAAACATCAATTATACCTCTCAAGCCTTGGCATCAGTGGCAAAGGAAATGCATGAGCTGCGGGAGGCTGTATTAGATAACAGGGCAGCTATTGATTTCCTCCTATTGAAAAACCACTATGGCTGTGAGAGTGTAAGGCACATGTGCTGTTTTAATTTGACAGACCAGACTCCTATGATTCATAAATCCATCGAGGGTTTGAATGATTTGGCCTCAGGAATTAAGGAGACGACTGGATTCGACCTTAGTTTTCTGACTGACTGGCTCCCTTCTTTAGACTGGTTGAGGAAAGGATTTCTCCTCTTTCTAGCTGTAATCCTTTTCCTTCTAATAATAGGCTGCTGCTGGTCGCATTTGCCCGCTCTGTTCCAAATTTGTCGCAAAAAGAACCATTCGAACCCCTCTCAGCAGATGGCCATGCTGCCGCTAAGAGGTTATAATGTTTATGCGGTAGGGCAGGGGCGAAATAGGCTCCGCCCATCTCGCCCCGCCCTTACCGAGTGGGGAATATGATGACCGTCACCCCGACTTTCAAATTGAATTGAACACGCAGCGGAGAGTTCCGCCGGTCACCCACCAAAGGAACGGAGCGGGACCGCAACAGACTATTATTAAAAGACCTTTTTTTTCTTCATTTTCCTCTTCCCCGAACTGTGTAACAAATCCCCCCAATAAAAGTAACATTTATTTTAACAGTAACACTCTCTATCTGGTTATTTTGTATCTTTCCCTAACTCCTTCCTTCGCATGAAATCTCTCTCTCTCTCTCCCGTCCCTTTAACTCCGGTTGAGGTTTCTCTGCCATAGATTAACATGGCGGTCGATATAAATTGGCTCATATCTCTATCAAAATTACCCCTAGAACGCTCCTCTTTTAGTCCTAACCCTTTCTAAGGCTCCTGACTCGAAGACAACCAGCGGAACCGGAATCGGTCCAGTTTTCGGCACCTCAACAGCTGACTGTCAAACAGGACCGACGGCTCCTTTCAAGCCAAGCTGCTGCTTTATCCCGGGTTTTCCTCTCCCCGCGACTCGCGGAATGGTTTTCCCTAGCCCCTTTCTGTGAGTTGGGGATGGGGGGGATCGCTCTCTCGCTGGGGAGACATAGTTCTCCAAGGACCCTCATCCTTTACAGCTGCCGGGGGGTGCCCGGACGGGTGCCCTCCACGTTTTCATTCATACCTTCATGATTTTATGAAGGAGAAGAACATTCTTCCCCAGACCTACCCCTGGACTTATGAAATCCTATACTTCCAAAGACTGCAACCCACATGTGCCTCTTCCCATGCCATCTCTATGAATTCCTTATGAACTCTTTTTCCTCATGTATTTGTGAACTTCCATATTCTATGTACTTGGACACTCTCATGACTCACTGCTGTATGAACTTCTGATCGTTGGGCTAACCTCATGAATTGTGAAATCATACTGTTAGAACTCCACTTCTATATTGGGTTCCCCAGATGTTGTAAACTTCGTTTTTATCAAATGTTTTCTATTGTTTATATCATTCATGATTCCCCTTTATGCAATGTCACCCACCTTTATGGATTCTCCTTTATCTACCTATCTGCCTATATGTATTTATACTCTTTGGGATCCCCGGAAAATATGTGTTTTTCCCAGCTGGGTTTATGTTCCAACTTTATTTTAATTTTCATTTTATCCCATATAATTGTCAAATCATGAAATCAAATGGGAAATATTATGACCCCAACGTGAACCTTAGCCCCATGACTCAGACCTCCCTTCCCAAAAACAAAAGGATAATCTGCCACAGTTTAATCCAATCTCATTCCGATCGCATGGACAATATAGGGTTTAGAGTCACCAAATTCCTAAAGGTGACTCGCCCCCAAGGCAAACATTGTCATATCCCAGGCCAGGACGCCGCAGGAAGGCACCCTGTGGGGCCGTCAATGACGGCTCATCACCACCCATCACCACTTCCAGTCTGACACCCCAAGGCATATCTAAAATCTGTGAACGTGACAGGACCCCGGACACCCTTGATGGGTGCCATAAATTCCTTTAGAAATCGGCTGGGCCAGAATTAATCCGATGTTTCCTGTCCGGTCACCTCATTGTTTCTATAGCTCCCGCCTCCTCCTCTCTGATTGGCCCGAGGGGGGACAAAAAACGGCTCCCCATTGGGCCAGCAGGGCAAGGCGGGAAACGAAAGCCCGCCTCGTTCCAACTCTCAGCCTATCCGCGATCAGATGGGCAGGGAAGCGGGGCGGGAAATTCAAAGGGCTGTCAGACCGAAACATTGTATAAATATGACTTTATTTGAAACATATGTTACGCTAGTAGATTGAATGATCGCTATTAGCGTCCTTTTCAGCTGAATTGCTCAATAAAAACTCCTTGGCGGATTTTCCTTCAACTTGGCGGACCTTCTTCATTTCAGGCTTCAGGTTGTATTGCGGCTTATATTCTTCTTTTGGCTTCGCCAAGGTCCGTTCCCTCAGGACCGGATCGGCTTCCTTCTAAAGGGGCCCGATCCCCCAAACGCGGTCGACAACAGTAACATATGGGGAGAGTATCTCTCTCAGTGGACTACATGGAGCGCTGTTACTTTCCCGACGGAGTGGGATCTACTCATATTTGTTTTCAAATTGCTAAGTTGGCAAGCTGGGGCTAACAGCAGGCGCTCACCCCCGCTCCATGGATTTGAACCGCCGACCTTTTGGTCAGCAGGTTCCACAGCTCAGCGTTTTAACCCGCTGCACCACCAGGGGCTCCTTGTTGATATATTACTTTCTGTCATTACAGTGTTCCCTCACTACTTCGCGGTTCACTTTTCGCGGATTCGCTGTTTCATGTTTTTTCAATAAACTCTAAAAGATTATAAATCATAAAAAATTTACAATTTACAGCCTAAGGAAGGGAGGAAGGAGAAGCCAAAGGGAGAGAAAAGGAGCCCAAGTTGCAACGGGAGGAGAAGGAGGCGATTTATCAACACACGATTAGTTGATAATGACTTAAAATAGTGTATAACTACTAAAATAATATATGAATATTAAAATAAATATAGTGTCTCTACTTTGCGGATTTTCACTTATTGCGGGTGGTCCTGGAACCTAACCCCAGTGATAAGTGAGGGAGCACTGTATATACTGTTTTGCTATTCCAATTCTATTCCAGTGTTAAAAAAGTTATTATTTCCAAAATGGTTTTAAAGGAATAACCTGTTTGATTGTTGTATTAATTAAACCACTGCACCAGAGTCAGAGGAAAGCAAAGGCAAAGCCCCCTCTGAACAAATTTTGCCAATAAATTCCCATGATAGGAGCACCTTAGGGTTGCCCCAGTTAGAAATGACTGGCATAAAACAACAATCCGACTGGCTCTGATAGAAATGGAGTGAATTTTGAAATAGAAACATGCTGCCCTCTAGTGTACTCGAAGAAATCCCCAATTTTAGTTACAAAAAAGCAGCATGTCATTATATTAATTCTATTGCCTGCAAACCATATTGGAGGGCAGCAGTGAAGTGAAACATCATGTAAAAATCAATTCCTGGAATCCAGGAATCAACATCACCGAGAGCTTTTCTGATCTGCATACGGTTCCCTTTTACCTTGAAAATGGAATGAGTACCAAGAAACACAGTTCATTCCGAGCTTTTATTTCTTGCAACAATAACGAAAGGACCATGTTTGTAAAATGAAAGTGTGCATACGGTAAGAAACATATAACAGTTAATTTGTGACCTTATTAAGATTATATTTTGAAAAAAGACTGAGCTACTGTTGGTTTACCAATGGGACTTTCCCCCGTAGCCAATATACCTGATAATCTAAATCCACTTCCAGCTTTGATTAAAAGCAGTCTTAGGTTGGAACTACACTGCCCTATATCCCAGTATCTAGTCCCATATTACTTGCTTTGAACTGGATTATATGAGTCTACACTGTCATAATATGGAATAAGAAGATAACCTGAGATCAGATTCTGGGATATAGGGCAGTGTAGATCCAGCCTAAGTATTTTATTCACATCAGCACAATCAAATCCTTTCATAAGCAAAAAAACCCAATTGTAAAACATGACTTGGATTAGGGAAATTGCAGGGAAATGCATTTAAAACTTTTACTGCTCTCTGCTCCAAGATTTCAGATGGGTGTTTATAACAACACATTTGGAATGAAAATTGAAAGATATTTCGCTCCTTCACTCCAAGTCAAGGTTTTCCCTTCACTCAATGAGTGAAGCAGGAGTATGCGTGAGTTAAGAAATGTTACAAGTCCTTGGCCCAATCGATATATAGAGCCTGTCCTGGTCGTTTAACACTGGCATTGAGATAAGTTCGTCCATGATACCTGATTCGGCAGACTGATTTGGGGGGCATATAGTGGGCAGTGTTGTATAGAGTCAAGGATAGCTCAACAAATGCTAGAACAAGAGGCTAGATGGATCCTTAGATATGATCCTGCTAATTCCTATGCTGCCTGGCTGATGCTCCTGCTTACGCGTGTTGCAAAACCTATGCATATCTCCTTGGAAGAAAGGCAATTCACCACCTGCTTGCAATAAGTACGCAATACCAGTCAGTGATGTGACAATAATAAAATCTGTTAAATGTTCATGGTTACAACATAACTACAAAAAGTTCATTTTTCTCGTAAATCATTTCAGATTCTTAACTTTTGCAAGTCGCATATTTGTTTGATTGCTCGGTGATCTCATTTTTAATAGCAATGACTTGATCTTCCAGTTGTTTCAGCTGACCAGCCTTTGTTTGTTCAATCTGGTTCAGATCTTGTATCTTCTTTTCTAAATCTGAAATAAAAAAGTTGGATGGTGTGAAGAAGTGTATAATTATATTTTGTTTATAGATGATATGTGTATTTGATTTTGTTTAAACAGCCAGGTTTGGCTAAGTTAAAAGGGTGAGTATTTAAATTGACTATATGTATGGGGGAAGGTAGCCATCTTAGAGTGCTAGAGCAGGTTACCATAGCAACAGGGGCGGAGCCAACCGCCGCCTGGAAAGGAAAAAGGGGAATATTTTAAAACCCAGCAGTCTGTGATTTCCATTCACAGTGAAGGAACTGATTCTCAGGTGGAGAATCAGGGTGACTCAGAAGAATTTGAGTCAGGCCTAAAATAAAAGGATTTATTTTAGGAGTTGGTGATTCTCTAGTCATAGAGAAGGATCTGATTCTTGTGTGGAGAATCAGGCTGACTTAAATAGAGAGATTTGAGTCAGATTTAGGATAGACCAGACTAGGCAAGTTAGGTGATTTGTCTAGGGTCAGTTATAGAGTCTGTGGATTAGGGAACATTAATCCCAGGGGATCCAGTAGGATCAGGGTTTAGTGTAACTTAAAGAAATAAGTATTTTGAAAGTTTTAACCACCTCATAACCGTTTGTAACCATTAAGCGAAGTGCCTTTAATAAGTTATCTGAAACCATCAAGCTCTGTACCTGCAATAAACTTGTTTTGATTTTATTCTAACCAAGCCTCTGTCATACTCTCATATTAAGTTAAGTAACATCAACACCTGAAGTGGAACAAATAGAGAAAGCTTATAAGAACCAGTACCATCTGCCTGACGTCTCCATTGGTGGCAGCGAAGAAGAAGATAATCCAACAAATCATTAATTAACATCATCTCTCACAAAACATCTTTATTAAGTGGTGGTATCTGTGTGAGATTAAAAAGGGTTCCATCTCTGACACACATTCCTGTCAGACACCTCACCTCTGTACAATATTGGTGGCAAAGCTGAGGGGATTCAAAGAGGGATTCCATCCTCTGCCACCTCAGCTCCCTACATAAATTGGTGGCAGCGGTGGGATTCGAAGGGGATTCCATTCCCTGCCACATCAAGTCTCCACAGATGGTAAGCATTGAAAATGAAATAAAATCTTCGGGCTGACTCAGAGCCCTTATGCCCGTCTCTCAACATTTTAATCATACATGCCCTGATGATGTTTTTAATATTTGTCACAGCCAACCTTTGTGCAATAGTTCTGTAAGGCAATTCCTGCAGAAGAGGGTGGAACATGAGGAAGTTACTTCCTTGGTTACAACTTCAGATTCCTTCAACCATTCAGGTGAACATTTTTGGAAGATTGGGATTGTCCCCGTGTAAGCCACTCTGAGTTCCTTCGGGGAGATGGTGGTGGCATACAAAAATAAAATTATTATTATTATTATTATTATTATTATTATTATTATTATTTAGATGGAGCATGTTGTATTTTGTATTTGCTAGATAAAGGATGCTCAGATTGTATTCTGTGAGCAAAGATTCACAAAGAGCATGTTTGCATGTACTGAGTACTATGGCCAGGAACTATTTTTGCCCTTTGTGATGCACAATGGCTGGCGGAAGGATCCGGCCCATTCAAGTCAGTGAGAATGTCCCATTGGTTCTAAACTGTTTTTTTTCCTCATTCCTTCCATTTCCAGAGCTTTGGGCAGGACAAAGCAGAGAGATTGGAGAACAGGTAGGTGAAAGAACATTAAAATATCCCCTCCAAAAGTGAAAAGAGGGACAATTGGGTAATCTAGTGGAACCATAGGAAATCATAGCTCAGATTTTTCAAAGCAAACCAAGGACCTTTGGTGAAATCTTCACTTAGAAAAAACGTCTCCTTGTTAGGTAAAGGTAAAGGTTTCCCCCTGACATTACGTCTGGTCATGTCCGACTCTGGGGGTTGGTGCTCATCTCTATTTCTAAGACAAAGCGCCGGTATTGTCCATAGATTTCTCCAAGGTCATGTGTCCGGCATGACTGAATGGAGCGCCGTTATCTTCCCGCCGGAGCAGTACCTACTGATCTTACATTTGCATGTTTTTGAACAGCTAGGTTGGCAGAAGCTGGGGCTAACAGTGGGAGCTCACCCTGCTCCCCGGATTTGAACCACCAACCTTTGGGTCAGTAAGTTCATCACCTCAGCGGTTTAACGTGTTGCGCCATCGGGGGCTCCTTTTTGCTATACTACTTTTTTTTATCATTCTGTATTGTTTTGCTATTACAAATCTATTCCAATGTCAAAAGAATTCTCATTCTTTCCAAAATGGTTTTAAAGGAATAACCTGTTCGATTACTGTATTAATTAAACCACTGCAGCAGAGTCAGAAGATAGCAAAGGCAAAGCTCCCTCTGAACAAATTTTGTCAATAAATTCCCATGACAGTATTACCTTAGGGTTGCCCAAGTTAGAAATGACTGGAAGGAATATAACAGCAATTCGATTGACTCTGACAGAAATTGAGGTACAGTAGAGTCTCACTTATCCAAGCCTCGCTTATCCAAGCCTTTGGATAATCCAAGCCATTTTTGTAGTCAATGTTTTCAATATATTGTGATATTTTGGTGCTAAATTTGTAAATACAGTCATTACAACATAACATTACTGCGTACTGAACTACTTTTTCTGTCAAATTTGTTGTATAACATGAAGTTTTGGTGCTTAATTTGTAAAATCATAACCTAATTTGACGTTTAATAGGCTTTTCCTTAATCCCTCCTTATTATCCAAGATATTCGCTTATCCAAGCTTCTGCCGGCCCGTTTCGCTTGGATAAGTGAGACTCTACTGTAATTTTGAAATAGCAACATGCTGCCCTCTAGTGTACGTGATGAAATCCTAAATGTTAGCTTACAAATAGCATTCTGATGTTATTCTTTGGCATGACTGCTGGAGCAGTACCTATTGATCTACTCACATTTGCATGTTTTTGAACTGCTAGGTTTGCAGAAGCTGGGGCTTACAGCGGGAGCTCACCCCTCTCCGAATTTGAACCGCCAACCTTTCGGTCAGCAAGTTCATTAGCTCAGCAATTTAACCCATTGCACCATCGGGAGCTCCTTGTGGGTATACTACTTTCTATCATTATGTTTCTATAATTATGTAAGTTGGCAGAAGTTGGGACTAACAGCGGGAACACACCCCGCTTCCCAGATTCGAACCACTGATCTTTCAGTCAGCAAGTTCATCAGCTCAGCGGTTTAACCCGCTGCGCCATTGGGGGCTCCCTCCTTGTTAGAGAACAGTTAGTTAAATGTGGAAAGGAGAGACAGTTCTGTAAATTACAAAGAAGCTGATGGAAAGTAGGGGAATAAATCCTAATGACACAGGTAAGTATAAGAAATGACATGATTTTTATCCAATGATGACTGGATTTTTAAAATCCAAGGACGTTGGCTGTAATTTTGACCTCATATTACATTGACCACAACTATAGGTACAAGCAGAACAGTTGTTCTTGTGGATTTTTCTGCAAAGCGTGAAGCTCTCCTGAATCTACGCTCCTTTGGCCAGCTTTAGCAGACCCACCTTTGAAGATCTGTGCAGTGAGTTGTTTTGAGACATGGCACAGCAATGGCTATTTGGATCTACAGTAGAGTCTCACTTATCCAACATAAACGGGCCGGCAGAACGTTGGATAAGCGAAAAGATTAAGAAAAAGCCTATAAACATCAAATAATTTACAATTTTACAAATAAAGCACCATAACATCATGTTTCACAATAAATTGACGGAAAAAGCAGTTCAATACACGGTAACTTTATGTAGTAATTACTGTATTTACGAATTTAGCACCAAAATATTGCAATGTATTGAAAACATTGACTACTAAAAATGACTACAAATAACGCTAGAATTGCTGCCTAGAGAAACAGCAGTTGATCCGGGCAGGAGGCAGATTGCATTGGATAATGCAGGACAATAAGCGGAGGTTGGATAAGTGAGAGACTACTGTATTTGAATAGATTAAGTTTCCAGTTCTCCCTTTGTTTAATTTCGTTCTTCCATTTGAAATATTGCATGGATAACCATGTTTGAATGTATAAGTTTCTCTGCAGTTAACATGCTGGTTAGGTTAGAATATGAGGGCTGCCTCAATTTTTAAAGAAATAACGGATGCTCTAGTCATGTTTAGGAATAGATTTGGGGCCTTTGGTCAAAGTGGAAGGCATTAATCTTGCTTTTTCAGATGCTTAGATGCAACATTAGTTTGGATTTCTACTGATTTTCTTTGAGGGAACTGGGAGGGCTGGGGCAACACTGGTATCTTGGGATGGTACCGTTCCATTATCCGGGCGGAGGCCAAAAGGGGGCGCTAGTTAGAGAAGGATAGTCCATTTCACAGGGGGAGTTGAAGGAGGAAACCATCTCCCTGTTTTTGCTGATTATTCCTGCCCTCTCCTTCCCATGTCATAAACACGAGTTGTTTCCATGACAGCGACATGGTTGTGGGGAATAACAGGATTATTATGAAGCTGTAGGTTTTAGTTGGTTAAAGGACTCAATCTAGAGGGGCATAATTGGAGATTTGGTTGCCACACCTACTTACGATATGGGAAAGCTAAGACTAAAATATACTTTAATAGGCTTCCGATAACAACTAGCCTTTTAGCATTATGGAAAAGATATAAAGGGGCTGCGGCGGCACAGCGGGTTAAATCGTTAAGCTGCAGAATTTGCTGTCCAGGAGGTCAGCAGTTCAAATATGTGGAACGGGGTGAGCTCCTGTTGATAGCCCCAACTTCTGCCAACCTAGCAGTTCAAAAACATGCAAATTTGAGTAGATCAGGAGGTAGGTACTGCTTCATCGAGAAAGTAATGGTGCTGCATGCAGTCCTGCCGGCCACATGACCTTGGAGGTGTCTATGGACAACTCCTACTCTTTGCCTTACAAATGGAGATGAGCACCACCACCCAGATTCGGACTCGACTAGACTCACTGTCAAGGGGGAAACCTTTATCTTTATAAGGAAGGGATGGAGTCAAAGAGCCCGTTATGGCTGCGGTCTTTGGAAGCAGTACTAAAACCAACATATAATGAGGAATTGGGAATGTATAGGGAATACCTAATGGAAGAAAAAAGGACAATGGAAATTGAAAGAGCCACAGATAAATGACTGGTTTACCAACTACAGGATATATATAAAAATATATTAAAGTAGGGTTCTCCAAAAGGAAATTGGAGTTGAAGAATATTTCAGATAAAAGAAATAAAGGGATGATTTTCAGGTTATACAAATATATTCTAGAGTATAATCTGGAAGATAACTGAATAAAAACAGTAATGATTGCCTGGGTTAGAGATGTAGGGAAAATATAGACCTGGATAACTGGGAATAGTTATGGAATAAAGGATTTAAAATGTTAATAGCGGGTCCAATAGAGAAAACATGTACAAAATGTTCTATAGAAGTTATACGATGTCTGCTTTAATGGCTGAAAATGACAAAACCCAAAGGGGAGAATGTTGGAGAAAGTACAGAAAGGCACCTTTTTCCATGTTTGGTGGAAGTGTAAGGAGGCTAAAAATGTCTGGGAAAAGGTGATGAAAGAAACCAATGAAATGATTTCAAGAAAAACCCACAAAGATGCCTGTTGGGTTTGTTTCAAAAGAAAATGAGAAAAAAAGATGTAGAAGTTTGCCAATATAGTTTTGTCTCTGTGAGAGCTACAATAGCAAAGTTGTGGAAAGGGGGAAAAGAACTACTTATTAAAGATTTGAGAATAAAATTAGTTGAATATATCCAAATGGCAAACTTCCCCAATGGTTAAAAGGGGAGGAACTATGATGAGCTTGTTAAAAATTGAGTCTTGCCTTTGGGTATTTAAAAAAGAAATAGTCCAATGAGGAATTTATTAATATAATGATAAGGACAGTTTTGTTAGATGCTAGTTCCATACGATATGGTTTCGAAAGTCATGGATGGGGGTTCATGGGTAGGAAGAGGGAGGTTGTGGGATTTGAGAAATAATGTGTGCATTTCGATTGATGAAATATTGAAAAAAACTCGTCCTCGTCTCCCCCCCCCCCCCCCCCCCGGTAAAATGGGCTATCATTCTCTTACCCTTTTGGCCTCCTCCCAGATAATGGAACAGTACCCTTGGAATTGCTTTTCCTACCTCTATGGAGGAAGCAAAGATATTGCAATTTCAGTGGACAAAAATACAAGTTGGCCACCTTTTTGCTCTTTACCTATAAAATGAGATTTTTTCGTGGGAGGATTTCCTTTCCTATGTAAACAGTTGTGCTCTAATAACCCGAAATTTACCCTCAACCACAGAAGTCATGTCGGTAAGTACATTTTATTCCTCTTGCTCTACACATAAATGTATTCTTGTGTTTATTTCTATGGGATTCCTTTCATATGTTGTAAACTATTGTGCTCTAATGACCTGATATTTACCCTCAGCCACAGAAGTCATGTTGGTAAGTCCATTTTATTCCTCTTGATTCCATAGAAATGTATTCTTCTGTTTATTTCTATGGGACTCCTTTCAGTGGAAGGGTTTTCAAAGCAAACGACCTCAGAGGAGGCGGTGCCTTAAGAAAGATGCCTTGACTTGCTGAGTCTTTGGCTGGCCCCTGCCAGGTCAGTTTTTAGCAGTTTGGTTGCTAAACTGCCGAATTTCCCCATATATCGTATCACGAAACGGAACCTTGCACACCCTTAAAAGGTAATTTCCCCCTCTATTTCCATACCATTCATAACTTAGTTTGAAATGTTGTATCCTCAAACAGTAAGGTTATATAGTCTGCGTATTCTGAATGTAAGCCATTGAACCTCTTACTTGAATTGTTTTAAAAGCTTTAATCATGTATTTTAATCATGTTTGAACTGGTTTGTTGTAATACTTGTACAACTTGAATTCCATTTCAATCACGATGTTCTGTAATTGTTCTATTGTTATTGCTCTTTAAGTGTAATAATTCTTGGCTAGGCAGGAATTCTTCATTGTGTCCATGTTTAAGAGAGGTAGTTTGCTAAGCCTCTTTTAAGTCATGAGAAGCAAATTGGTGTTGCCCAGCTCAAACATTGCTACAAAACAGATGGGTGCTGGAGCAATGCCACAGCAACATGGTACCCGTGGGGATAGATGAGACCTCTTGGTCATCTTCCCATCTGATGGTCTGATTTGTTTCATATGGCGTATACTGTGAGAGACGAACATGGTTGTACTATGGCACACTGGTCAACTCATGCTCAAAATAGATACCAATGGAGGCAATATTGTGATCCATACGAAAGCTGAGGAATGGATCGTATGATTCTAAATGAAGTAAGTCAAGCAAATTTCTCTGAAAGGTTTTCTTTTCCTGAGAGAACACACTTGTGTTCTCTCAGGTTTTGCTTTTCCCCTTGTCGCATTGCCAGAAAAAAGCAAAAGACGCTGGCGGTTGGCGCTCCTGGCTTCCAGGATGGGGTTCAAGTCCCTGCGGGGTCCTCGCTGACCTCACAATGCGACTGGCATTTCCTTTTCCATGGGTGGTGGTGAACTTGCTCTAGCATTTAGTTTGAATTGCCATATAATCCAGGCTGAATGGCCTTTGGGGATCTCTTTGAACACTAGTAAAATATAGACTCTCTGGGAGTCCATTGGAGTCTCCTTCGACTAGGACTGGGACTGTTGTTTGGGGTTTGGTGGAGAGATGAGGACAACAAAGAGAAGGAGGATGGCAGCAGCCACCCTATTACTCCTGGTGGTGCTTTCAGGGGAAGCCAATGCACACCTTGGCTGATGAGGGCAAGGGGAACATTTTTTCAGCGACACACTGGCAGACAACAGCCGACACACCATTGTGTCATGCCACACAATTTGGAAAGCTGTGTGAGCAGAATAGAGGGATGCAATGTGCATCTACAACTAGCGTCATGATTTGGGCATTGGATTATGACTCTGGAGACCGGGGTTCAATTCCCAACTCTGCTGTGGAAACCTACTGAGTGACCTTGGCTGAGTCACATGCTCTAAAAACCGAGAAAACCCCATGAAAGATTTCCCATAAATTAGTAATGACTTGAAAAAACACATACATTTGCTTTTAAAAAATGGGTGATTGTAAAACTTTCACCAGTTTCCACTTTCTCATTTTTAAACAGTTGCTGTAATTCCCCCTTTCTAAATGGTCCATTATTTTGTTGGATTTTTCCACATATAGCTGATTTTTCCATATACAGTAGAGTCTCACTTATCCAAGCTAAACGGGCCGGCAGAAGCTTGGATAAGCCAATATCTTGGATAAGAAGGAGGAATTAAGGAAAAGCCTATTAAACATCAATTTAGGTTATGATTTTACAAATTAAGCACCAAAACATCATGTTATACAACAAATTTGACAGAAAAAGTAGTTCAATACACAGTGATGTTATGTTGTAATTACTGTATTTAGGAATTTAGCACCAAAATATCACGATATATTGAAAACATTGACTACAAAAATGGCTTGGATAATCCAGAGGCTTGGATAAGCGAGGCTTGGATAAGTGAGACTCTACTGTAGTTGGCCTTTTTGATTAAAGTGTCAACTTGTATTTACACGTACAAGCCAACTTCATGAGATGCAGTGCCTACCATCACTTCTGAGCCATTATTCTGCATTAGGGTCTGATTGGCAGAGCTCAAGATTCGAGCATAAGGCAAAGTTAAATCCTTAGCACCACGCTTGCTCTGGAACAGAGATATCAAACTCATTTTCACTGAGGGCCACATTTGTAATTGTAAATGTAACTATGTTGCCCTGGCACTGAAAGCCTCAAGGGTATGGTGGGCCAGATTCAGTCTGCAGGCCTTGCACTTGACATGTGCTCTAGAACCAATGTTGTTGTGTATTGTAGATAACAATACTGACTAGTTTATTCTATTACTTCTTTTCTCAGAAAAAAACTGCAAACGTCTTCTCTCAGAAGAATCCACATTAATTTACTGAAGACTTCTAAGGTTGTTCAAAATCACTGTTCTAGACTATGTCAACTGTACTAGATGTGTGTATGTATTTATGCATATGTATGGGTATGGCAACGCCATTGATTTCAAAGAGTTTTTTTTTAAGGCAAACAACACTAAGAGATAGTTTCACGAGTTCCTTCTAAAATGCTGCATAACCTACAGCATTTTAGTCACTGGTGGTATCCCATCCAAATACCAATGAAGACCCTCATATTCCTCTCCAGGAGACCGGGGGGGGGGGGAGGAAAATCCCTCCTCGTCCCCCCATCTCCTGGTAAAACCGAGACAGGTCCCGCTTTTTGGGCCCATCTGGATAGGCCTTGAGGAATACTATTTAAGGGGAAAAACAGTGTGAAACAGGTGAGAAATAAACCTTTGTCCGAAGCAGCAGATTCCTTTTTTTTCTCCTGCATTCCCTTCCAACACGCTCCACCAATATCTGCCCAGAGACATTGTAACATTCTCACGAAAACAAATATTAATCTGATACAAGGGATTCTCTTGTTGGGGATGAGATGTTTACCTGCTATTCTTTTAATCTTCTCTTCAGTTTCTTTAGCCAGATCCTCTGCCTCCCTTCTCAACTGGTTCATTTTCTCTAAAGTTGTCAAAGGAAGGCCTTTTGTTTTGAGTTTTTCTTGCAAATTGACATATTCTTTTTTAAGATCAGCAAAATCCTGCAACAACAAATAAAGTATGCGAAAATATTTCCCAATGAGTTATCTGAGAATGGAACATGAGTCCCTTACTTTGTTTAATTATCCTGTTTGGTCATCACATTCCTAGCCAAAAAAATTAATGCATTTAATAAGACACCCAAGGTACTAGATCAAACAAATAGGATTATATGAATAGTTCTTTTTTAAAAAATTATTTGATAAATCCAACAATTAACAATTTTTTTGCCATACGTTACTTATTTCAGTATACATTATTCCAAAAGTAACTATTTCTTAAATGACATTTTAAACGATCCTTGGAAATGCATCATCCACCCCTTATGCCCCCCCCCATTCCCCCTGCCCCCCCGGAACAGAAATTCAAAACATCATTACATCATTTTAACCGTGTGGAACACCTGGTTCAAGGTGGTGTATCTTTCGTCTCCATCTAGTTTGTCAATTAGCACAGACCATTGCCTGAATCAGTCTTAGGCTTTTTGTGTATATTTTTTTCCTTTGATTGGTGAAGTCATTAATTATATCTAATATATAAGCCCACCAAGTTTCTACATCCCATTTTGTATCATCTCTCCATCCTCAGGCTATCATGGCTTGTATTGCGGCTGTCATATATTTTAGGATCTCTGCCCAATTATTGTTATCTTTCTTTACCTTTATTGTGAAGTAAATAATATCTGGCTTTGTCCCATATTAATTCTTTCCCTATTATTTCTTCCATTACCTTTCTTATTTTACTACAAAAGTTCTGAATTTTTCTACGGTCCCACCACATGTGGGAGAATGAACCTATTCCCCCACATTTGTGCCAACACTTGTGTGCTAATTGGAGGGGGATTCTGTACCATTTAGAGATTATTTTCCTTTGGGTTTCTTTGATCCTTATATGCTTAATTTTATGAATATTATCAATCCAAGTTTCTCAGTAAAGTTTTTTTTCCTGTTTTCCTGTTTTCCAGTTCTCTATAAGAGTTGTTTTTGTGTTATAAGTTAAGGTGATTAGTTTGTCATACAATAGCCCAGTCATTCCTTTATCTATTTCTATTTTCCTTTTAATTATTCTATCCAGTGAAGTTTCAGCTGCTTCTCTTCTTTTCATGGCCTGAGCTTTACTGGGAAGACCTAACCATGCCATCCAGTTCCCTTGACCACATTTATCTTTTATTTTATCCCACTTTAATATTTCTCCATTGTGATCCATGAGGTTCCCAATCCTTTTGATACCATTTTCCTTCAGTGCCCTAATTAGATTCCTGAATGTCTTATCCTTATTTTCCAATGTTTCTAATGGGAATGGGTCAATTTTATTTATTTGTAGTTTAATTTGCCATTTTTTTTCCAGATTAACAACATTGTTAAACAAAGGCCTGCTTTTAAGTTCTTTAGGTCTTTTCTATCAATTCTCTCTCCCATTGACATTCCTTTTTGCCAACTATTTGCTTCCTTTTCTATTTGCACCCATTTTTTTGACCCTTCCAATTCGAATTCTAGCAACCACGCTAACTGACTTGCCTCAAAGTATGTTCCCAACGAGGGAGCCCCCATCCACCCATTTCTTGTTTACTGTAATATAAGAAGTTAGCAATTCTGTGTTTGTTTCCTCCCACTACACATTTTTTGATAGGGTTGTCCCATTTCTTCAACAAATTGGTAGGGATATTCACCGGGAAGGTTTGGAACAAGAATAAGAACTTTCCTAGCAAAAAAAAATAAAATAAAGTAAGACACCCAGGGTACTAGATCAAACATATAGGATTATATGAATAGCTCTTTCACACAGTTTGTTTTAAGTATATCTACACAGAAATCCATTAGTAGCACACAGAAGCATGTCCATGCCATCCTTTCCAACAGCAAAATAATCTTAATTTCTGTAGTAATCAATGGAAACAACTTTAAGGCACACAGCAACAACACATTTCCATATTTTTAATTAGATGTACTAGTTTTCTTTTTTTCAAATATGTTTTACCTTATTAGTTGCTGTAGCCTGATTCATTGCTTCTGATCCTGCATTTGTTATGTTTTTCTCATTCATTTGCATTTTAGTGTTTAAAGAGATAATTTCGTCTTCTAGCTCTGATTGTTTTTCTGAAAAGTTTTGTAATTCAGTATCAGTCCTTTTTGTTTGGTTCCCAATCTGCAGAAAAAAAATCATAATCAGATTGGTAAATATTACTAAAATATTGATGAAAGAAGACATTGAAGGGTAGACACAGACTTCAGTTGGTTCTTGCCCTTCCCAGCAGGTTCAGGCAAAAGCAAATAGTTGCAGGTTCTCATTGCTTGAATGGTTTTCTGAGACAACAAATATGGATCAGATGTTATTGTTTGCACAAATGCAAGCTTTCAAAATGTCTCAGATTAATTACAAAACATGTAAAAATACCTCTGTGATCATTGTTTTAGTTTCTTCTATTTTTCCATTTAACTTTGCGAGGTCATCTTGGGTTTGCCCTTGAATATTTTCCATTTCTTCTAAGTTTCTTATCAATTCATCAGGTGTTAAAAGAGCTTTTGTGACATTCCTAAGTGTAAAAAGGTCAATATCTTCAGAAACGTACAAGAAATCAATACATGATTATCATAATTATGACTAGCACAAATATGAACTGGGGTTAGAAACTCATTCCACAAACTACTCTTCCTCAACTGCATTTCTTTCTGATTAACATTTTTAACATGAGAAAATGGTGCACTGGGAGGTAGGGGTAGAGGAGGGATTCTTTTAACCCGTTCGGCACATGTTTTAACTATGTCTGGAAACGCCCTTAATCTCAGGAGAAGACAACAGCCAACTCCCTCTGAATAAATCTCACCAGGAAAACCTCATGATAGGGTCACCAAAAGTCAGACATGACTCCAAGGCACACAACAATGATCAACAGCAATTCCATTGTACTCCACAGCGTAAATGAAAACATAAATTTCCATGATTGAAGGATTATTTGGATACAGTAGAGTCTTCCTTATCCAACTTTTGCTCATCCAACGTTCTGTATTATCCAACACAATCTGCCTTTTAGTAATCGATTTTTTTGTAGTCGATGTTTTCAATACATCACGATGTTTTGGTGCTAAATTCGTAAATACAGGAATTACTACATACCATGTATCGAACTGCTATTTCTGTCGATTTGTTGCAAAACATGTTTTGGTGCTTAATTTGTAAAATCATAACGTAATTTGACGTTTAATAGGCTTTTCCTTAATCCCTTCTTATTATCCAATATTTTCGCTTATCCAACATTCTGCCAGGCCATTTATGTTGGATAAGCGAGACAGAACTGAGAAATGATGGTACTTACTCAGCTTTTTGTGCTTTTTCCAGAAGATTCTGTACCTCTTCCACATGCTTATTTAACTCATCCACATATGTTGCAGAGTCGTCACACTGTGTCATAAGGCTCTTGAATTTATTAAGCATATTTGTTAACTCCTGAGGCGTCACTGGCAAGCTGATGCCCAGAACATAATTGGCTACCATCTCTATGTCGTCCGGAGGGGCACTTTCCTCTTGGAAAAGTGAGGAAAAAGCAGTGTAAGTTGTCTGCCATTTCTGATAACTACACAGGGTTATTAACTTCACAGAACAACTGGATTTCTTATGAGATATTTAATGTTATCACAGTTTTGGTTATTTTTCTCATTGCATTGAACAATCAGTGTACATATGATTGATAGAAATTTATGTTTGGTATTCTGATTGTTTACAATCAAAATACTACAAATCCCTTATATAGGTATGAAATGATATACAGTGTTCCCTCACTACTTCGTGGTTCACTTTTCGCAGATTTGCTGTTTTGTGATTTTTCATTAACCTCTAAAAGAATAAATATAAATCATAAAAAATTACAATTTACAGCCTAAGGAAGGGAGGAAGGAGAAGCCGAAGGGAGAGAAAAGGAGCTCAACGGCAACGGGAGAAGAAGGATGTGATTTATCAACACATGATTGGTTGATAAAGACTTAAAACAGTGTACAACTACTAAGGTAATGTATAAATATTAAAATATAGTGTCCCTACTTCGTGGATTTTCATTTATTGCGGGTGGTCCTGGAACATAACCCCCACGATAAGTGAGGGAACACTGTATCTGCAATATTAATATTCAAAATTCCTAAGCATTAGGCATGGCTCTTTTCATTTCCCAAAACAGGTATTAAAAAGGATTTCTCCAACCCATTCTATAAACATCCATCTGTGTTAAGGATGGAAGAATCAAAGAAGAGTCTTAAAATGAATTTACCTAAAAGAAAATTCTTCAGTCTTTTGATGAGCAATTTAGTGTTTTCTCCTTCCATTTCTATTTGATTTTTACTTTCCTCCAGATCTCCATTTATCTGTAAGGTTTTCTTCTTAGTATCCTCAGTCATTCTTCTGATACTTTCAATCTATGGGCATAAAGAATGATCTGAGTCTTTTGGGGTTACTTGGTGCTGGAGGAAAATCCCGAGAGTGCCTTGGACCACAAGAAGATCCAACCACTCCATCCTCCAGGAAATAATGCCCGGCTGCTCAATGGAGGGAAGGATATTAGAGGCAAAGATGAAGTATTTTGGCCATATCATGAGAAGACAGGAAAGCTTGGAAAAGATTGTGATGCTGGGGAAAATGGAAGGAAAAAGAAAGGCTGACCAAGGGCAAGATGGATGGATGGTATCCTTCAAGTGACTAGCTTGACGTTGAAGGAACTAGGGGCGGCGATAGCTGATAGGGAGCTCTGGCGTGGGCTGGTCCATGTGGTCACGAAGAGTCAGAAACGACTGAGTGAATGAACATGTGTGTGTTTTACTAGATTAGTAAATTGCCTGAATGTATTAAATCTGTTGAAAGTAAGAATCTCATCATCTCCCCATCCTTACAAAACCTCTCTCTGATTTCCAGATCCAGGTGGGGCCTAAATTTTATCCCTAAACCAGGTTTGAAAAAACAAGATGGACAAACTTAAATCTTGTCTTAGGAAATATAGTACTTGTATTCTTGGATATACTTGGATTCATTCTTAGGTTTCCTTATGCAAATGCTAGTCCTAAATAGAACTGGAATTTCAATCTACCTAGTGCAGACATGGGCAAACTAAGGCCTGGGGGCCAAATGCGGCCCCTTGGGTGGTTACCTCAGGACTTCTTCATTTTCCTTGTCCTCTTGGCATAAAGACACAGTGGCCAGCTGCATCCTTATGCCAAAAAGATGAGGGAGGAAAGCACGCAGCAGCTGAGAGCTCTCTGGAGCATTCTCAGCCACTAACTGTCTCACCCTCCTTTCGGCATAAGGACAGTTCAAGTGACCCCATTCTTATGCCAGGAGGACAGCTTGAGGAAGGCACACAATGGCTGAGAGCCCTCCAAAGCACTCTCAGCCACTGCCTGTCTTGCCCTCCTCCTGACATAATGCCAAGAGGACAGCCCGAAGATTTGGGAGGGGGGGAGATTGGGAGGGAGGATTGGGGCAGTTGCCATATGTCTTGCCTTTCTCCAAGCATAAGGATGGGGTGAGTAGGCCAGTCCTTATGCTGGGATAACAACCTGAGGATGACCCAGGACCTGCCCTGCCCTTTCCTGGCCCTCCCCTTCCTGGGCTCATCCTACCCAGCATGTGCCCAGCACCCCTCCCTCCTGGCCGGGCCCGCAATATGGCCCCAAGACAAAAATGTTTACCCATGCCGGAACTTAGTGTATTTTAATATTCAAAAAAATGACAAAATGAACAACTCTCATAACTCTAAACTGAGTCCAGATGTAAGGTAATAGTTGAATTCAGCAATCCTTGATGTCGCTACTGGGCGCTCACTATGAATTTTACGTCTCTCCATTTTGGCATTCCGTCCATGAAATAGGGTTATATAGATTTATCCAGAAAAGAAAATACTCCTCAGAGAGCAAGAATGTTATATATGCAACAAAATGATATTGAAGCACACCGTTACAATACCTTATTGTCAAATCCTTGTATCTGATTGGTCAAGTTATGTAATAATATCGCTACTTGACTGGCGTTTCCAATGGCATTTGTTGAAAGAGGGAGAGCTCCATTACAGCCTGGACCACCACAGTGTTTTTGCCCCTGCTGATCTTGGCATAAGGCTCCTCCACAACCTGCCCCAACACAGGGCAAGTTTTCTGATACTCCACATATCTGCATAAAAAAATTATAGAGTAAGGAGATTGTCTGTGTTTTCACACTCCTCCACTCTCACATAAAGCAGGAAAGAGAAAGAATAGGACCTGGCATGAATCAAAAGTATTGGATCATGTCTTTTGTGGGATTTTTGCTGAGATATATCCAGAATTAAAAAAACAAAACAACCTCTGTGTGGAAATAAAATGTTACTGCTATTGCCCGTACTGGGTACTGTCTATGTATTATCTTTTAAACCAGGGGTCCTCAAACTTTTTAAGTGGAGGGCTGATTCACGGTCCCTCAGACTGTTGGGGGGGGGGGGGGGCGGACTATGATGAAATAGACCAGGTAAATGACCTTGGAGGGCCTTAGTTTGGGGCCCCTGATCTAGACGATCTCATAAGACCATAGGTAAGCAAAGAAGCCTCCAAAGACCATCTAGATGGTTTCATAAGACCATATTAAAGGAAAGGGACCCTCAAAGGCCATCTAGACCATCTTATAGGACCATAGGTAAGGAGAGTGACTTCCAAAAGCCATCTAGATGGCCTCATAAGGCCGTAGCTAAGCAAAGAGACCTTCAAAGACCATCTAGATGATCTCATAAGGCCATAAGTAAGCAAAGAGACCTCCAAAGACCAGGTAGACTTAGGTCAACCCTAAGTCCAAAGTTTAAGGACAGGGGCCAGGTAAATGACCTTGGAGGGCCGCATCGGCCCCCAGGCCTTAGTTTGGGGACCCCTGTTTTAAACCCTGCAAACTCTAGCAACAAAACAGCACCCAAAAGCAACATTTACTCTGGAGGAGCTGTCGGTTTGACTCCAATGTCTGCAAGGGGGAGGTCACCCAAAGATCCTGGAGGGTGGGAGGGTCCTGGCAGAAGCGTTGTGGGGCATGACTGCAGGGGGCATGGTGCCTCCCTCCGTAGCGTAGAAGGCTTCGCGGCAGCCCTTTCCTTGGGAGATGCCAGTGGTAGGCACCAGCAGAGCAACTGTGAGCCAGAGAAGGACTCCATGTGCATAAGCATGTATGTATGTGTGTGCATGTGCTGAAGCCAAGCAGGACACTGACACAGGAAGCCTGATTTGTTATTGTTTACCTTATTTACCTGTGTCATATTTATTATTTGGTTTCTTTGTTACATACTTTTGGCATCGAAGGCTGCCATTTTTTGTTGTGAGCCATCCCGAGTCCCCAGAGGGAAGATGGGATGGAATACGAATAAAGTTGTTGGCAGGGGTGTGAATTGTGCAGTCCTCCAGATATTGTTTGGCTCGGACTCCCAGCATTCCCTACCATTGGTTCTATTGTTCAACGCTGCCGGAATTGCAATTCAGCCACATCTAGCAACAACCATGGTGAATGGACAAGAATTTCATTTTGGTATACAGTGTTCCCTCAATACTTCATGGTTCATTTTTCATGGATTCGCTGTTTTGCGCTTTTTCTATAAACTCGAAAGGACTATTATAAATCACTAGCTGTGCCCGGCCACGCGTTACTGTGGCATTGTCTGGTGGTGTTGGTGAGAAATTGTTGAGGTAGTGGTGGTATTGAATGTCTGTTGTATGGTTGTCTTTATGTTTAGTATGCACACTGAAGTGGATTATATGGCAGTGTGGAGTCAAGATAATCCAGGTCAAAGCAGATAATATAAGATTATAAATAGGTTATATAGCTGTGTGGAAGGGCCTTGAGTCTACATTGCCATATAATCCAGTTGAAATCTGATAATCTGTGGATGAGGCCTAAGTGAGGCCTAACTGTGCCTGTCCCCTGGGCTGAGTGGGTTGCTAGGAGACCAAGTGGGTGGAGCTTAGCCTTCAAACTGGCAGCAATTGGATAAAAACAATTATTCCTCTCCCTCTAATTAGGACTTTATTTTTCTTTTCTTTTTGTTGTATCAACCTAGAGCTGTGAATGATGGGTTGTGTTGTCAAATTTTGAGGTTGGGGGGCCTGTAGTTTTGTTGTTTTGTCTGCTGCCCTGATGCCATCACTCTTTTATATATATAGATAAAAAATTACAATTTACAGCCTAAGGAAGGGAGGAAGGAGAAGCCAAAGGGAGAGAAAAGGAGCCCAAGTGGCAACGGGAGGAGAAAGAGGCGATTTAT
This sequence comes from Anolis carolinensis, assembly GCF_035594765.1. NCBI lineage: Eukaryota > Metazoa > Chordata > Lepidosauria > Squamata > Anolidae > Anolis > Anolis carolinensis. Next base: position 82,927,483 of record NC_085845.1, on the reverse strand, counting down.
CAACACACAATTGGTTGATAAAGACTTAAAATAGTGTAAAATTACTAAAATAATCTATAAATATTAAAACAAATATAGCATCCCTACTTCGTGGATTTTCACTTATTGTGGGTGGTCCTCAAACCTAACCCCAGCGATAAGTGAGGGAACACTGTATTCTTAATTGGGATTTGCAAAACATACAAAATGTTAATGTAGAAGAAAAGGAAACTGACTGATTGCCCATATAATTTTAATGGGATTTGCTTTCAAGAGGGTGTGTAGAGCTGGTTTTGTTGGTGGTTATGAAACCTTGGAAATGGCCATGTTGAATTGTTATCAAAAAGTCAGAACCTCCCCCGCTCAACAATATGAATTATATAAAATATATGAATTATTATCTGTGGATATACAGCCAGAGCATTGTCTTTGCCTGCTAAGTAACCTTTCATGAATCTCATTGGAATGTTGCTTCACCACACTTTGGACTGCAAGGAACAATGGCCAAAATCACCACAATCATCTAATAATGCTCTCTCACACCTGATAATGGAGCAAACCATTATCACAGAAGATGCCCAATGCCCTCTTTTGTCCTCTTCCTGGGAACGTGCCATTTATAGCATCTATCTGGGCCCCCTTTGGGAATCCTCCATTGTATGTAACTGCATGTTTTCTCAATCAGCCAGTCTCCTTTGTCTAGCTGGCATTGGACCATCAGGACACATCAACTACTCATCAATCTGCATTCCAGCCAGACACACCTAATTTCTGGGAAGGACTCACAACAGACACAAAACTTAAAACTGAGCAATGACAATTTATTGAATTTCCTACCTCACCTCTGGTTGGCCCAGAAACAGACTTATGCATCCTCTAGTACAGTACGTTCCAAGACCAATGGCAAGTCAGCATGACAATTTTCAGTTTTTCTCTACTACTATAAATAACCTTTTTTATTTAGGACAAACAAGTGGAGTATAACATAATCACTCCCTCTCCCGTTTACTACTATAAACAACTCATTTGTTCACAGTTGGGGTATGCCAGCACTTTGAGCACTAGTTCCGCTGATATCTTTTTGGACACTGAGAATTAAAGACCTCTGCTTTCTCCTTCTACCCATCTGTGTCCTGATTTGGCCTTCTGAAAGTAGCTGGGGCACTCTGGGTTTCTGAACCCATGATTTAGTGGAGCTGAAATCACTTAACAGCATGAAAATGATTACAATGAAGCATATCTGAAAGGACATATATGAAAGTTTACCAGTCTTTCCAAAAAAGCCAACATCCTTTGGAAAGCCTTCAACAGCAATTTGAACCATGAAAAAAAAAACAGAATGGACATATAGGACCCCCTGCCAGAATTGCTACTATTATATTACACATTACAATTAGTGAATTAGGTGGTGGCCATGTTTCTTTACTTTGGTTGATAAAGATATAATGAACTGAACTAATTGATATCCTTACCTTCTCATTTAGATTCTCAATATCTGAAGTAGTGAACATCTTCAGCTGATCCAACGCAATATTTCCTTTTGTGGCCAAATCTTCCATCATTGCAAGTATACTGCTCTGGGTTTTTGCTCCATCTGTTAAGACAGACTTTGCTCCTTCGATTCTCTCTCCAGCAGACAACATTATTCGATAATAATTCCTTATTTTCTTGAGCAAATCTGAATTAAACAGCACACTCATTTAAAGGAAACAGCTGGTAACATACTTCAAATAAAGGAACTGTGAATGGGATAAAGATCTCTAAATAGTCTTGGCATTTTCATATATGCGATATTTCAAGATTACTGGAAAGTGGTTTTGAAGCTGTTTTATGTATACAGTGCAGATATGTCCCTTGGATGCTATAGTTTTATAAGATATTTTGCCTTTTCTGCCAAAGAGTTGGTGGTACCCAGCGAACTACAACTCCCATGATTCCACATCATTGAGCTATGGCAGTTAAAATGGTGTCAAACTGTATTAATTCTACAATGTAGACACATCCTTAGTGAAGGATTACACTCTAATTTTCACTTTGCTTCTTGTATTGTACTGCTTTTGATTATTTTGATATCTACATTGTAATTTCCCCCCATGGTCTGTAGATTTATTGATCTGAATTGTATTGTCTTATTAAAGCACCACACCACACTGCTTTGTGAATTCCTGATGAACAAATGTTTCACCATGAGTAATGGAAGCTGTTCAACATTCCTTAGAATCAAGTTTCCAGTGTAAACTAATTTCTCATGGCTTCTTAAAAAATAAAAATTATAAACCCCCTTTAAAAAAATAGTAATGTTATGACAGTTAATTCTTGGCCTTACCTTGGAGATGCACATAATTCATTTTGTGATGCAATTCACTTCTCTTTTTCAATGTTTCAGACAGCTGATCAGCATCTCTCCTTATGTCTTCTATCATCCCGCTTAGGTCAGGAAAGTGATCCAGAAAATCAGGTTGCTGATACATTTGTGAAACCTTTTGTCTAAAAAGAATATCAGATCAGAGGTAATGTTCGGAATAAGGACATTTTACCTATGCATTTGATCCAGATGCAAATAATCTCAGCCTAAAGAAGAAAGTTTTAAAGACCAAGTCAGAGGGTGTTGTGTAGTGTGTTTATGAAGCTTAAATTGTTTTAATGGTTCTAACTGTTGATTTGTAATTCTCTCAATGTTTAATCCTATTTCCATGTTTGTATGTGTTAAGTTTCAATGGTTTTTATTGTTAGCCACTTTGAGGCTCCTTTGGCAGTGATAAAAGAGGAATATACATTAATAATAATAATAATAATAATAATAATAATAATAATAATAATAATAATTCACTCCTATTAGTTTGACCAGTCTTCTGAAACTCCCCCCTGGGCACACAGAAAACTAGCAACTTGGAATGCACTGAACAGACTGAGCTCTGGTACCATGCGACGCAGAGCCTATCTTTAACTTGTGTTTTCAAATACATTACAACTCAATTCGTTTCTGACAGAATAAATGATGTTAATTTACATTAGTCGTTGCACATTTATCTATTCACAGGAAATTTTTAACCAGAATACTGGCCCCAATATCGATACCTACCTATACCTATACTATCTATCTCTCTATCTTTCTATCTATCTATATGGGTTTAAGAACTTTTAAATAGCCAGTATCAGGCAAGCTGCTAGTTTTTATGCCTATTCTAAGACCTGACCCTGCCAAGAGCCAACATTTGTAAATATGGGCCCCAGCATTTCCGCCACTGAGCTTACTGTTTATGCTCTGCCTGATAGGAATCAAGCCTTTTGCAAAGCCTTTCCTTTAGGCACCTCACCTGTTTATGCTATTCCTCCATAAGTTGATTTGTGCAATAAATGAGCAACTGGGGTACAAAATAAGCAAAAAGCTCTGTAAAAGGGCCCTTTGCTATTCATGCTGCTGAACAAGTGAGCCCTTTGTGCAACAGACCCGGTGGAAGTAGCTAAAGGGCACAATATTGTATTTATTAGAATTTGGAAATAACACACTTCACATAACACAGTTAACCTCTAAGGGGTTACTCCCTTTTGGCAATGAGGTTGCAATGAAATGACACTATGTAACATGATTTTTGTTCCTGGGTTTTAAATGTCATTTCCTAATTGGTTCTATCATAAAAACATGGAAAACTTTTTATTAAAACTGCAAAACGTTTTGCGGGACAACCTGCAGCACATTTTGCTCTAGTTTTTCAATGAATATCTCATAGACTATCAACCAATTCAACGTAGTTTGTGGCAGCCACAAAAATGAAGTTTTTGAAGTATAACAACTGCTTTCAAACTAAGTACCACACAATTAAATAGGAAATAACATTTTCAAACCAGGAACAGAATAATGTGAAAAAATGTTGTTACATAGTGTAATATTTCAAAAATAACAGTAATAGTGAATGAAATTACTCTCTGGGTACAACAAATAATATTTTCTAGCTACTTTAAAAAGTTTTTTTGAAGAAAGTTTTAGGCATTTCAGTGGCATTTTAACACAATTATTTTAATTTTTAACATCTATCAATCCTAATATATTTCATAAAATTAAGAGGACTGTAGCTTTAAAACACAGCAACGACAGAACTGCAAGTGCATTCAGTTTGTTCACTTATAGATACTGAAAAAATTTCTGCAACAAACTGTTTCTCAAAGATAATAATTAGTAACAAGGAGAAATAATTTAAAATGTAACTTCCCAAGCATCAGGAACTTTGTTGTGGGTCAGCTGTGAAATGTTTGTGGGTGAAACATAGGCCCCTTCTTCGCTGCCATATAACATCCAGATTATCTGCTTTGAACTGGATTATATTTATTTATTTATTTACAGCATTTATATTCTGCCCTTCTCACCTCGAAGGGGACTCAGGGCAGATCACATTACACATATAGGCAAACATTCAATACCTTTTAACATAGAACAAAGACAGACAAACATAGGCTCCGAGCGGGCCTCGAACTCATGACCTCCTGGTCAGAGTGATTCATTGCAGTGATTCATTGCAGCTGCTCTCCAGCCTGCGCCACAGCCCAAGCCCGAGTCTATATGGCAGTATAGACTCACAATCCAGTTCAAAGCAGATCATGTGAATTATTTGCTTTGACAATCTGGACTATATGGCAGTGTAGAAGGAGCCATAGACTGCAGGCAGGCTTCAATTTACTTAAGCCTATGACCCGACTAGTATTAGAGATAATATTTGTAACTATAATAGCCTGACATGACAACTGAGCTAGATCCTGTTACAAGTAACTAATTTTACCGAATGTCTTCATGATCCTTTTTAATGTCCGAGAGCACTTCTGATGACATGATAGGGCTTCTTAATATCCTTTCTATCTCAGAAATTGTATTTTCGTGACCCCTGAGGTCCATATCACAGTTTGGCATTGTGTTCGCCTTGTCTCCTAGTGTTGCAGCAAATCTCATCAAGGTTTGGATTTTATGAGATAGGGAAGTCACTACATTATCCCACTGATCAAAGCAGATGTGGCAGCGGGCACAGGATGGAAAGTCCTGGTCATAACCTCGGGCACATTGGTCGCAGAACTGCCCAGTGACCCCAACACGGCAGTAGCACGTTCCAGTTTCTTTATCACACTCGGGCTTCAGGGTTCCCTCCTTGTTACACTTACATGCTGGTGGGGACAAAAGCAATAGGAGATCATCTTTGTATCAAGCAACAAAGGTTGATATGCTGGTCAACATGCAAGAAGCAAAACAATTTTTGTCCCACTAAAGCAATAATGTAAGCCTCTATTCAAGTAAAAGTCATATTCTATTTAAAACAATAATTTTGGTCTTTATTATTTACTATTACTATTTTGTTATTATTATTATCACCATTATTATTATATTAAGTCTTGCAAATGTCTACTTACAAATACAGTGGATCTGAGGATCACCAAAAGAGTTTTCATCACATACATCACAATGTCTGCCAGTATAGCCCAGTTTACATGAACATTGACCTGTAACCTGTAAAGAGTTTATGGTTAAGAAGATGGATGAATTGTTTTTCTGTCTCCTCTCCAAATACATTTTGTTTAAAACTTATTTATTTTCAGAGACTTATTTTATCTTCTTGGTCTGTTATCTCAAAATTTGCTTTAGTTTTCTGCTGATTACCAATCTATAGCTTCTTGCTTCCACAAAACTGTATGATCAACACGAACACAATGTTGTCATTTTTCATTTCATTTTGCTTCACTCCTTCTTACTCCAATACAAATTTTTCAACACACATCTGCCAGCCCCACTTGTTTTAAGAATGGCTTGGATTGAATTCTTTTAATATATATACAGTAGAGTCTCACTTATCCAACATAAACGGGCCAGCAGAATGTTGGATAAGCGAATACATTGGATAATAAGGAGGGATTAAGGAAAAGCCTATTAAAGATCAAATTACATTATGGTTTTACAAATTAAGCACCAAAACATCATGTTATACAACAAATTTGACAGAAAAAGTAGTTTAATACGCAGTAATGCTATGTAGTAATTACTGTATTTACAAATTTAGCACCAAAATATCACAATGTATTGAAAACATTTACTATAAAAATGTGTTGGATAATCCAGAACGTTGGATAAGCGAGTGTTGGATAGGTGAGACTCTACTGTATGTATATAATGAATGTACTGATAATTAATTGAATAACCTTGCCTGATCACAGAGGCTATTTTGGGAGTGCTTTGGATTGCAGTCACAGGAGTGACACCCAATTCCCTGGGTCATGTTCCAGTAGCCAGGAGCACATTGGTCACACTTGGAGCCTACCACATGAGGCAAGCAAGGGCATGCTCCAGTTGACTGGTCACACATGCAAAGGCCTTCACCAGACACACATTCTGCTGGATGTATACCCAAAAGGTTACAGTCACATCCTGAAAAAGATATGAGAAACAGTTATGGAAATAAGTGCTAACACAAGATAGAAACCATATCACCTTCCAAATCAGGAATACTGAGAATCTGAGTCTAACCATGCTTGGCAGGCCGAAATATTTCTCTACTGTACCAGCATTTTAAATTAACTTCAATATGGATGTAAATTTAGCTGTGTTTCATTCCCTCAACATGTTCCCTGCTTGTGTCCAATTGCTCTAGTGGCACAGGGTTAGAAAACACACGGTTACTGTGATATAATGTCACTTTAACTGATATGGTAACCATTCAATGAATCATGGGATTTGTAGATTAGGGAAGGTTTTTTTCTCAGCCAGAATGCTGTAGTGACTCAACAAATGTTTCACCAGCAAGTGTGGCAAAATTGTAGGTGTGGCAATGCTTTCTTCATCAGACGAGGGAAGTGTCACCCATTCGGGGCAGAAGTAATTGACAAGGAAGCATTCTAGGTTGGTTGACTTAGGCCTCCGCCAGAAATTAAGGGAAATCATGTGATAGGCTGCATGCCCATCCGTCCCTCAACTGGCTGGCAAGCGTACTAGGATGCTTAAATTTGTAAGTGTGATGAGGCCCTTAGTTACAACTGGAATCATAGTGCTAACATTGTGGAGTATAAATGGGCCCTTGATGTTTGTCTACAGCTTCCATAATTTCTCCACAATGACTACATTCAAAAACATGGAGAGCGGTCACAAATTTTTCCCATAATTGCAATAAGGGCACGGTACTGCCCCTTTCCTTTTACACCTTTCTAGCAATGATTTCTAGATTGTAGTCTTCTACTGTTTTCTCTACAGGTTTCAGATCCTATTGTTTTCAGTAGTTCATCACCACAGCTACACTTCATCAAACCTCTCTCTCTGTCTATCTACTTCTCCATCTCTACATGATTTGATTATATATATACTCAGATATCTTGTCAAAATTTCAGGTGTAATATGTCCAGCAGAGCTGAACTTCAGATTTCTACTTGACTGGTCTCTGTGTTAAGTGACATTCCTCTCTCATCTAGTCAAACAGGCCAATCTTTGTTTGCCTTTTTTTCTCAGTATTCGCATTACACAATCATTGTATGCGAATGTGAATGTCCCCGATTCTTTACACTAATTATTACAATTCCAAATAAAAAATTTCAGGTTACACAAAACTAGTAACAACCCTGCAGCTACAATAAATTACTGTATTTTCTGACATATAAGGCTACTTTTTAACCCAGGAAAATCTTCTCAAAAGTCAGGGGTCATCTTATAGGGCGGATGTCGTCTTATAGGGCGGGTGCTGAAATTTCTAAGCCAGACTGGAGAATCTGAGGTCACTGCATATGGTGGGGGGAGCTTAAAAATGTCAGCAGCGGCATCCCTGCCATATGTGGCGACCATATGAAAGCAGCAAGGGTGGCACTGTACGAGTATGGTAGAAGAAACACCACTCACCAGGATTCATGGAAAGAAATGACTTAATGCGGTCCTGATAATAAGGTGAGAGGGCGCCTCACTGGGAAGGTGTAAGTGAAGGGCGGAGCAAGTTGTAGGCATACAGGATGCCCAGGGTATGGAAAAAAGCGATAGAGCGGTGCTGCGCCCAGAAAAGCACTTCTCTTTCACCCATCTGGCCCGCCCTTGTATCCTATTATCGTATCTCCTTCTCTGCCTCTCAGATCTCACTCCTAAGGACTGCAGTGAAGCGGTGCAGGCATGCATGTGCAAGATCTAAGAGGCAGAGAATGAGATATGGTAATAGGATACAAGGGCGGGCCAGACAGATGAAAGAGGTTTGTTTGCACTACTGCTCTGATGGTCTTTTTTTTGGTGAGCGTTGGAAGAGGAGTAGTCTTATATGGTGAATATATCCCAAATTCTATATTTTAACTGGAAAAGTTGGGGATCATTTTATACCCTCAGTCGTCTTATACGCCGGAAAATATCGTTATACTAATGAGTAGAATCCATGCTAGTTCCATTAATATATTCTGCCTATTCAGTTCTATTTCCTCATGTTCAACTTTAGACCCATAAACAATAAACATTGCTCACTTACTTTTACAATTCTTGAGAAGAGCTGATCCAAAATAACCAGGTTTGCAGTACTGGCAGTTTGGTCCATGTGTGTTGTGTAAACATTTTAGGCACTCTCCAGTGTCCTTGTTACAAGAGAATGGATCATCTTCATCAATGTTATTATTGCACGAACATGGGAGGCATTGGCCTGCTGCTTTTGGATTCCCATAGAATCCACCGAGGCAGTCGTCACATTGATTACCTAAGAAAGGTCACACACAGTCATAATTTTGTCAGTACAGGCATGTACTACAGTTGGCCCTCTGTATCCATGGGTTCTGCATCCATGGATTCAACCAACCAAAGCTTGAAAATACACCCACCCCCAGGCAAAGAAAAGGAACCCTAGATTTTATTATTTTACTGTGCAGTACATGTTGATGGGTAGGCATTCACTATTGTAGCCTCCTATCATTTCACAGATCCTCCAGCTCTCTTGTGACAACCTCTGAAGATGCCTGCCATAGATGTGGTGACATGTCAAGAGAGAATATTTCTGGAACATGGCCATATAGCCCGAAAAACACACAACCACCCTCAGATCTTCATCAGATTAAAGCAGGGGTCCCCAAACTAAGGCCCTCCAAGGTCATTTACCTGGCCCCCGCCCTCAGTTTTAGACTTAGGCTCGCCCAAAGTCTGAAATGACTTGAAGGCACACAACAACAACAACCCTAATTAACTTGACTATCTCATTGACCAGAAGCAGGCCCACACTTCCCATTGAAATCCTGATAGGTTTATGTTGGTTAAAATTGTTTTTATTTTTAAATATCGTATTGTTCTTTTATTGTTGTTTTGTTTTTGCACTACAAATAAGAAATGTGCAGTGTGCATAGGAATTTGTTTTGTTTTTTCAAATGATAATTTGGCCCCTTAACAGTCTGAAGGATTGTGGACTGGCCCTCTGCTTAAAAAGTTTGAGGACCCTGGATTAAAGCCTTCAGTTCACCTATTCAAACCTTCTTGGTTAGAACCACTCTCTATTATATAGATTTAGGGCAGGTATGTTCATAGTTCAGCCTGGGAGTCAATTGCAGCCCCTGTTCAAATTTCCACCGGCCCTCTCTCTACAGGTCTTCCTCCCTTCCTTGACATTTTCCTTCCTTTTCTTGACTTCTTTCCTCTCTTCATTCCTTCCTTCTTGGGGAAGTCACACAATGTCGTGCGATGTTCGGTGTGGGACTCCATCCATTAGGCAGGGTGAACATGTCCTAGGACGCTAAATTCCCCCATTCTGATAAGGTCCAATAAGAAATCCAAATGCTTTCATTAAACTACACATGTTTATGGAAATGGTTTTTTATGCTTAAGCAGAAATAACAACCATCTAGAAGTAAAATACAAAGGCAAGGATAGTAGGCAAGGTAAAGGTTTTCCCCTGATGTTAAGTCCAGTCATGTCTGACTCTGGGGGTTGGTGCTCATCTCCATTTCTAAGCCAAAGAGCCGGCGTTGTCCGTAGACACCTCCAAGGTCATGTGGCCGGCATGACTGCATGGAGTGCCGTTACCTTCCCGCTGGAGCTATACCTATTGATCTACTCACATTGGCATGTTTTCGAACTGCTAGGTTATCAGGAGCTGGAGCTAACAGCGGGTGCTCACCCCGCTCCCAGGGATTGAACCTGGGACCTTTCGGTCTCCAGCTCAGTGCTTTAACGCACTTTGCTACCGGGGCTCAAGGGGAGAGAACCTAAAATACAAAAGCAAGCTTATTTTGGACTGTGAGATTGAGTGCTTCCTGTTGGTTGGCTGAGGGCATGAAAGACCAGTTTGCTATGTATTTATTTAATTTTATGGAATTGAGTCCTGCAACCCACTTGGAAACAATGAATTTTCCAGTACCTCCAAACTTGGAAACTTTAATGAGTCTATCTGTTGTACTCTGACCCCATCCATTTTTCATTGGGCCTCAATGGGAGTGTCGGACAATGCTCTCCCCTTTCCTATTTACTACTACCAACATCACTTCTCAGCTCTTATTCCTGTGTTCTCTCTATGTCAGTTTACAAATCTAAAACATGGAGCACCATTCCTCACTTTTCACAATCATTATCATAAATCGAGAGACACTTTACAGCTTTTAGGCCTTATTGATGGCAAAGAGGATTGGCATAAAAACAGAGTAGGCGAAATAAGTGAACAGCACCAACCCTTAAAAATATAGCTGAACAGACACCATAAGAATGGATCCAAATTTTCCCCAAACTTTCACAAAAGACTACAAAAACTGGAACTTGAAAAAAATAGAAAATCTCCTACCCGAGTAGCCCTCAAAACAGTTGCAGACTAGTTGCATGGTCCAATGATCTTGGTAACAAGAGTGTGCAAAGTACCTCCTACTGGTGGGAGGATCTGGGCACATGCATGGGCGACATGGCTCCCTTTTGAGGGGATTTCCATAGTAACCATCAATACATCTGGCAGAAGTACAGGAAAAATATTTTAAAATAATTGGCAGTTTCAAATGGGAGCATAACATACATTGCTGAGCAGCAGATGATAAATAACATACAAAAAAGAGTTATGACAATTAAAATATTATAGGGATTATTATACTTATTAAGTTATCCCAGCACTCTGCTTTGACTATACTAATTTTAAAGTACCAGGAGAAGTGGCAACTCTAAAAATGCTACTGAATTTATCCAGTCTGAGATAAGTAGCATTTGTATATGAAACATAATGGCTCACTGAAATCATGCAGGTAGGGATGCCTGTGCTTGGATCAAATCAATGTTTACCAAATATACAAAAATAATAAACTAATTGCTTCTCAGCCTTTTGGCTAAGATTAAGTGTAGTGTAGTACAAAACTAATACAGTAGAGTCCCGGTTATTCGACATAAACGGGCGGGCCGAATGTTGAATAACTGGATCTGACGGATAATAGGGAGGCCCTATTATCCAGCAAGCTGGTTGAAGGAAGTGTCCCGTGCACGTTGCTAGGTAGATAGCAAGCTACCTAGCAACGTGCATGTCAGGACCCAGGCTGCAAGGCACCAATAACCATACACAGAGGCCAACATCTATCTACTATCTTTATTGAAGGAGTATATAAAGTTGGTAAAAACAAATGTAAAAGTTAGTCCAGAAGCAGACCTTTCAGGAAAGGTCAAAATTAGTCCAAGAACCAATGTCCAATATGCAATATTAAGGGCCAAAGTTGTAATCCAGTAACCGAAACACTCACCTTGCCAGGCAAGGTGAGGGGAGATGACGAGGTCCTTTAGTCCATGAACTTGAGCAAGGCTAGGAATTAACTTGATACTTGAAAACAAGGCTTGAATCGTGACACAAGGTAACGAGGAACAAGAACAAGGTCCGTGGAATTACTTGGTAAAATCCGTGAAACAAGGCAAGGTTTAGTCCTGGAAGGCGAGGCAAGGTCCGAAGGTAAACAAGGCTGGGAAGCAGGAGCGAAGGCTTGAGAACAGGGACAAGGCTTGAACAGGAACGAGGCTTGGAACGGAGCGCGCTGTCCAGACACAACTCGCTCCGGAGGCTGACGAATTGACTCCGCGAAGTTACTTCGCGGTTAAAACACCTATATAGAGTCTAACTTTCCCGCCGAGAGCAGTTCTCTGGGAACCAGAAACAAAGCTAATCTCTGAGACCAGATGTTTGACTCCTTAAAGATTCTCACGGAAAGCAGGCTTAATTGGCTAAATTCTTAGCAGCTATTCTAGCACTCCTGCGCGAGGCCGCTTCCAAACCTCTCTGTTGTTTACAAAACTCATGGCGAGAAAACACAGGAGATGTAGGCTCAGGGTTTGTTTGACATACTTCTGGAACACAACTCTCTTGCAGGTGCAAGGTTCCCAGATCTGGCTGGGAAGAACCTGGCTGGGAAGATTCCAGTTCTGACTGGGAAGGTAAAAAACCCAAGTTTTCTTCTTCATCAGGCATCACAATGTCATGAGCAGGACTACAAGGCCCATGAGTCATCACAGTGCAGGAGCGCTTCTGCTCTGCCTCTTGGGAGGTGCCCTGCGCGTTGCTAGGTAGATAACAAGCTACCTAGCAATGCGCACAGGCGCTTCACTAAGCCGAGCGCTCACCGCTCCGTCCCTTGGGAAGCGCCTGTGCGCGTTGCTAGGTAGATAGCAAGCTACCTAGCAACGTGCATGAGCGCCTCCCAAGGGGCCTGGGATGTCGGATAATACGGAGTGTCGGTTAACCGGAACTCTACTGTATATGTTTTCATACTGCCCTCTTCAGTTCTGTTATTGTATATGTCTGAATTGTACTGTATATTTTAGATTCTTCCCTTTGGCAGTCCCCACTGTTTTGGGTTGATTAACTTTTGAAGCGCCTTTGATAAATAAACACCAACAATTATAATAATATCTTCACATAATTGGTAAATACTGATTCATTGCAACCACAGGGAAGATGCACAAATCTGCAAGCTTCTCTTGTTTCACTTTCATTTTCTGTTTCCTCTTGTTGTGGTTGTACATGACCAAGGACCTTATCCCACACTACATTTCCTGTGTTTTCTCACCGTCTTCTTACGCTGGTGTAACGGAGCCTCCCAGAGGTCTTCTCACAATACAAATCCATCACACCAGCCTGAGAAGATGGAAAGTCCATTTTCAGGAGTCGGGTGTTTTCTCGACTCCTGACTGAAGATAACAGCATGAAGTGGAGGAAAGCGGGGAAATGGTGTGGGATGGCGGGCCATCCCCAAAGACTGATCTTGTTGAGGTAGGTTGCATGCCCACTATTAAGGATGATGTCCCCAGCTTTCCTCCGCTTCAGCACCAAGTCCATTTCAGGGATTGTAAGATTTTGAGATATTTCCAATATCCCCAATGAAGTTTTCACACAACTTTATCCCCAGCAAAGTCCAATTTTTTTTTGCAATGTTTCATCCCAGTACATGTCTTACAGAGCTCTCTACCCATACCTTTCACAGCTGTCTCCAGTTGTAAAATCTCTACAATCCAAGCATGCTCCAGTTTGGGAGTCACAAAGTTCTGCAAAGCCATTGCAAGGACAGGGCCGGCAATGGGGAAATCCAAAGTATCCAGCCAAGCAACGGCTGCATTGTTGGCCATCTACTTCTGGTCGGCACAAACACTGCCCTGTAACCTGGTCACACAGAGCACTGACTGATCCTTGAGGATGACAATCACATACTTGGTGGAAAAAATAGAGGTGATAGTTTAGATGACATATTATTTAGTTACCTCGTTGTAAAACCCTCAATAACTTCGTAGCTGTCTCTTGCTCTTTTGCTTGAGTATTCAAGCCTATGTACAGTCTTGTTTGCCTTTAAACCCACAATATATTATTTCCCCAAAATACACTTTTACGCTTAATGTCATTTTACAAATAAAGAACTAGACTGAAATATTTGTATTCATCTAGTACATTTATGTCTGAGATGAGATTTCCATTCACAGAAAGAGAGGTCATAATGGTAGGACGTATGTACATATTCACCATAATCATCGCCAGCATGATGATGATGATGATTACTATCATTATTATTATCACCATCATAATCTCCTAAACCTATAAAGAAAAAGAGCAACAGAGATAATTATTACTTACAGAGACAACCTTGAGGCCCAAAACTATGGCTTCCAGCAGAGCATTTATCGCAACAGCGGCCTATGACATTCGGTTTGCATTGACATTGGCCTCCAAGTTTCTCACAGTTAGTGTCCACTGAACCTTGTGGATGACACCTACAGGCTTTGAAATGAAACGTAAGTTCTGTAATTTCACAGAATTGGAAAAATAAATGTCTCCATCTCATTCTACGTATATATTGATATCAACTGTTCTCGTACTCTGACCGCCTTCAGAGCACGAATGACCAACATAGATTAAAATATCATTACTTAAACCTGGACATAATTTAAAACAGCAATATAATAGGTCAAGAAAGAAAGCCAACCAAAACACTTTGGATCCTTTAAACCTAAGAACTTGAACATCCTGGGAAGAAAATATCCTTGACAATAAATTAAGTTTGAGAACAATATTTTGCGGGTAACAGGAATGGCCATGGCATGCCCCAGAGTTGGCCAGTTCATACACAGAGAGATGTGAATGTGGATACATTCTAGAATACGAATGTACAGTTTGACATGGCATGAATACAGGATCGCCTTCTCCTGCACAATCCATGGCCCTTTAGGACACTGAGGTCTTCTGGGGAACACCGACTCCAACCAGCCAGATCCTGTCTTCTCTGAGGACCTTTTCATCGGCTGTCCCAAGACTGTGGAATGACCTGCTGTAATAGATCTGGCAGCTAAACAAGTTGTCAGAATTTAAGGTAGGCCTACCTCTTCCAGCAGGCCTACCTAGTCAACTCTGAATCATGAGTTTTGAATTTACATTCTATTACCACTATATAAACAGGACAGCTTGGAGAATATAATGATGCTGGGGGGAAAGGAAGGAAAAAGGAAGAGGGGCCAACCAAGAGCAAGATGGATGGATGGTGTGCTTTAAGTGACTGATTCAACCTTGAAGGAGCTGGGGTGGCCATGGCTGACAGGGAGCTTTGGCATGGGCTGGTCCATGAAGTCACAAAGAGTCGGAAATGGCTAAACAAATAAACAACAATAGCTATATATTGCTTTTGTACCCTGTGTTGGTGTATGTTTTTCTAATGATGTGTTTTTATCTATGTATTTATTGTATGCATTTTATGTTCATATGTTTAGACTCTGTTGTACTCCGCTTTGAGCTTTTAGGAGGTGGGTAAGTATTATTATTATTATTATTATTATTATTATTTCACAAATTCATTTTTTGGATTTAATTTTTTTATAAAAGGGTAGTACACATTTTTAAAACCTGCTTCCACCAAAAAAAAACTAGTGGGGTAAATTGGAGATTTTAAAAATAATATTAAAGCCCTCAAGCATAGAAATAAGTGTTTTCACACTGAATGTCAAGTACACTGCAATGGGACTGAGTCTGAAATAAGGATGTGTGATTTAGTTGTTTAGTTATTTAGTTCCACAGTGGTGTAATGGGTTAAATTCTTGCGCCAGCTGAACTGCTGACCTGAAGGTTGCTGGTTCAAATCGGTGAGATGGGGTGAGCTGCTGTCTGTCAGTTCTAGCTTGGGGAGACATGAGAGAAGCCTACCAGCAGGATGGTAACACATCCGGGCTTCCCCTGGGCAACGTCTCTGTAGATGGCCAATTCTCTCACACCAGAAGCAACTTGCAGTATGTTCTCAAGTCGCTTCTGACTCAATAAAAAGTTATTTAGTTATGCTAATTTAGCCTTAGATGCCACCGATATTACAGTGCAAAGAGTGAAGATGTCCACTGTGTGGTCCAATTATATTGGAGAAACTTAAGCTGTTGGAGAGCTTGCAAATGTAGATAAGCTTGGTTGAGTATTTGTATATTCTTTAGCAGATTATGAAAAATAGGGAAGAGATACTTGGCTAGGTTCATGTGGTTGTAAATTTTTGTTAGAGAGATTAGGCAGTACCAAATACCATATCACATATAAAGGAATTTTAGGGAGATCATATCCCAGTAAAGGTTTTAAAACTGTTTTTTTTTAAAAAAAGAAAACTGAAATACAGATGTTATTTGCACTTCTGTGATGCTTTGGAAAGTAAAAAACACCATACAATGGCAGTAGCAAAAAAAAAAAAAAGCAAGTGGTTCTTATACTTACGAACTGCACCATTGTGAATACGGGCAGACAGACTTGCTATTAGCATGGCACATGCTTCTGGTAAGATATGTGGTCCAATTTCTGAAGCTATTTCAATGCAGTGGTAATGCTGATATTCTTTTAAATCATTTTGGTCACAAAGGTTTTCCACAGAACTGATTCTGGGAATAAGTCCAAGCTTCAGAATGACAAAAGCAAAGAGAGGTTTTAGCCAACTGAACACAAAAATATACCTTAGCTAAATATTACTGAGCAGCTGGATTGGATTAGTGATGTGAGTTTATACTAGAATTATTTATTGCCTGAGCACTTGTATGGATGTGGGCCTATTGTGAATATTACAGTCTGTTCAGAGCAGCTTTATAAGCACTACTGATTTACAAAGACTTTTAGCATCCCAAAATTAACAATTCCCTTCTTTAGCTGTAGATATGAATCACTGTCCACATCAAACCTGATTTACGGGTAACTATCCAGAAGGGCCTTTAAAGGGAAAAAGGAGTAAGTGAAACTGGAAAATGGAAATGTTTAGTGTACTATTTCCCAGGTAAGGCTGTATTGCCGGTAAGATTCATATAGTTTATACTATTACAGTATTTGTTGCTATAAGCCATGAGCGTCCAACCTTCTGGCTTTCCTGGGACACACTGGAAGAAGAAATGTCTTGGGCCACACCTAAAATATGCTAACACTAATGGTAACTGAGCAAAACAAAAAAACAAACAAACAAACAAAAAAAACCAGGTCCTTGCATAATGACTCTAATTATGAACCACCTCATTTGAAGGGTCTTTTAAAATTATCGAGCAGATCTTCTGGCTGAACTGTTTGCAATTGTAATGGAAATTATGGTTAATACTCTGGTATTTGTAGACATAATATACTCTACTTATTCCATTCCGTTCAATTCCATTGTCGTGTATAAAGTTCACACTGAAGAATTGTGCAACAGAGTTTTAAAAAAACCCAAAATCTTAATGTTTTAAGCACATTTACTAGTTTGTGTTGGGCCACATTCATAGGCAGCCCATGGGCCGCAGCTTGGACAAGCCTGCGCTAAGCAACAAAGTTTTGTCACTGGTTATAAAAAGGTTTATAAGGGGTAAAGCAGCCCTTTCTGTATGGTTAATTCTCAAATGGTTGATCATAACTCAGTAATAAACTAAACTTAATACACTCCTCCATCGACTGTATATTTTGTAAATATTTTAAAACACTAAGTTCTGCAACATAAAGTAAAGGAGGGAGAAAGAAAAGAATTATCATTCATTTCCCTCATGCTGAATAGTGCTCTTGCTGCTATACAACAAAAAACAACAATGAAGCAAATTTCTGCCACTGTTTTTACAATGAGCAACCTGTTAAACAGAATGGAAATTGGAGAGTAATTAAGGACCTCATCACATTGAGGTCAGTAAGCCGGGTGATAGTGGGGGGAATTTGCTATGGATCGTGGTGGATTTGACAAGTGGAATGCATCGGCTTCCCCACGTTCTTCTCTATGGAACATGGGAAGCCTCCCATGTTCCCGGCGCTGCCTCTTAAGGTAGTTTAATCTCTGGTGCAGAGCCCGCCAGAAGTAGATTTATGTTGTGCAATAGGATCTGGCAAGCTCTGTGAGGCCAAACTCTCCTAGGACGGGTGACTTTGCCTGTGTGATGAGGTCGTAAGAATAAGCCAGTATGTCTGTAAAATGGGATGAGTGTTTTCTCTGGACATGAAGATACAAAACTGCAGTAGACAGGCACCAAACACAGTCAGTCCTCAGGATGTTGTTTATTTAAGGACTAGTATTCAATGTAGATGTGACCTAAAGAATCCTTGACAATATTTCAAGCACCAAATCCATGGCATAAGGATCAAGAAGAGGACAGATAGTGTAATGATTAAGAGTGCTGGAATAGGACAAGGAAGACTGGGCCCCCTTCCTCTGCGTCCACATTAAATACCAAAACTCCATCCTATGAAATCCTGTGATATGTAGTTTTGTGAAGTTTTTAAACTTGTCACCAGAAAGATCTGGTGTTTCACCAAATTATAAACCATAGGATGGGGCCATCGCAGTTAGAGTAGGATCTGCCATAGCTCCAACCTCTAGGATCCTAGAGTTGTCTGGCTGGGAATTCTAAACATTGCAACCTCCAGAATTCCATAGGATAGGATAATAATAGTGAAAGTAAAATCATAGCACTATAATTGTGCAGTGTAAGAAGATTGCTGCCTTCTCTTTACAATCATGGATTTCACTGTGTGGACCAATCCCTTGCTCTTGCCTAACTGACTTCGTATAGTTGTGATAAAGTTAAAATAGGCCAAGAGTCCCTGAAGTTGCTAGTTGGAAAGTTAATTTAAAAGAAAGTAAAAAAGTAGGAGAAAATATTGTAACAGGTAAAGGTTTTCCCCTGACATTAAGTCCAGTCGTGTCTGACTCTGGGGGTTGGTGCTCATCTCCATTTTTAAGCCGAAGAGCCAGTGTTGTCCGTAGACACCTCCAAGGTCATGTGGCTGGCATGAT
This sequence comes from Anolis carolinensis, assembly GCF_035594765.1. Lineage (NCBI taxonomy): Eukaryota > Metazoa > Chordata > Lepidosauria > Squamata > Anolidae > Anolis > Anolis carolinensis. Next base: position 82,908,841 of record NC_085845.1, on the reverse strand, counting down.
TGCATGGAGCGCTGTTACCTTCCCACCTGAGAGGTACCTATTGATCTACTCACATTTGCATGTTTTCAAACTGCTAGGTTGGCAGAAGCTGGGGCTAACAGCGGGAGCTCACCCCGCTCTCCAGATTCAAACCACCGACCCTTTGGCTAGCAAGTTCAGTAGCTCAGCGGTTTAACCTGTTGTGCCACCGGGGGTAGCCTTTTAAAAGTTTACTTTGTGAACAAAGTATAATGCATAAATGATAGTAGATAGATAACTAGCCAGACAGAGTGGACTCTGACACTTACAACTAAGTCATCCATAAAAACAGATTTCAGCCAACAAGAACAGCAGAATCTAAAGAAAAAGCAGTCAAGAACATGAAATACAGCCTGCTATATTGCTTAAGTAAAATGCAGTTGTTAGCCACATAACAGGTGAATTAAAAGCCGATTGTTTAATTTTTCTAATCATTTCACCACTTACATATATTATAGAAAATAATCACTTGAGAAAATGAGATGAAACAGAATAAACAAGCTTCTTTAGTGTGGAAGCACTTACTGAATCAACCAGTATGGACGACCGAGTCTTTGAGTCTGAAGTAAAAGACTCTGAAAAGTAGACTTCTACAAAATATTCTCTTCCTGGTTCTAAGCATACTGGAGTAGTGAGCAACCCAATTCTAGTCAAGAGAAAAAAAAGACATCATGGATTAAATTATTCACTTCTTTAACCTAGGGTCAATGTTGTATTTGTGTATGTATAGTATGCATGCGTTTGAAATATTTCTGGACTTAGACAAATAGTTTGGTGGATGGGAAAAAGCCAGGTGTAAGTTACAGGAGGACCAAATGGGGGCATTGCTCCCTCATAACAATTATTCCCTTCCAATGAATATTTCCTTCAGTCCCCAAATTTCTAGTAACTTTTAACTTCAGGATTCCACCAAACTGGCAGCTAGTGCCGATTTAATCAGCTACATTTATTAAAGTCACTTTGGACTGATTCACTGCATTTCCACATCCACATATTCTTAAAATAAAATGCAACACATGGTCTACTCTCCCTTACTAATTATTGTATTGAATCAGATCACTCTCTTCCCCAACTATAAGAGTGCCTTCTGGCTCCTTGAATTGAACAGGGAATCCTTTATTTTTGACCCACCCCACTTTCCTCTTTCCACTACCTTTCTCCTCCTTCCTCTCCCAGAAATTTTCCAAAATTTTTCTTTTAAAATATATATATAGATCCAGACCTTACTGTAGATGGGAGAGCCAGTGAGTGTGGTTCTTGCAAGGATGCCTCACTCCTGCAGTGTTCACTTCCTACAGGAGCAGAAGGTTTTACGACAATGCTTGCTATCCAATCGTCTAGAGACTGTATGTTTGGGAAGAAGAAATACATTGGTTTTCATACAAACCTGATACATTCTGGATTTCTTACATTCTTATAATCCAGAACATCTTTCATTCTGTGACCAGGGAACAAGGCAACTCAACATGGGAAGGATGAATTGTCTTGCGACCATTCATCCAAATGTTTGGAAATGCTCCCCCCACCCCCGGTCTACAACTCCCAGAATTTCCCATGTAGCTTTGCTAAATTTGGGAATTGTAAAATAGTATTTGTTTAGCTCTACCAGGCACTAATAAATTCCACATGCAAATCTAGCTTTATACACACAGACCTGCAAGTGCGAAACATTCCAGCAACATGTAAAGCTTAGGCTACAAAAGTGTCCTCAATATACCCAAACATTCTACCAAGAAATGGGAAACATGCTGCAAGTTGCAATCTTTTTGTAAAAAAAAAAAATTGTTTGCACAAAAACGTAATCCTTTCTATTAAAAAGCTCTCCACATTATTTTTTTTCTGAACAAAAACATTGTTTTTGCACATTTGGGCATGATATCCTCTACATTTTTCCTGTAAATAATTTTCTGGGATCCCCAAGTGCAACAAATAATTGAAAAATGCATCATTAAATAGGGTAAATGCCACCCAATAGAAATCAAATTTTTTAAAAGTTATTTCTGAAATACCTGAATGAAATAAATTATTCTAACAATTGGATGTTGGTTCATAGTCTTCTGTTTAATCAATTTTAATGTGCCTCACACTTACTAGGAATAGTAAGAAATATATTCATTACCTCAGGCTCATAGCGAATGATGATATTAAAATCCATCAGGAAAGGGATGTTGTTGATCATAAATCTTAACCCTGTTCCACTTTGAACACGTACAAAACCTGGACCTGACCATGTCATTGGTTTTCCAGGAATGGACTCTCTAATAACAATATCAAGTGCAGAATTCCTGTTGAGCAGCACTGCACTCTGAAATGAGATATTTGTTTGTTAAAATACTAGGTTATTCATAAAACAAAATACATTCTAATGTGTTGGTACCATAACCACTGTATCTTGTTCACAGCAGCCACAGACTAGCCTCCCCGAGGCCAGTAACTTTCCAGATGTTTGGACTACAACTCCTGGCCATCTGTCTGGGATGCTTTGATTCTGTGTTCCTACATGGCAGGGGATTGGACTGGATAGCACTTGTGGTCTCTAATAATAACTCTATGATTCCTATCTATGATAGTGATCACAACAACTGCAAACATTTTAATGAGATCTGATTAACTAGACTCTTATATTCTCTTTTGCTTCTTCTCTTCTATCAGAGCTGAATCTTCTTGTCATTGCGATTATTTTTGAAAATGGAAATTTGAAATTAGACTAGTATTAACGTCATCATTATTATAGATGGACTAAGTAACTGAGATAGGTGACTATCTGAGTAATTATGCCTCCATATCCTTGCTCATTCTGTACCTTGTATCCACCCATGTATATATTTTATATGGTAAGAAGTAAGTGACTTTGTCCCCATTACACTGCAATATAATGCAGTTTAACTGCATCGAACTGCATTATATGAGTTTTCTCTAACCATATAATGCAGTTTCAAACTGTATTATATAGCAGTGTAGATGGTTCCTTCATTACTTCAGCTATGTAGTCACTTTAATCATTTTATCAACATAATTTTTCATAATTTAGGTGAGTTGGCTAACAGAGGAATATGCTTATGCTACACACATAGTAAAATGCTATGTCAGTATTTTAGACAAATGTTTTAAATTGACTAATTCTCCATTTCATTTCTTTAAGGCAACTGATGTCCTTTGGAAATTCTAATATAAAGGTCTGAAGTTTTTATTAATTGATTGGTGGATCTCTATGTCAGGAAAAATCATTCCCAAGACATGTGCCTAGTAGCATGAGTAATTGCCTAGAGAAGCCAGACCAGAACAACACCTCCGGTCAAGTGAGACAGATGTCATGTACAGGGTATCAACATAGAGATAAGCGGCAAATTGATAAAAGGCCTGATCATGTGCTTAATCTTTCTCTTCCGCAGTGACCATCTGAGTGTGAGTAACTGTAAATAATTTAGAACAATAATAAACAGTGAACCACCAAGGACTTTTGGCAGAGATAGAGTTCTGGTGAGTTTGATTTAAGAAGCACAGAGGCAGGGGCTCAGATCCAACTATTAAGGATCTGGAGGCTGCTGATTCCAGGGTGGGAAAAACCCAAGCAGTCTTTTGGGGGATCCCCAACTGTTTAAAAATAAAAACATTCATAGAACTGGACTGCTTTACAAGGGTGCCCCAATATTCATGCTGCAAAGCATAGAGGACTAAATTGCAGACCAATGTAAGACCAATGGTCCATCTCATATCATCAGTTTGAATTTTGACTGGCACCAACTCTACCATCCTCCCAGTGATGCTATCCCAGAGATCTTAGTGAGTAAAGGCTGGACCTTCCATAAGCAGAACCAGTCATTGTGACACCAAAGATTTGGGGGTCTATCTTTTGAAAGAGCCATAAACTACATCGATGGTCCACCTCTACAATGATTGCTAGCCAATCTTTTATTCCCATTTCTGACAGGACAATTAATAGAATATTTAATTTACCTGTCCAGCTGTTGCTTTCCTTATGCTTCTCTTCTTACTCCTGTTCAAGACGATGTTTCCATTTTCCATTGTGAAATCATAACCTTTTTGTCGAAAATAGACATCACACCATGGCATAGCTGTGGGTTGAATCTTATAAACAGATGCCTGAAGTAGTAGCATATTCAGATTGATGTCATTATTTTGTTTGCTTATTTGCTGCCTTTTCATTGTCAGAGTATATATTTCCAATCAAACTATGTACAATTAAACAGCTGCACAAGTAAAGGGAACTCTGTCTTCATTGAGTTACAAACCGAAATTTACAGTATATCCCTTTGGAAGATGGATGGATCTAATCAAACTACAAAATATAATAACTACAAAGCAAATAAAACTACAAAATATAACACTATGTAACAAAATTTGAAAAAAAAACTGTTATTGGCTTGAAAGTATAATTTCCTGTTTATTTGTATGATGCTTACTTTGAAAGTAGTTATAACAACTACTGGAGTATAACACTCCAGAAATGTTGTTTTTGTTGCTGCCACAAACTATGGTTGTGTATATTTATAATTATTTTATGTTCCGGCATGGAGTGTTTGCCGTATATATGTTGTGCTCCACCCTGAGTCCCCTTCGAGGTGAGAAGGGTGGAATATAAATGTTTTAAATAAATAAATGTTGAATTGGTTGAGACTCTATCAGATATTAATTGAAAAACTATAGCAAAATGTGCTGCAGGATGACCCGCAAAAACAAAGTTTTTGCAGTGTAATAAACTTTTTCCATATTTTAATGATAGAACCAATGCGAAAATGACATTTATAACCGAGGAACAAAAATAGTGTTACATAGTGTAATAATTATAATCAAAAGCAAGTAGGAATAACAGGATTGAAGGAAAATCCCATCATGTATAAGCCATTGATTGGTTTTTTAATACTCAGAAGTGAGGTGTTATTGAATGAAAATAGCAACAACAACAACACTTTATTTATATCCCGCCCCATCTCCCCATGGGGACTCAAGGTGGCTCACAGGCATAAAAAGGCAAACATTCAATGCTTTGTAGTGCAATTTAAATAAAATACAATTGAAATAGTAGAAAACAAATAGTTATAAAAGCAATAATAACCATCCTATAAAACACATTAAAACAACAGTAAAGGGGAAATTTAAAAGCCATTTCCATAAACCATTCAAATAATGATATTTAAAATAAAATCTCACTTTTAAGTATTTGTAAAATTTTGGATTAATAAAAATTATTTACAAAAAATACAATCTCACTTTTGGAGATAGAGATGGATTATTAAATGCAGACGTAGGCCTATTCTAAGATCAAGTTATTTAAATTATATACCCTGGCATTGAACATCCTACATGAGGAATGAGGTACTATGAAAGAAGGCAGGCAGGTTATTCCTGTTTCTAGAGGTTTCTTGCAGCCTAGTTTACATTTTACTATCTTTTATATTTTTATTTACATTATTCTAGCTCTTATCTAAGTCTGGGCAATGACAAGAAATCAAATACCAGTAGTGAAGATCCAGGAAGTGGTGCTGCATCTTCTGCTTCATATATGTAATAATCCAAAGGTAAGAAAAAGTGGCCAGAAGCTGGTTTGGTACACTGGCGACCCACTATGTTGGGTAGGCACTCACATTGACCACTAGTAGAGGCACATCTAGCAGAAATGACAGGAACAGAAACAGTTCAATGCAACTTAAAATCATAGAAATAAGAACATATTGTCAAGGTACAGATACCACGAAGTCAGTCCCAAGTACAAAGTAACAATCTATCTATCTATATAAAAGAGTGATGGAATCCTGGCAACCGCCAAAACAACAAAACTAAACACCCCACAACCTCAAAAATTGACAACTCAACCCATCATCCACGCCTCTAGGTTGATACAACAAAAAGAAAAGAAAAATAAAGTCCTAATTAGAGGGAGAGGAATAATTGTTTTTATCCAATTGCTGCCAGTTAGAAGGCTAATCTCCACCCACTTGGTCTCCTAGCAACCCACTCACCCAGGGGACAGGCAGAGTTAGGCCTCACTTAGGCCTCTTCCACACTGCCTATAAAATACAGATTATCAGATTTTAACTGGATTAGATGGCAGTGTAGACTCAAGGCCCTTCCACACAGCTATATAACCCATTTATAATCTTATATTATCTGCTTTAACTGGATTATCTGGACTCCACACCTTTACCTTAACTACCACCAATTCCTCAATACTTTATTTCCCATACTACCATACTTCGCCACAGCAACGCGTGGCCGGGCACAGCTAGTAGTTTAATGAAGAAACAGATCAAAAGAATAAAGAATGCTTAACAGCAGCAAAATAGTATTCAAAAACAAACACAGACCAAACGGTCAAAAAGGAGGTAAAACAGAGTCCCAAAGTCCCAAAAAATCCCAACCCACTAACCAAAATACCCGGCAGAGGTATTTGCTATTGTTTCAGCGAACACGTTCCAAGGTGAAGTAAAGTCGTAGTCAAGCCGGTCCAGGGGTCATCCACAGCAAACAGGATACAGCAGCAGCGTCAACGTCCAATACAAAGTCAGGGCACAAGAGCAAACACAATGTCCAGAAGCGATCCGAGGTCCAAACCAAGAACAGTAGCAAATCCCAAAGAATCCATAAAGTTCAGGAATCACAACCCAGCATAACATGCAACCCAGCATACACTTTGCCAGTTGCAAGGTCCCTATTGCAACCAGCCCACCTTTTCTTACAAACCTTCCTCTGAGTTGCAATCAGCCAATGCCCAATCCTCAGCTGCTTCTGCATTTTCCTCCAAACTAGAATCAGACAACACCCCACTCTCAGCTGCCAGTTGTACTGCCCAAGCTGCTCTTTGCCTTGCCTGCCAAGCGGCCCTTCTCTTGCTTCTACTTACATCCTACCAAACAGCAGACAAATCATCTTCCCTCCAAGTTTCATTCCCAACAGATCTTCTGAATGTGCCACTACTTGTAGGCTCCTCGCCCACTTCTGCTACTTTTGTCCAATCCATCTCATCCACAACCTCATCAGTGTCACTCCCAGCACTTCTCATAGAAACGGCTTCATTGTCAAACCCAGCACCCCCAGCAAACCCTTCAAAAGACTCTTCATCAGTGGGTTCAGTAAGTATTTGCCGAATCCTCTCCTGCTGTTGCTCTTCTATAGGATCTTGTTCCCGAGTAGACCTTTCTGCCTGACTACTCTCCAACTCCCTGTTGTTACTACTACTCAGAGACTCATCCACAACACATATACAGTAGAGTCTCACTTATCCAAGCCTCGCTTATCCAAGCCTCTGGCTAATCCAAGCCATTTTTGTAGTCAATGTTTTCAATATATCATGATATTTTGGTGCTAAATTCATAAATACAGTAATTGAAACATAACATTACTGCATATTGAACTACTTATTCTGTCAAATTCATTGTATAACATGATGTTTTAGTGCTTAATTTGTAAAATCATAACCTAATTTGATATTTAATAGGCTTTTCCTTAATCCCTCCTTATTATCCAAGATATTCGCTTATCCAAGCATCTGCCGGCCCGTTTAGCTTGGATAAGTGAGACTCTACTGTACTATTCATTGGGGCAGGAGGCTTCTAGTATTATGTATGTATGTATGTATGTACTTACAGTATTTATATTCTGCCCTTCTCACTCTGAAGGGGACTCAGAGCGGATTACAATGCACATATACATGGCAAACATTCTATGCCATTAGACATACAACATATAGGCAGACAGGTAATTTAACATTTTCCAGCTTCCGGTGTCAAGAGTCAGACGCCAGTTAACAAACAAAACAGAGTTTATTCCGAAGATAAGCCAAAAATAACATAAACACAGAAAGTATCCTTGAAACACTTCACTTATCAGTGTTTCAAAAGTAGTTTGGACAAAAATAACTCAAAAACAAGCCACGCTATTTTCCCATGCTGGCATTCAATAAAAACTAAAAGACGCTTCAATTCAGCTTTGGAGAACAAATAAAGTTGACTGCAAGAAAATATGCAAAATAAACGAAGGCTTGAAACCTTCCAGAAGCTGCAGAGTATAACTGAAAGTGCAAAAGCCTCTTTTGGCTTCAAACCGTTTCTGAAAACAGACAGCCGGCTCTGCGGATTTAAAGGGACAGTTCCCAAAAGAAAAACAGCAAACTGGCTTGAAAACAAACAAACTAGAAGAGCAGTAAACTGCTTCCACGGTGCAGATAAAGCCGAAAGCTTCAAAGGGATGATTAATAGCTGTCGTCAGGAGAATCCAAGGTCAGGTCAGGAGGCAGCAGCAAATTCCGAAAGGCAAACCAGTAGTCAGAAGCCGGGAGTAGTCGTCAGTCAGAGGGCGTAGACAGAAGCCAGGTCAAATTCAATCCAAAGTCCGAAGAGGGTGCAGTCATCCAAACCAGGTCCACGATAAGACACAGCGAAAGCCAAGCCAGATGGTATCAGCAGCTAGAAATAGTAATCAGAATGCAGTCCAGGGAAACCCACACAGTTCCATCCCTCTGCTCCAGAGCAGTCCCAGATAACTTACATCCGAATCACAGTCCAAGTCCAGTCTTCACGGAAATACAGAGATCCCAATGGCGCCTCAGCAACACCTTGCCACACGCAAAGTGCAGTGGCCAAACATTCCCATTTTATTCCCCTTCCTCCTGGGTGACCAAACACTCACACCCAAACACCAGGTGTCCCAAATCTACTCAGAGTCCAAACTCCACACAGCTAGAGCTCGTGGATCCGGAGTACCTAGCAATTCGTCGGAGTCCCAATCATCCTGCCCACACTTAGCCCCATGAACACTTAAAGAACCATCCTCCCTTCTCCAAGCATCCCAATTGGGATCAGCTCCTGCAGAAACCCCAGGTTCAGTAGTATCCATAGGCCCCAAATCCCCAGACATCTCCGGTGGCTGTGCCCATTCAGTGCCCACTTCCCCAGCCACCACCTGTTCCTCAGCATCCATTTCCCCAAACTCCCCATCTGAATCTTCCTCAGAAGATCCCCCATATAGCTCTCTAAGTCGCTTCCTGCGCAACTCCTCCAGTGAACCCTCATCACGAGGGTTTTTTCTTCCTCTTCGAATCCCATCACCATCAACCATAATCCCCGAAGGCGCAGTCACAACATCCGGCTTCATGAGAGTATGCTCAATTCCAGCCACAGCAGGAGCTCCCACTTCATCGTCCACTTGTGACACCGAGTCCTTGATGGTAGTACTTCCTCATTCCTTTCCGCACACTGCTGTCAGTTTTTATGGTGTTGTAAATTAGTTAATTTATTTATTTATTTCCAACATTTGTATCCCGCCCTTCTCACCCGAAGGGACTCAGGGCAGCTTACAACAATGGCAACAATTCGATGCCCACATAAAAACAATATCAAACAACACATAAAATCAATTAAGACTATTCAATACAATATAAAATTACAATATATAAATTAGTTAAATTAGCCTCCCCGTATAAAGCGGTACCTAGAATTTTCTACTCAGACGCAACTGTTTTTTGAGCTGCTTAGGTGAGCAGCGAGCTAGGCTATTAATGGTCGGGAGCTCAATTCAATCCGGGCTTCAATCCCATGACCGATAGTGATTCATTGCAGCTGGCTACTAACCAGCTGTGCCACAGCTCGGCCCTTATTGCAATGCAAATGCGGTCCTACAGTAGCCAAATCAGACTAGCAGGCATCTCTATTGATTCTTAGGTCTAATGCTTAAGTCAATGTTTGTTTTATCCAATGGCAAAAAAGGGAAAGGATTATCCTCAGATTATGGACAAATCTATGTTACATCCACTACTTTCAAGGAGATTTTTTTGTGAAATATTCAGTCAATAAAAGTTGCCAAAGACTTACAAGTTATTGTAGGCACCACCAATGTCACAGTCACATGGAGAACATCCATATAAATTACTTCCAAGGCCCCAGTATCCTTGCTGCAGTAAAAAAAAAAAAAAAAAACATCAACAGGAAAAGACAATGCATTACTCCAGTTTCACGTTAAAATTAGGATTGAATTTTCTTATTTAATTTTACTTAATTTGGATTGTTGGATTGCATTTGAAAAGAGTTTGTTTGTGCACAAATTCCCACTGGAAAAAATGTGCAAGTATGGAGAGAGATAAACAAGGTTTGGTGTCAAAGTCTCTTGGAAACAAATCCAAAGCAAACCATTCATTTTCTAAAGCTGGTTCCCCTCTACTTGCTTCAACCCATAATACAGACGCATATAACACTTTCTAAGTTGCCCCATGCTCCTACATCCTTAGCAATGGTTAAGAAACAAATAATTTTCCATTCACTTCATCTGTTTCTGCTTTTTTTTTGTCTGCACTGAGATGCCTGTCTTGGATTTGTGATGTTATGAAAGGTGTGGATAAATGAAACTATGGATACCAGTACTACAGATACAAATCTGTCTTTACAAAGATATTGCAATCATTGCACTTTCCAATTCTTGTAGAGGCATCACTGTTTGTTTTGGAGCTGCTTTGTATTTGTTCATTAAGAGCTTTCCTTTGGAATCCCACAGAAGGAATTATTGAATGGTATGAAAAGGGGGGAGGGAAGGCCAATGAAATACAACAAGAACTGCAAGATATATGTTTGAGAGACTCTTGTACATACAATACATTCTTCACAATGTTGCCCAGTGGCAAACTGCTGGCATAAACACTCTCCAGTTACTGGGTTGCAAACAGAGAAAGTCAAACTTCCAGAAGGGTTGCAGTCGCAAGCTGAAAGAACAAGAGACACAAACCAGGAACAGTAAAATTTTCAAGGAACTGAAAATATCTAGCATCACTTTACAGACCATATAATATTCCACTGTATTATCCATCCAGGAATGCAAAAAGGCAGTTGATCAAATTCCAAAACTCCGGATAACCCCACCCAGCGGTTTCATGTAGATGTTAAAGAGCATGGGAGATATGGAACCGTGTGGGACCACACAGGACAAAGGCAGGTGTCTCCCAGCTTCACCATCTGGGTGCAGCCCTCCACCCATTGACTGAAAATTTTGTTCTGACTGATCTCTGAAGATGAAGCTTAGGAAAGATGATTGTTATTAGTTAAGCTAATGCTTTAAAAATATGTGTAGAAACTTGTGATTGGGACAGGTGATATGGAATAAACTTGCTTTCCTTCATTTTACATAGTACAAGTTTTCTTCAAAATAAAAACTGTCTGTGGACTTTATTACACAAGCCCATTACTCCACTACAGTCATGTTATCATTGATAGTGGACACATATCACATTGAGCACCTTCGATATCACACCTCTCCTCAGTACTAGAGTTGTGTATTTTGCCAATAAATGATCCCACAATAGTACTTCTGTACACCCTCGTAATCCCACTTTCCTGCACTACTGTACTTATAATAATAATAATAACTGCAAAAGGCCACCATACTGGGATCTGCGTGCATCATCTGAAAATACATCACACAGTCCTAAACGCTTGGGAAGTGTTTGACTTGTGATTTTGTGAAACGAAATCCAGCATATATATCTCACTAGCTTTGCCCGGCCATGCGTTGCTGTGGCTTATGGGAAGCCAACATTCGCTTATCCAGTGTTCTGGATTATCCAACACAGTCGGCCTTTTAGTAGTCAATGTTTCTGTAGTCAATGTTTTCAATACATTGTGATGTTTTGGTGCTAAATTCATAAATACAGTAATTACTACATAGCATTACTGCACATTGAACTACTTTTTCTGTCAAATTTGTTGTATAACATGATGTTTTGGTGCTTAATTTGTAAAATCCTAACGTAATTTGACGTTTAATAGACTTTTCCTTAATCCCTTCTTATTATCCAACATATTCACTTATCCAACGTTCTGCTGGGGTGTTTATGGTGGATAAGTGAGACTCTACTGTATATTTATAATCTTATATTATCTGCTTAGAACTGGATTATATGAGGCTACTTCTACACAGCTGTATAAAACGCACACTGAAGTGGATTATATGGCAGTGTGGACTCAAGATAATCCAGTTCAAAGCAGATAATATAAGATTATAAATGGGTAATATAGCTGTGTGGAAGGGCCTTGAGTCTACACTGCCATATAATCCAGTTCAAATCAGATATTCTGTATTTTATAGGCAGTGTGGAAGAGGCCTGATTGAAGCGGCCCTGGGCGCCATTAAATGGTTCAGTGGGTTGCTAGGAGACAAAGTGGGCGGAGCTTAGCCTTCTAACTGGCAGCAATGGGAAAAACAATTATTCCTCTCTCTCTAATTAGGACTTTATTTTTCTTGTTTTTTTATGTCTAAACACAGCGGGGAGGGCCATTTGTTTTGTTGTCAAGTTTCATGGTTCTTGGTTTTATAGTTTCACTGTTTTTATTAAGGTAGAAATGGACAGAACAGATTTATATATATAGATTTGCTGTATCAAACTGTGTCGTTGTGTCAATAATAATAATAATAATAATAATAATAATAATAATAATAATAATAAATTTTACTGAAATTGCATAATTACAGAATTTAAAAACAACAAAAAGGCAAAAATAAATACAAAACAAAAGGAAAACAACCAGCTTGGGAATAGGGGAAACAGGGAGAAGAAGAGACACCCTCCTTCTGACACCACTTTACTACCAGTAGAGGTGACTCACTGTACCAGGTAGCTTGCGAGATTGGGAACTATTGATGGGTTTTACCAATTAATAGGTGGAAATGGAAGAATCACCTGAGGGTAAGGCAAACTGTCAGTAGGATGCACACAATGTCATCATCGGGATCATCACTAAAGGTCTAGCTGCAATGCCGGTTTGCCTGATTTGTCATGGCATTGAGCCAATGATATGACACAGATTTGAGGCTCAGATTTAATAGATATAACTCTAAATGTTTTGCAAATCAAATCATTATAATCTTTTCTCAACTATGTCATTCTTTACTGTGTGTGTAGATATGGAGTGGGAAGAAAAATACATACATTGACAGCCAAGAGGATCACTGCCACTCATTCCATAGTAGTTTGGCTTGCACTTGTCACAACGAACACCTTCAACATTTTCCTTGCAACGGCACTGACCAGCAATAGTCCCAAGGACAGGGTCTGTATGATCTTCACACAGCCCATTGTACATTGTCCCTTCCGGATCGCAGTCACAGGCTATGAGAACATAGAAAGATATGTAGATCGGTGAGTTTAATTTGAATCAATATATCACTAAGTCTTTGCTAAGTGACACCTAGTTGCCACTTTTTATTATCTTGTCTTGCAAATATTAAATTACTGATTGATAAAAATAACACTACTGGGATAATTTAAATTTATATCAGTTGAAGTCTCTCTGTTAATATGGATCTAACCTCCCCAGGTCACCCCACAAGGATTTTTGACTTACGTATACAAGCCTGAGGGTCTGAAATTGCCTTCTGTGGGTCCCGATAAAAGAAAAGCTTGCACTGATCACAGTGTTGTCCCTCGGTATTATGCTGACAGTCTTCGCATACGCCACCACTGACACCATTATTGGAAAGGTAGACTGCCATATCAAAGTGGCAACTTTCAGAATGACCATTGCATTCACACTCTGAAACAGAATACAAAAAGGATAACATGTATTCTTATAAACCCAAGTACTGAATATAGATTCTGGATTTATTAGAACCATTACTTTGCATGAGACGCAAACAGCCTTTCTGTAGAAAGGAAGGTACATCCACAGATTCAGTTTACTGTACACTTTACTTTTAGCCACTGCAGATGACTATTGACAAGTCTAATAAAAAGCAAATAAATCACTTCTAGGTACTTTGGCAGGCATTTTCCAGTGATCCTTCTGCTGGCCGCCAGGGAGCATCATTGTAGAAATCTTTACATCTTTCACAGGACAAACCATCTGTGTTGTGCTCGCAGAGGCAGCTCCCATGGACCTGCAATAGGTCAACAACACATGTAAAACACAAAATCGTAATGAGTGCTTTGCTTTGCTTGAATCTGAGCCAATGTCTCTTCTGCAAGTTCCACAAAAATGAAACGGTGATGCAGAAGAGTATCTATGCATGTACATGCAGAACACACTCATTTGCTGCCCATTAGGTAAAGGTAAAGGCTTTCCCCTGACATTAAGTCTAGTCTAGACTCTGGGAGTTAGTGCTCATCTCAATTTCTAAGCTGAAGAGCTGGCATTATCCATAGACACCTCCAAGGTAATGTGGCTGGCATGACTGCATGGAGCGCCATTATCTTCCCACCAGAGCAGTACCTATTGATTTACTCACATTTGCATGTTTTTAAACTGCTAGGTTGGCAGAAGCTGGAGCTAATAGTGGGAGCTCACCCTGCTCTCCAGATTTGAACCACCAACCTTTTGGTCAGCAAGTTCAGCAGCTCGGCGGTTTAACCTGCTGTGCCACTGGTGGCTCCTTGCTGCCTATTAAATTTTTTGAAAAAGTTGGTTGTAAGATATATATTGCCAGCAAGGTAAATAGAATGGGATAACAACCTTGGGCACATTTAGACGCAGGAGAAAAGTTGGCATTTATGATCTCATGTCATACTAAATTAGCTATGCTGGCTTATTTGGGAACTTAGGCCTCTTCCACACAGCTGTATAAAATTGACATTGAACTAGATTTTATGACTGTGTGGACTCAAATAACCCAGTTCAAAACAGATATTGTGATTATCTGCCTTGATATTCTGGGTTATACAGCTGTGTGGAAGAGCCCTAAGCTTCAAAAGAACAGAGAGAAAGGCTTTCCCTTAAGAAAGAAACAACCTTGCTAACCATCTTCTGAAAATATAACCTGTAACTCTAGTACCACTTGTGTTGTATGAGGCACCGCTTCTTAAATTGTGGGTCCCGAACCCAAATGAGGTCCCCTTATCTCAATGTTGCGGTCCCCCAAAATTTGGTAAAAATAAAAGTTTTCTGAACATCACCAAGTGGCTGTTTTAGACATTTACAAGAATCTGCTGTGCAGTGTTTACAGTGTACTCTGCAGAAGATGCTTCAGTAGTACTTCATAAAAAGGAAAGCCAGCCTGTTTAGCAAGCCTTGCAAATGCTGATTTATAAGCCAAGGGAGGCTTTTTCAGCCCAAAAAAGGGATTAAAAATTCGGCTTATCTTTGAGTATATACAGCACATAAAGAGACACTTTCCTCTTGGAAAAGTGTGTCAGACTTGCAAGGGAATGCAGAGTCTGGGCACGCACCACCTTCTTTCAAGGATGCATGAATGAAGAAGATGGTGAGTATGCATGTGATAGTATGTATGTGGAGTGAATGCTGAGTGAATGTTTCCCCTTTCTCTGTGTAACTAATATAGCTATATAGGTCTGTGTGTCTACTTCTTTCTCTGAAAATGCCTAATAGCAACCTAATGTGTAGGATTGCCAAGCTAGGAGCAGTTCACATTGCAACATTATTTTCACACTTCACTTGTGGAGGAATCATTTTTACATTTCTAAACTCATAGGCAGTTCCTCTCATTATTCTCTTACGCACACTGTTCTTGGCAAGATAAATAATTCAAGTCCTTACACAGCATGGGCCATTTACTGAATTATACCTGCATCATTACTGCTGTGGTATTTTCCTGCCATTATCCAAATAATTATGTGATACGTATTTTTAGGACCATCTCTGCAATGACTCAAGGCAGCTGGGCTTTCACCTTAAAGAGCCTTCTTTAAAAAATGGGAAGATTTACAACTTACCATTCCAGGTTGATGGAACACGTCACCCCGCACGTTCGGCACAGGACCGCAGGAGCTGGCATGGCCATTGCAAAAGCAACTCCCACGAACAACCATTTCGTATAATGCATAGTAGTACTTTTCCAGAGGATTGTGATATTTTTGTCCAAGTAAAGTATCTCCAAGTGTGTGGAGCTTGGTAAAGTTGATTCTTAGGTTTGTAAAAGTGATGAGCTCTAGGAGTAGGAATGAGGAAATAACTGATGAATTTGGATCTTTTATATCAAACCAGACTAAAAAAGGTAAAGGTTTCCCTTTGACGTTAAGTCTAGTCGAGTCAGACTCTTGGGGGTGGTGCTCATCTCCATTTCTAAGCCAAAGAGCCGGCGTTGTCCATAGACATCTCCTAAGTCATGTGGCCAGCATGTCTGCATGGAGCACTGTTACCTTCCTGCTAAAACAGTACTTGTTGATTTACTCATATTTGCATATTTTTGAACCGACTACCCACCCTAGTTTGCTTATGATTCTCTATTCCAACTGGTAATGGATTTCTAGCCCTTTTGCACTCCTTCCATTGGAGGCCCCATTTACACTGCCATAGAAAATCCAGATTATCTGATTTGAACTGGATTATATGGCAGTGTAGACTCATATAATCCAGTTCAAAGTAGATAATCTGGGATCAGGGCAGTGTAGATCCAGCCTAAAATTGTAGATCTTAAACCACATGTGTGAAACTCAAGGTTCGTGGGCTTAATCCAGCCTGTCATGTCATTTTATGTGTCCCACCAAAGATGCTGGACTACAGCTCCTTTTATTTCTCCTCATTAGATATCATGGCTAGAGCTGATGGGCATTATGATGCAATAACATCTGGAAGGCTGCAGTTTGTTTAGTCAGGACAGTGGGGTTTGAATTTAAATATAATGATTGTGGACATGATGCCTGGCTTTAAAATGTCATTTAATCTTTCCTCAACCTCAGAGCCATAAGTGATGCAATTCCCATTTTCCGCAGTCCACATGGAGGATAATCGGAAGTGATGGGAGTTATTCAATAACATCAGGGGACTTAAATTGGGTAAAAACTAAAGAGCACTGGCCACTATGTAAAAAATATATATAGTTGGCTCTCTGACTCCTTTTTGTAAACCAAAGATGCTAGGGTCAAACTTGTGACCTTCTGCATGCAGTACAGTGTATCATTGAACTAGGATATTTTCAATGGGCTTGGCAAGTTTGAGTGCATATCCAAATGTGTTGAATTATTATGATCATCACAAAGACCCCACTGTGTTTGTATCCCATTTTTTTCTTGTTAGTTCAGAGCAGCATGCATGACTCTTCTCTCTGTTCACTGTAACATCGTGGTCATGCTGAGAGAAAGTGAATGGCCCAAGGTCACTCAGAAAATGTCATGGTTTTGAGTGAGATAGTTATGCGTCACTCAGCATTCCGTAAGGGAATCAAAGAATGATTAAAGGCACTTGAAAAAAAATGAAAATTATTCATACCTTGGATGTACGGAACATAAGGATTTTCTATTTCAAAGCTAGGATCCAAGGCTTTGAATATAACCTGTAAAAATACAAAATGTTCATAATTTAATGCACAAAAAGGCAAAAGCATTAAGTGAAATATATTCTCACACAGTGGATGACTAAGGATGATGTCATTAAGATGAAGGTTGCAGTCCTAGACACACTACCTGGGAGAAAGTTTCACTAAACTGGTAAGACTCCACTGTAAGGACTTCATCATAAGCAGTGAAATTAGCGTTTCTATACATTTAAGAAATGGCTATCGACAGATCCCATCACATGACACAAAGTGTTTTCCCCCTATGCTTCCTAAGTCGATTGACAATCAACTTCTTTTTCAATTCCCCATGTAGAGACGTGTAAAAATGCCCAATTTACCATGTGATGGGAATTCCCCCTTGCCTGCTTGTAAACATAATGAAGGCATCATCATGGAGGGAGGAGCTGAGATGGGCAGTATTATTCCTTATTTCCGCCATTACCATTTTGGCACTGGGAGGAAGGAATGGTAATTTATACCTCTATTTAAATGTAAAATAATTGGACTTACTTTTTGAATTGAGAGCTATCTGTACTTATAAAGAGAAATTATAATATCCAAAGAAAACGAGGGAGGAGACACCATGGGAGGAAAAATATGTCTCTCATGTGATGAGAAGGCAAATGGATAATTAGAAAGAAAGCGGAAAGAGGAAAACCATGTGATGGGGGAAGGAAAATTATCAATTTAATTTCAAAACAGGGTTTTGTGAAGCTTAAGGGGAAAATGATCCCAAGCTTTACTTATCGCGTGAGATGAAGTCCTAAACAGACCCAACATCCAAATCATCAAGATGACAAATACTTACATAATATACATACCTCTCCTTCAGCTGAAGGCTCAATATCAGAATACCTTGAATCACAGATAACATCTCCAATGTCTTTGGTTGGCTTTGAAGTAATGCCAGGGAAAGAAGTAGCACAGTCTTGGGCAAAATATCTATATACCTTCCAGGTCTGACCATAATCTGCAGACCGTTCCACCAGCATAGCAGCAGGACGGAAGGACTGTAAAATAAACAATGTCAGATCATTTCCAATTTAGAGTCTATCATGGTCACAATTATGAATATTTCAGGATTTGTAGGACTCAGGAGAAAACTCCACACCCGTATCATATTCCAGATTTTTACATTTCTGACAACCTAGTTATGGAAGATCTAGTGTTTGACATAACTCTCAAATACCGGTACAGTATTACGTAGTCAAACATGGTTCAGAAGTGTTCCAGATTTCAGAATGTTTGAATACGTGCATACACATAATGAGATATTTTGCAGAGTAGACACAAATATATTTGTATTGTTTTCTAAGCATCAAAAGTAATATAAAAGAACTTCTCATAAGACAGCTTAGCTGATTACATTATGTAACAAAATTTGAAAAAAAAATCTGTTGCTGGTTTGAAAGTGTTATTTCCTGTTTAAATGTGGGGTATTTACTTTGAAAGTAATTGTTATACTTCAAAAACTTTGTTTTTGTGGCTGCCACAAACTATGTTGAATTGGTTGAGACTCTATGAGATATTCATGGCAAAACTATAGCAAAATGTGCTGCAGGATGTCCCGCAAAAGCAACATTTTTGCAGTTTAATAAACCCTTTCCCTGTTTTTATGATAGAAACAATCAGTAAATAGGTTGTTGTGCATTTTCCGGGCTGTATGGCCATGTTCCAGAAGCATTCTCTCCTTAAGTCTCACCCATATCTATGGCAGGCATTCTCAGAGGTTGTGAGGTATACGACTTCTGTGGCAATCGACTTCTTTTTCAATTCCCCATGTAGAGAGACGTGTAAAAACACCCAATTTACTGTGTGATGTGAATTCCCCCTTGCCTTTTTGTAAACATAATGATGGCATTGTAAACATAATGAGGGAGGAGCTGAGATGGACAGTATTGATTTCTTATTTTTGCCATCACCGTTTTGGGACCGAGGAGAAAGTAACGGTAATTTATTCCTCAAGTTAAATGTAAAATAAATAGACTTACCTTTTGAATAGAAAGCTATCTGTATTTATAAAGAGAAATTGTAATATTCAAAGAAAACGAGGGAGGAGACAGTGGGAGGAGAAATATGTCTCCTGTGTGATGAGAAGGCAACCTCTGAGGATGTCTGCCATAGATGTGGGTGAAACCTCAGGAGAGAATGCTTCTGGAACATGACCAAACAGCCCGGAAAATGCACAACAACCCAGTTATTTCGGCCTTCAACAACACAATCAGGAAATGATATTTATATCCTAGGGACAAAAATCGTTATTAAAGGATAATATTTAAATAGTAAACAAACAAAGTAAACAGTATAAAAGTTAAAAATCAAATTGAAAATATAACTCTGTTATTCCACTTAAATATTACATTTTCATGTACCTTGAAAGTCAGGATAAGATGGCTGAATTGAAATACATTTTCCAAATCCAGCCTTATGCTAACATGGTCAACACCTGAAAATGAAACCAGAAAGCTTCAGCAAAAGAAATTACCTCTGCCTCATTAATGAATAAACTTAATATAGAACTCTAGGTTACACATATTTCCTCCATTATTAGGGAGATTAATTTCCATAAGACTAAAACTGCACATGTGTCACAGTCTTAAACTCCTTAGTCTCTGCAATAAATGAACACCTAAATTCTTTTCCACAGCGCAAAATCTTGCTGGTAGAAAAACACTTAAAATTTAGGATTTTTAATTACTTTGGACTCATAATTTGGGTTCACACCCACAAACAGCAGATATTAGGTTTTTAGAGGTCAAATATGTGAAGGTTTGATCTTCAGTTATTTTTTCAGCCTGTTTGGTTTTAGTCACAATCACACCCAGGGCTTATATATCTTCTTCCAAAGCAGTTTAAGCCATAGAGAGCCATAAGTACCCTCGCATAGTTCATTTAAACACGCCTGGGGCATCAGAAGAGTACAACTAAATCAAAAAGTTCAAGGCATAGCAGAAGGGGAGCCTCAAGCAGAAGGAGAGCAGAATTTAAATGAGTCTTTAAAGCTTGGTTCATTTCCTTTGATATTGTCCTTCCAGGAGAACTGCAGGTGTCCTGTTCTTCAGAATGAATGAATAGTTATATTGGGGGAAAGGTGACTATTAACTGTATCTTACCAGTGAATATTTGTGTATTTTTGGTCCTAACACCTGAGACTATCCCAGGTCAAGAAATGTTCCTTTCCATTCCTGCCCCCCTTTTGCCGCAGGGAGAGCAGGTGGGTTCAAGTTAGAAGAATGACAAAATCAAGGTTTCAGTGACTTCCACAACCCTCCTTGGCCCCAGTCAACGGACTTGTATTGAGGAAGACACAAAATATTACTCATACACACTGCTTCTGGTATGCAATATAACTATTCTATATATAAGCTCTCTCAGACAGAGAAGATCAGCCATCTACTCAAACGTATAGATTCAAAGTATCATAAAGTCAGATTTTGTATGTTTGTGGACAGTGAATTTCCAAGATAGCTCCAACTTCCAGTGAGTCCCACTAATGACAGATCTGGACCAAACTTGGCACACAGACCCTCCACCATGACCAACATAAAAGGGGTTTTTTTTTTTTGGGTGGGAGTTGATTCTAGGATCTGAAACTTATAGTTCACCCACATCCAGAGAGCATTCTGAACCCAATCAATGATGGATTTGGACCAAACTTGGCACACAGACCCTCCACCATGACCAACATAAAAAGGGTTTTTTTGGGGGTGGGAGTTGACCCTAGGATCTGGAACTTATAATTCACCCACATCCAGAGAGCATTCTGAACCCAATCAATGATGGATTTGGACCAAACTTGGCCCGCAGACCCAACATGACCAACTTTGAATACTTGTTTGGTTTGGAGGGAACTGACCTTGGATTTAGGGAGTTTTAGTTAACCCACATCCAGAGAGCAGTGTGAACTCAAACAATAATGGATCTGGATCAAACTTGGTATGCAGACCCAACGTGACCAACTTTGAATACCTGTGGGGTTTGGAGAAACTGACCTTGAATTTAGGGAATTGTAGTTCACCCTCATCCAGAGAGCAGTGTGAATCCAAACGATGATGGATCTGGACCAAACTTGGCATGCAGACCCAACATACCCAACTTTGAATACTGGTGTGGTTGAAACAATGACAGATGATGATGGAAGTTGTAGTTTACCCACATTCTTATGCATTTTCTAATAGGCCGATTCTTAAAATCCAAAACCCAACCATGAATACTTTTTATGTTTATCACTGCAAAAGAACTAACTTGGGCATCACTGGGTACCTAAGCTGGTATATAATAAAAATGAATGTATATATGTTTGTATGTATGTGGGAGATGGTGTATACATGTTTGTAGCTGATTTCCTATTGGCTCCCACTTCCAGAGAGTCCTGTGACCCCCACTGATGATGGAGCTGGATCACATATGGCACACAGATCTCCCACGACCAACAGAAAATACTGGAGGGGTTTGGGCAGAATTGACTTTGATTTTCCGGTGTTGTAGTTCACCTATATCCAAAGAGCACTGTGAATCCAAACAATGATGGATCTGAACTAAACTTGGCACGCATACCCAACATGGCCAACTTTGAATACTGGTGGAGTTTGGAGGGAACTGACCTTGATTTTAGGGAATTGTAGTTCAACCACATCCAGAGAACAGTGTGAATCCAAATGATAATGGGTCTGGACCTAACTTGGCATGCAAACCCAACATTTTATTTATTTATTTATTTATTATTTAAACTTATATGCCGCCACTCCCCTAGGGCTTGGGGCGACATACAAGAAAGCTAAAATCTAACAATTTAAAAACATCTTTAAAATACCTTTAAAAAATCTTAGAAACACATGACCAACATTGAATACAGGTGTGATTGAAACAATGACAGATGGTAATGGAAGTTGTAGTTTACCTACATTCTTATGCGTTTTCTAATAGGCCCATTCTTAAAATCCAAAATTCAACAATGAACACTTTTTATGTTTATCACTGCAAAAGAACTAACCTGGGCATCACTGGGTACGTAAGCTGGTATATAATAAAAATGAATGTATATATGTTTGTGTGTATGTGGGAGATGGTGTATATATGTTTGTGGCTGATTTCCTGTTGGCTCTCACTTCCAGAGAGCCCTGTGACCCCAACCAATGATGGATCTGGATTAGACATGGCACACAGAACCCCCATGATCAACAGAAAATACTGGAGGGGTTTGGGCAGAATTGACTTTGATTTTCAGGTGTTGATCGCCTACATCCAGAGAGCACTGTGAATCCAAACAATGATGGATCTGAACTAAACTTGGCATGCATACCCGATATGCCCAAATTTGAATACTGGTGGGGTTTTGGGGAAATTGACCTTGATTTTTGGGAGTTCTAGTTCACCTACATTCAGATAGCACCGTGAACCCAAAAGTCAATGGATTTGGACCAAACTTGGCACACAGATCTCTCTCTCTCCCCCCCCCCCCCCCCCCCATGGCCAGCAGAAAATACTAGAGGGGTTTGGGGGGAAGGGGGGGTTAACCCTGGATTCTGGGATTTATGGTTCACCTACATCCAGAGAACACTCTGAACCCAACCAATGATGGATTTGTAGCAAACTTGGCACACATACCCTACATGTCCAATTTAAGTACTGGTGGAGTTTGAGGGGGATTAACCTGCCATAATGTGAGTTGTAGTCCGCCCACCTCCTTTTGTGTTTTCTTCATGGAACCATTCATTTATTTTCAAATAAATTGTGTTACAAATAACCAAATTACTTAACCCGGACATCACAGGGTACGTAAGCTAGTAGGTACAGTATATAAAAACTGGTATGAAAATCAAATATTTACTGATAATTTACTGAAATCAGCATTTGCAATATTTGTTAAACAGGCTTTTTTATTTGTGGAGTGCAGCTGAAGCATTTTCTATAGAGTCCACCATAAGCACTGCACATTGTGTAAATGGGTGGCATTCTGAAACCTTTTATTGTTGCCAATTCTTTTGTGACTCCAACACTGAGCTGAAGGGGATCCCTTTTGGGTTAGGGACCCACAGTTTAAAAAGCTTATGATCAAAACAAATTTAAGCAGAGACCACAATTAAATCAATTCTGTCTAAGGGACTAAAGTTGATAGAAGTCACTCACCATTTTCAGATTGCCACCACTTCTTTCGGTCAGTCTCAAAATCTGTGATTACATTTTCAATCAAGTGACTGTTGGCTTGGAAAAATGGGTGATACGGATATCTAGAATCACAGGTGAAACATTTCTGTTCATCCTAGAAAGTTTATGCAAGATAAATGATATGCATGATTCTCATTATTGTCCATGCAGCAAGTTATTTCTAAGTTCAAGTGGCCTTTTTGCTGAAAACATGAAAATTTGTCACACTTAATTATCTCAATTAAATGAACTGATACAGAACAGTAGTTCAAAGCATGAGCTTATAACCTTTCATGGTGTTCATGAAAGCCTCCTCTATGCTCTGTCCACACACTATGTAGAGACATCATCATCATCATCAACAACATCAACACAGAACAACAAAAATATTTCTTGGTGTCTTGGGGACCTTCCACACAACCATATAACCCAGAATACAGGGCAGAAGAATCCACAATATCTACTTTGAACTGGGTCATCTGAGTCCACACTAACATATATTCCAGTTCACAGCAGATAAAGTGGGATTTTATCCCATTGTGTGGAAGGGGCCTTGGTTTTTAGGCCTGTTTCTGGGGTTATTTGGGACAATAATTCAGAAAATTACATTGGATAGACCACATCAGCTCCAATTTCTTAGATATTGTTATTGCAGTCTTCTATTGGCGAGCAGATGAAGACGAAGGTTTAATGAAAAGTAATGCCTCCAACTTCGTTACTTCGGTTTGGTTGGGAATATTTTAATGACTCAAATGCAGAAATAACCCCTAGAATGTGCTCTTTAACTACCATGATTCACTTTTCCACATAATCACCAGACAATTGGATACATTTTTGCCAACGATGAACAAGTTTTCTGAAGCCATTATGGAAGAAGTCGACACTCTGTTTCCGCAACCAGCGTCTCACAATACCCATCTTGCACAGATCTTCCGATAGCCAAGCAAAGCAATAATGTGACCCACACATTATTGTCGATTATGCTTGAAATTTCTCCATGAGTGATACAACTATTGTCCTGAATCCATCTGTCAACCTTTTGCTTGTGAAACTTGGTGGTTGCTGTCACAGGACTCTTTGTTTGTCACGCAAGTCAGATGTTCCCACCACAACATCTTTAAACTTACTTGCCCAACGATGCACATAAACCACATCAACACATCATCATAAACAGCTTGCATTCTCTGATGAATCTCCTTTGGGGTGACACCTTCTGCTGTCAAGAATTCAATGACTGCACATTGCTTAAGTCACATTGACTGACTGTCTGTGCAGGGTTCCAAACTTCGCACTTTAACAACACAACTGTTCAATGCTAAGGCTTCCCACCAAATGGAACTGTAGAGGAGAGTCTACTGAACAAGCCAGTACCTGTCACATACCAGTACTGCCATCTGTTGAGGACTTACGAAGGTGGAGGCATTACTTTTCATTCAACCCTCGTATGGCATATGTTCTGTATCTCAAAATCTAGAACCAACAGGGCAAAACTGGTGCCATTTTTGGAAACAGCAAGTCAAATATACCCAGAAAACGATCCAATATTTGAGGCACCAAAATGTGTGTTCGCCAGTGTAATATCTTTCCAACTTATTCCTATAGCCTGAACTATTTTTCCAGGCTGAGACTTATACTAGAAGAAGTGATACAATCAAGTGAAAAAGTGTGCTGTTTAAATGTTTTAAAAGCAAGCCACATAAATAGAAAAGGTAAGCAGAAGAGAAGAGCAAGCAACTAGAAGAAAGGGGAGAAGAGGAGACTGTGTGTACCAGATTACTATGTTTAAGTACATTTTGCAAACAGAGTCCAGTTACATTGGAGAACTGGTAGCCCCTTTGACTCCTGATCGTATCATCTTGAAAAATTAAGCCTTTCACTGTTCCTAGTTCAAACTGAAAGAGATTGTTATAAGAACATCATGTTCTTGAGTTTCTTTTTTTCCTGCAAGAGTGAAAAGTTTAAAGCAGTGACAAATGATGGAGTGCAGGACTGAGCTAGGGAGCAGCTTGCCTTAATGTCAGGGAAAGTTTAGAGACAAAATTCCTTTATGACAAATTAAAAGTATTTGTTAGCGATGAATGCAAAATGTGGCACAGACATATCTATATGCATTGCAGTTGTGTGGGTTAATTAGGGCTGAAGAGTGGAAAGCTTACTCACCAAGTTCTGATTTTTATTTTTAAATTCTTTTTGTTTGAATCATGTGCACATCCAGTAGACATTCACAATAGTTTTACCAGCGTAGTTGTCATGCTAACACTGCCTCGCTCTTTCTTGCAGCAAGGGGAGACTGGCTAGAAACCTTCAGTATTTGCTTGACTTTTCTTTTCTACTCATGTCCACCTTAAGCAGTATATGTTTATTTTCTCTTATGCTGCAAATGCACAGTTCCAATGCTTCAAGAAAATTGGGAGCATTACCATAACGCTATGTGACAAAATTTGAATAATTTTCTGTTCCTAGTTTGAAAGTGTTATTTCCTACTTAATTGTGCAGCAACTACTTTTTCTGTCAAATTTGTTGTATAACATGATGTTTTGGTACTTAATTTGTAAAATCATAACCTAATTCGATGTTTAATAGGCTTTTCCTTAATCCCTCCTTATTATCCAACATATTCGCTTATCCAACATTCTGCCGACTCTACTGTACTGTATTTACGAATTTAGCACCAAAATATGATATATTGAAAACATTGACTACAAAAATGGCTTGGATAATCCAGAAACTTGGATAAGCGAGGCGTGGATAAGTGAGACTCTACTGTAGTTGTTATACTACCAAAACTTTGTTTTTGTGGCTGCCACTAACTTTGTTGAATTGGTTGAGGCTGTGAGATATTCACTGAAAAACTATAGCAAAGTGTGCTGCAGGACTTCCTGCAAAAACAAAAGTTTTTGCAATTTAATAAACTTTTTCCATGTTTTTATGATAGAACCAATTAAGATATGACATTTATAACCCAGAAACAAATATTGTGTTACATAGAGTAATTGCATGATTGTGACCCATTATGGTAGCACAACTAGGCTCTGTGAGCATAGTGACGGTGCACTGCAAATAAAAATCCATACTAAAGCTATGGCATGCCTAACATATGCATGATGTCTAATCCTAAGTGCCACCAGATATTTCACACAATTCTGTTTTCTGTGATGATTATATGACTAACAAAAGTGAGATGGGTTGTTGTATTTTTTTGGGCTGTGAGATGAACAGCTGTGAAGGGTGGAGCTCCTTCACAGAGACATCTCCTTCTGAGCTGAAGGGTATATTTTCAATGGCTTTTCCTGAGAAGCATGTGGAGACATGTGGAGACAAAGGTTACCAGCTCACATTTATTCTTGACATTTACAAATCTTTCCACTAAGGCAGTGGTTCTCAACCTGTGGGTCCTCAGATGTTTTGGCCTTCAACTCCCAGAAATCCTAACAGCTGGGAAACTGGCTGGGATTTGTGGGAGTTGTAAGCCAAAACACCTGGGGACCCACAGGTTGAGAACTACTGCACTAAGATTTTATTTCTTTTTGCTTTTTTAAAAAACTAAGAAATGCCAAACAAAGATATGAGTTTATCCCTATCATGTCAGTTTCCAGTACACTGATTGAGAGGCAACTTCTATGCAATGCATAGATTACTTCTAAACACTGATGAGAATGGGACTGTCTTTACTTGGAGATAATTCAATTTGTGCTGGTTATATGCCTTTGAGCAAGATGAGCAGGACTTTTCAGTAAAACATGGAAAGAAATTGTGCAGGACTACTAGATACGTTGCCTTAAATAGCACTAGTCTAGGAAGATGAATATGTCCTGCCAAGTTCACAATGCTCTTTGCCACGACTGATCCAAGACATTTTGCCGCCTCAGGCAATGGACAAGATGGTATCTCTATCCCTGTCAAAATGCAGGTGTTTGCAATCATATTTCAGTATTGGCAATGGAACAGAGGTAACACACCAGAGGCCTTGGGTTACTTTAAATGGCTTAGGACAGGTTGTGTGGGATACTTAATTCTCTCCTTTAATTCAGAGAGAATAAATAGAAAATTTGTGGTCATAGCTTAGACAATGTCACTGTTTTTGTATAGTATCTGCTGCCTAAGGCAGTAGCTTCAATCTACATATGAATAGGAGGCCAATTTAAGTCAGAAGATATAAATGATAAATTGGATGGATGTTTTAAACAGATGCTGCACCATGTACACGTGCCTTGGTCTCCTACTGACTTGTGGCCACCATATGAATTTCAGAGGTGGCCACCCTACAAACTTGTGGCCAACCTATATTTCGGAGGAAGGAATTGACAAAACCATCTCTGAATATTACATCCTGTCAACTTATGGTCACATTATGAATTTCATCTATACACATAATAAAAGTGAAAATCTGTATGTGTGTATGTGGCACGGCTGTTCGCTCACACAGACAGCCTCCAGCCTCCACAAACAAGCTATAATTCCCAGTCCTGAGGAGCCACCAAATCCTCCCTCCCAGGACATTGCAGGTTACAGTGAGCACATCCCAGTGTTCATTTCTCTCGCCATTTGCATGACCCCACCCACTGCCTCTCTCTTAACCCTTTTCTACCCTTTCCTAGTTCACCTATTCTGTGAGCCCTTTGAATCCCACCAATGACAGATCTGGACCAAACTTAGCACACAGACCCAACATTGCCAACTTGGGGTGATTGAGCTTTGCATCAGAGAGTTATAGTTCACCTGTATTCAGAGAACACTGAACAAACCAAGTAATGGATCTGGATCAAACTTGGCACACAGACCCAACATGGCCAACTGTGAATATTGGCGGCTTTGTGGGTGAGTGACCTTGGAATCAGAGAGTTATAGTTCACCCTTATCCAGAGAGCACTGAACCCAGCCAACAACAGATCTGGACCAAACTTGCCACACAGACACGGCCAACTTTGTATACTGGCAGGGTTTGGGAGTGATTGAATTTGGCATCCGGAAGTTACAGTTCACCCGTATTCAGAAAACACTGAACCCAGCCAACGCCACATCTGGACCAAACTTGGCACAGAGACCCAACATAGCTAACTATGAATACTGGCATGATTTTGACGTGATTACCCTGGGAATCTGGGAGTTATAATTCACCCTTATCCAGAGAGCACTGAACCCAGCCAGCAACAGATCTGGATCAAACTTGGCACACAGACCCAACATGGCCAACTGTGGATACTGAGGGAGTTTTGGGAGGATTGACCCAAGATTTTTGAGAATTGTAGTTCACCCACATCCTTATGCATTTTCTAATGGGTGCATTCATAAAAAACAAAAGTGAAGATTGAATTTTTTTCTAAGACATAGCATAACATATGACCAAACGGCTATATCCTCCCTTCCCAAAATAAACAAGGCCCTTTTCAAATAACCCGGGCACCGCTGGGTACCCAAGCTAGTAGGCTATATATTAGAGGAAGGAATTACAAAACCATCTCAGAATATTTATTCCTGTTGACCTATAAAATAATAATAATAATAATAATAATAATAATAATAATAATAATAATAATAATATCAGCCATTCAGCAGCACAAGGGTTTAACCCATTGAGCCACCGTGGCCCATAGGGTGGCCATAGGCTGACAGGAAGAAATACTCAGAGATAGTTTTGTCACTTCTCTCCTCTAAAATATTGCCTATGGCACTTGGTATTTGTTGGTGGTCTCCCAGCCAAGTGATAAACAGGACCAATCCTACTTAGCATCCAAGATCAGGTGAAATCTAGTGCCTTTAGGGTATTTAAATTGGAAATAGTACTATAGAATCTAAGAATTCTATAGTACTATTTCCAATTTAAATATAGAACAACCTTTCTTAATCTGGAATTATAAATGTAAACAGTGTGACCTCAAGGTAGCCGATAATGCAGTATTTCTGTGGGCCGGTGAGTCCACACGTTGATGAAGCTGTTAGTTGTTCGCTACGACCCACAAGCAAGTCCCCGATAGATGGGTAACAGGATCCATTTTCACAGCTTTTCTGGCTGTACAGGAAGTCTAGCAGTAGTACTGTCACAAAACAAAGCAGAAATGCAACTTGTTATATGGGCTATAGGACAGCAGTCAACAAAATCTTAAGTCAAAAAAATCTGCACTTGGCCTTGTATCACTCATAACGTTTACAATACTTGTTTATAAAAGCCACATCTAGAGATTCAGAGACTTGGGTGCAACTGATGAGAATTCACTCCACATAATTCTGAAACTTTTAAAAAAGACTTTAAGGATTTTGCTAATAATAAATCAGATAGCAGACTAGTCTCCCTGATTTTGAAACTAACAGGGAAAAAATGCCAATATCTACTATTGAGGTCATGGCAGGCTGACAATATACAGGCAGTCCTCGACTTATAAACATCCAACTTACCAACCACTCTTAGTTACAAATGAGACAATAGGAAGTGAGAGAAATCTATTCCTCAGTTAGGAAATTTATTCCTGAAAGAGTTATCATGGGGAAAAGGGGTTTCCACTGACCCTTTCTCACCAATCCTTGTTTCCACAACAAGTCAAATATTTCAAAATCCAATTATCAGAGGGACAGAAAGTGAAGTGAAATCTTCTGAACACGCACAGGCAGCTAAACAAACACCACAGAGGTATTAACCCTTCTCTATGCTATCCAAAGCTCTCTCTCTCTCTCTCTCAACATTGGCTGCAGTTACACTTAAAAATATACCTTTTCTTACATACAAATTCAACATAAGAACAAACCTAGAGAACCTATCTTGTTCATAACTTGGGGACTACCTTTATATAGTTTTAAGCACCAAAACATCATGTTATACAACAAATTTGACAGAAAAAGTAGTTCAATATGCAGTAATGCTACATAGTAATTACTGTATTTACAAATTTAGCACCAAAATATCACAATGTATTGAAAACATTGACTACAAAAATGCGTTGGATAATCCAGAATGTTGGATAAGCGAGTGTTGGATAAGTGAGACTCTACTGTACCTCTCACCCTACTCTAAAATGAGCATGCAAGATCCATTTTAATTACATATACTCCCATATGCACAGGGCAGTTAGTATTTTCAGAGTTCAAGCAAAATACCTTCAACATGCTTCAGAGGAAATTGTTACACACTTTGAGAAGGTCAATGTGATTTGAGCATTGGGGTATGACACTGGAGATTAGGGTCCAAGTTCCTTGTCAATCATGAAAATCACTAGGTGACCTTAGGCAAATACATCATACTCTTATTGACCTCAGTGGAAGGCAACGGCAAACACCTTCTGAACAAATCTTGCGTACATATAGATATAGATATACTGTTGTGACTGCGCCTTCGGGGATTATGGTTGATGGTGATGGAATTCGAAGAGGAAGAAAAAACCCTCGTGATGAGGGTTCACTGGAGGAGTTGCGCAGGAAGCGACTTAGAGAGCTATATGGGGGATCTTCTGAGGAAGATTCAGATGGGGAGATGGATGCTGAGGAACAGGTGGTGGCTGGGGAAGCGGGCACTGAATGGGCACAGCCACCGGAGATGTCTGGGGATTTGGGGTCTATGGATACTTCTGAACCTGGGGTTTCTGCAGGAGCTGATCCCAATTGGGATGCTTGGAGAAGGGAGGATGGTTCTTTAAGTGTTCATGGGGCTAAGTGTGGGCAGGATGATTGGGACTCCGACGAATTGCTAGGTACTCCAGATCCACGAGCTCTAGCTGTGTGGAGTTCAGACTCTGAGTAGATTTGGGACACCTGGTGTTTGGGTGTGAGTGTTTGGTCACCCAGGAGAAAGGGGAATAAAATGGGAATGTTTGGCCACTGCACTTTGCGTGTGGCAAGGTGTTGCTGAGGCGCCATTGGGATCTCTGTGCTTTCGTAAAGACTGGACTTGGACTGTGATTCGGATCTGCTGATACCATCTTTGTGCCTTTTCGTGGACCTGGTTTGGATGACTGCACCCTCTTCGGACTCTGGATTGGTATTTGACCTGGCTTCTGTCTTCGCCCTCTGACTGACTACTTTTCCCGGCTTCTGACTACTGGTTTGTCTTTCGGAATTTCTGCTGCCTCCTGACCTGACCTTAGATTCTTCTGATGACGGCTATTCATCATCCCTTTGAGGCTCTCGGCTTAGCTGCACCGTGGAAGCAGTTTTACTGCTTTTCTAGTTTGTTTATTTTCCAGCAATTAACTCTATTTGTTTTCCAAAGCTGAATTGAAGCGTTATTTAGTTTTTTATTGAATGCCAGCATGGGAAATTAGCGTGGCTCGTTTTTGAGTTACTATTGTCCAATCTACTCTCGAAACACTGATAAGTGAAGTGTTTCAAGGATATTTCCTGTGTTTATGTTATTTTTTGGCTTATCTTCGGAATAAACTCTGTTTTGTAACTGGCGTCTGACTCTTGACATATACAGCCACATTTGTTAAATTCACAAGGGTTACCATAAGTCAGAAACTATTTGAAATGTTCCAGCACACAACTACAACACATTTGACATTATAGCCACACAAAAGCCAGCAATTTAAAAATAAACCAAAAATTGTAGAAGAGCGAAGAAAGGAAAATAGGATAACCATAGGCCCTCATGAAAAGCTGACTCAACTAGTAGGCTTGTGCACAGATTCAGTTTGGTTGGTTCTCTTCTAGTAATTCGGCTTGTTCGGCTGGCTGTAACAGCAAGGGCTCAACCGTCATTTTTTTTGGCCAAAACAGGTCATACAGCAGCCGGTCATGGCTCCTCCTTTCCTATTTGACATTACGTGGTGCAAGAAGAGGCTGCCACTTGCTCGCATGGGATTTCCCTATGAGCCCTGCCTATTGGGCCAATCAGAATAGAAGAACACTGTGACGTATCTTATGCAAGCTGTGTCTATTTAATGGGGTGAGCGCCTCCATTGCTCTCAGCTGCGTCCTGGCTCTAGAGATGGAAGGGTGCTTCCTTAACCCTGTTCCTCATACCCAGGCTGCCTTGAAAGGAAGAAAGAAAAGGGTCCCAGGAAGGGTGCTTCCTTAACCCTGTTCCTCAAACCCAGGCTCTTTTGAAAGGAAGAAAGAAAAGGAACCCAGGAATGGAAAGGCGAGCCTCATAAGTTCGCCATTGCCACCAATGGGCCGGATCTTCCAAATATTTCCATTAGCCGATCTTCGGGAGGCTCCCAAAAATGGATCTGGGTACCCAATGAAATTCGAATACAAAAAAGGATCGCTCTCCAGCCAAATTGCACAAGCCTATCAACTAGGCTTTTCCTCTACCAGCTGCTCTAGCAGTGTATTGAATGCCGAAATATTGTGAAATTGGGCTATGTGCTTTCTTCAGATATTTTAATTCTTTGTTTCCTTTTTTGTATGTGTTTCAGTTTTCTAATGAAGGACTTCCTTGATTTGGTTTTTTTTCTAGATAAAGAAAATGCTCTGAAAGCAGTTCCAGCTGTAGTGGTATAATAAATGGTGGAACTAATTACAGTAGAGTCTCACTTATTCAACATAAACGGGCCGGCAGAATGTTGGATAAGCGAATATGTTGGATAATAAGGAGAGATTAAGGAGAAGCCTATTAAACATCAAATTAGGTTATGATTTTACAAATTAAGCACCAAAGCATCATGTTATACAACAAATTTGGCAGAAAAAGTAGTTCGTTATGCAGTAATGCTACGTAGTAATTACTGTATTTACAAATTTAACACCAAAATATCACGATGTATTGAAAACATTGACTACAAAAATGCGTTGGATAATCCAGAAAGTTGGATAAGCGAATGTTGGATAAGTGAGACTCTACTGTACACAACTAAATCCTGTATAACAAGAGAGATGTTCATAATAAGTTCCAGCAAGGGAGTGGGTGATGAGAAGGGACTTTACCATTAGTCCAACCAGTAACATCCTCTGTCTATAAATCCCCTGGCTCCAATTTAAGACATTGCATAATAGTTGGTGGCAGGGGCCCCTGGTGGCACAGTGTGTTAAAGCGCTGAGCTGCTGAACTTGCGGACCAAAAGGTGCCAGGTTCAAATCCCGGGAGCGGAATGAGCGCCCGCTGTTAACCCCAGCTCCTGCCAACCTAGCAATTCGAAAAAATGCAAATGTGAATACATCAATTGGTACCGCTCCGGCGGGAAGGTAATGGCGCTCCATGCAGTCATGCCGGCCACATGACTTAGGAGAGGTCTATGGACAACGCCGGCTCTTTGGCTTAGAAATGGAGATGAGCACCAACCCCCCGAGTCGGTCACAACTGGACTTAACGTCAGGGGAAAACCTTTACCCTTTACCTATAATAGTTGGCACTGGAAATGTCTCTCATATCATATCACTCAAAGCAAATGGAGATGGAGACGGAGCCCAGGCTGTATGGGATGAGGTCCTAAGTCTCTTAAGAATGGGGGGGGGGGGGGACTAAGAGCTGGTACTATTGGGAAATTCATCACCCCTGTTCCTGTTTTATGACTCTTGGCTCTACTGCCCACTAGCTGGAATTTCTCTCAAACCAACACCTTAACTTTAATGCAGTTCGACTCCACTTTAACTGCCATGGCTCAATGCTATGGAATCCTGGGAACTGTGGTTTGGTGAGGCACCAGCACACTTTGACAATTAAAGCGTCATAAAAAAAACCCATTAATTCTACAGTACAGGTTCATGCTATCTAGTGAGTAGGACCACTTGGTGCTGTGTCTTAAGATCTTGAAGCAGGCTCAGGCTGCAATGCCCTGGCAATTTACTCCTGCCCTTTTACAGTACTCCAAAAGGCAGATAACAACCCTGGGAAATGTTCCAGCCCCAAAGTTGTGCCAAACAATGTTTTGCATTTTCTCCGATGGCTTAGACTGGCTACCTTTCATCTAGTAACTAATGCAGGGGCAATTGGAGTGGAGGGAGAAAATAAGTTTCTCTACCTAAATATCCATAGGCATGTATACAGACAAATCAGCAAATAAACAGAAGAATGGGCTGGTTTATTCAGGACAAAAGGAAATGCAAAAGAAAAAAGGGTTAGACACATAGAAAACAACTCAGATTACAGTCAAGAGCCGTCCACATTTCCCCACAGCTTTTTCACAAGCTGTTCATAACACACCTAATTATAACAAATGAACAAAGAGTGTCTTTCTCATAAAACCCTGTGTGGCCCTTCTGCACTTATTTTGTTAATGATCAGATCTCCAGATCGAAGTGATTTAGACTAGTACATAGTTGCATTGGAGAACTGAATCAGGACAATCTAATCTCATTTGAATATGTGTATTTATAGAATATTTACAATGTTTATGTGTTTTAATTATGCTGTAACCCACCTCGAGCCATGAGGAGAGACAGGTAAGAAAGAAAATTATTATTATTTGATACACAACTGGAGTAGTACATAGTAAAGAAGATCACTATGCTGGCTTTTGTATTGAATCACACGTCAGACACTTCCCAAGTATCTAGGACTATGTGATGTATTGGCAAATAATATGTGTAGATCCGAGATAGGGTGGCCTTTTGCAGCGGACAGATGGTAATTTTGCCAGCGCTGATTGTTTTTAAGTGCTGGCCAATGTCTTTAGGCACTGAACCTAGTGTGCCGATCACCACTGGGACCACCCTTACTGGCTTGTGCCAGAATCTTTGCAGTTCTATCTTTAAATCCTCATATTGTGTAAGCTTTTCCAGTTGCTTCTTGTCAATTTTGCTGTCGCCTGGGATTGCATCATTGAAGATCCACACAGGGCCGGTTGATTATACAAGGCCGCTGACGCGGCCGCCTCGGGCGCTGGCCGCTAGGGGCGCTGTCGAGGCGTTGACAGCGGCCCGTAGCGCCACCGACGCCTCCGGTGTTGGCGCGGCCGCGCGGGGCTTCAATCCCCGCGCCCGCGCCAAACCGCTGAAAACAGATATGCCATTTTGCCCTTAGTCGACAAACTAAGGGCAAAATGGCCTATCTGGCTGTGCGCATGCGCACTGCCAGATAGGCCATTTTGCCCTTAGTTTGTAGACAAAGGGCCAAATGGCCTATCTGTGCTGTGCGCATGCGCACAGCCAGATAGGCCTTTTTGCCCTTAGTTTGTAGACTAAGGGCCAAATGGCCTATCTGTGCTGTGCGCATACGCACAGCACAGATAGGCCATTTGGGCCTTACTTCCTGGTCGTGGCCGCCGATCGCCTGGGCGATCGGCGGCCGCGACCAGGAAGTAAGGGCAAAAAGGCCTATCTGGCTGTGCGCATGCGCACAGCACAGATAGGCCATTTTGCCCTTACTTCCTGGTCGCGGCCAGGGCACGCTGGACGGGGGGCGGGGCCAACTCTGGCCCCGCCCCCAGCACTATTCGCCCTGGCCCCGCCTCCCACGCAGCGTGGGAGGCGGGGCCAGGGCATGCTGGGCGGGGCCAGGACGTGGGAGGCGGGGCCGGTGGCGGGGGCGCTTTTTAGCACCCCCGCTTAACATTTAAAAATATCTCCGGCCGGCCCTGGATCCACACGATCGTGAGGTCAGGAGTATTGTTCTCCAAAACTCTGTCAGTCTGGATGCGGAAATCCCAAAGTAATTTGATGTGTTCCTTTTCTGTAACTTTTTCAGGCTTGTGATGCCACCAGTTCTTTGTCACAGGCAGATGGTATTTGTGCTACAAATTCCAATGGATCATCTAAACAACAGTATTATGCCTCTGCTTGTAGGCTATAGAATCAGTAGTTGACTTTTCAATTCTGGCTTTGATGTTCTAATTGCTTGTTCTTGGACTGCAGGAAATAGGCCCTCATTATTATTATTATTATTATTATTATTATTATTATTATTATTATTATTATTATTTTATTATGACACAGCAAACAAGATAGATATGCTGGATTTCATATCACAAAATCACAAGTCGAACACTTCCCAAGTGTCTAGGACTGTGTGATGTATTTTTGGATGATATGCGCAGATCCCAGCAGGGTGGCCTTTTGCAGTTGGCAGATCGTAATTTTGTCAATGTCTATTGTTTCCAAATGCCAAATGCCAAATTTCCAAATTATCATCATCATCATCATCATCATCATCATCATCATCATCATCATCATCATCTAGAATTGGTACCAACAAATCTGAATCAGCCTGATTTGGTTCAATACTTGGGGATCACATAAATCAGTTGCCCATTTCTGCATTTCTCAGGTACAAGATGGGTATGAGATTAGTGCTATAATTGTCACTGATCATACCATGATTTTAAAAAGTGGTCCAAAAGTTGGAGATGAAGAATAAGCAAACATTGTGGAGCTTGAGCAGATTGCCAGTCCACTATCCCTTACATTGCAACCATTTCTATATGGACAAAGAGATACTTGCAGTCAGACCTCAGCAAGTGAGAGTCCAAAAGTGGCAGGCTAAAACCCGGAACCTCAATCAGTCGCTGACGCCGGATGAGAGACTCCCTCTTGGGAATACAGAAGACTGGGTGACTTGGAAAGCGCTGAACAGACTGCGCTCTGGCACCATGAGATGCTGAGCCAACCTTAAGAAATGGGGCTATAAAGTGGAGTCCATGACATGCGAGTGCAGAGAAGAGCAAACCACAGACCACCTACAGTAGAGTTCCAGTTATCCAACATAAACAGGTGGGCCTAATGTCAGATAACCAAAATTGTTGGATAACAGGGAGGCCCTATTATCTCTCCTGGCAAGCAACCAGCTTGAAAAGGCTCACTGCTGTTTTCAAAGCTGTTTTTCTAGGCAGCAACACGCAGGAGGCTTTTCCAAGCTGGGTGCTTGACCGAGAAGTAGGAGAATTTCCCCTCCCAGCAAGCAACCGGCTTGGAAAGGCTCACTGCTGCCTAGAAAAAAGTTGTTTTTCTAGGCAGCAATGCACAGGGGGCTTTTCCAAGCCGGGTGCTTGACCGGGAAGTAGGAGACTTTTCCCTCCCGGCAAGTAACCAGCTTGAAAAGGCTCACTGCTGCCTAGAAAAACAGCTGTTTTTCTAGGCTGCAACGTGCAGGGGGCTTTTCTGAGCTGGGTGCTTGGCCGGGAAGGAGGAGACTTTTCCCTTTCGGCAAGCAACTGGCTTGGAGAGACCCATGCTGCCTAGAAAAACAGCTATTTTTCTAGGCAGCAATGCTCAGGGTCCTCTCCAAGCTGGGTGCTTGGCCAGGAGGGAAAAGTCTGTGGCGCTGGGCGCCCTCTGGGAGGGGTGAGTCACTGGCACATCGATAATACAGTTGTCGGATAAGCAGAAGTCGGATAACCTGAACTCTGCTGTATTACAATGTAGTCTGAGCCCTGCCACATGCACTACGGAGGATCTTCTTACAGCAACACCAGAGGCACTCCAAGTGGCCAGCTACTGGTCAAAGGACATTTAATATAATGCCAAGTTGTTGTTGTGGTGGTGGTGGTGTTTTTTTAACTTTGTGTTTTTAAATACATTAAAACTTGTACCCTTGGTTTGCTTCGGACACGATAAATAAAATAAATATATGGACACAAGCAAAGCCTTTGCCTGAAATTACTTCAAGCATCTTTCTACCATTAAACTAACTTTCTTTTCATTTTTAGTTGGCTTGTTGCAGCATGTTCGTGCCTGAAACACTGAACAGGTACAGGGCCCTCGGAGGCTTCATTTGCTTAGCATTACTTGGCCCAACTTGTTATGACAGAATATAGAAGGGGATTTTTAAAAAAAGAAGTTTATACAGGTCATGAGGGAACGTTTTGTCATCCAGCTGCAGAAACAACTGTTCATGCTTCTGAAAACATAACTGCTGATGCTGCACAATTTCTATTCACTGCTCAGCATATGCTAAAAACAGGCATCTACTCAGATGGCTCATCAGAGTTGCATATATTTTGGTGCAAGATGGCTCTCAATTATATAATTTTAGAGCTGCCTGAAGGATCCTCTAATCTAAACCCTGCAAATGGATAATCTAGTGCCAACAATCCTCTGTTTGTTTGTTTATTTATTTTAGAAAGATCCCATCTAATACTTGTCTGTATTTCTAGAAATAGTCCTTTTTGTGCCTGTAGATATGTCCAAATCCCCCCCCCCCCTTTTCTGTCTAGTAAGAACATATACAAAAGTAAGTATGGCAGGGCTATTTTACAAAAGGTGAGCATGTTTTGATTATCTTGAACTTACTGAATTGAAAAAGAATGATGAGCAAAGCCCCCATATTCACAGATCTCTTGGTTTTGTCAAGGAAGTACCTGTGAGGAAGAAAAGAAAATAATTTTCCAGACATCAAAAATATTTTCATGCATATGCTGTACCCAGACTCAAAATTACACTATGTAACAAAATTTGAAAAACATCCTGTTCCTGGTTTGAAAATGTTAGTTCTGCTAAATTGTGTGGTACTTATTTTGAAAATACATAGTTGTTCGACTCCAGAAACCTTATTTTCGTGGCTGCCATAAACTATGTTGAATTGGTTGAGACTCTATAAGATATTCATTAAAAAGCTATAGCAAAATGTGCTGCAGAGTTTTGGCAGTTTAATAAATCTTTTCCATGTTTTTATGAAAGACCCAATTAGGAAGTGACATTTATAACTCAGTAACAAAAATTGTGTTACATAGTGTTATATATGAAATAATGTGAGTACAGAAAAGAAAAAAAGTGAAACAAACATGACAATTGGTTTTCATCATTATTAATACTATTCCATGATAAAAGTACCTGAAATTTTTGACAAATTATCTAACAAAATGTCATAACAGAACTCCAATTTGGGTAAACATACAGTCACAATGAAACTTGCAACTCACGATTAAATGTCACAATCTTTGTTTTATTTGATAGTATGAGTTTCTGCTGACCATTCGTTTTTTTCATCACTTAGTGATCCATATCATAAAGTCCTGATGGATTTCCGAGTTCAGGAGCAAATTCTTCCCACACCTATAAACACTGGAGGTCCCCTCATGTGGTTAGATTATATTGCCAACTGTGAGAACTACCATAAAAACACCAAATAGACCTGAACACATTTCATATGGTAGTCTGTCAAAATGTTTAATTTGCTCCTTACTCATGGGGCACTTGCTTCAAGGAAGGTCAGCATTAACTCCTGCAGAGCTCAGCAGGTCTATTGATTTTATTAAGTTCAGTAATAAAATCAAATCTAGATAAATCTTATTAGATAATAATCACCTTGATCTAGCTATGAACTTATGCAATTTCTTGCAAGCCACAACATTTCAACCAAGGGAGACAAGTCCATAAGTAATAATGAATAAGTGAATTGACTTTATTTTGTGTATTATTTGTGTGCATAATCCTTTTTTCCCATTATGTGAGGAAATAAAGGGGGTGTACATGAGAGTCACTGGTGGCACAGTGGGTTAAACCGCTGAGCTGCTGAACTTGCTGACCGAATGGTTGATGGTTCAAATCCGGGGAGCGGGGTGAGCTCCTGCTGTTAGCCCCAACCTAGCAGTTTAAAAACATGCAAATGTGAGTAGATCAATAGGTACCATTCCTGCAGGAAGGTAATGGCGCTCCGTGCAGTCATGCTGACAATATGACCTTGGAGGTGTCTATGGACAATGCCGCTCTTGGGTTTAGAAATGGAGATGAGCACCAATCCCCAGAGTCAGACACGACTAGACTTAATGACAGGGGAAAACATATACCTTTACTTACATGGCTTTCTGCATTCACATCCTGTCCTTACAACAATTGTGAAAAGTTAGTTGGACTAAGAGAAAACGACTTGCCTATTTATTTATTTACAGTATTTATATTCCGCCCTTCTCACCCCGAAGGGGACTCAGGGCAGATCACATTATGCACATATAAGGCAAACATTCAATGCCATATAACATAGAGACAGAGACAGACACAGAGGCAATTTAAACCTTCTCCAGCTTCCAGCTTCCTGAGGGTATGCTTGATTCCGGCCACAGGGGGAGCAGCTGCTTCATCATCCACTGCGATGGCACTTCCTCATTCCAATAGCGGCTGGGTGATTTTTATGGTGTCGTAAATTACCCTCCCCACATATAAGTGGTACCTAAATTTCCTACTTGATAGATGCAACTATCTTTCGGGTTGCTTAGGTCAGCAACGAGCAGGGGCTATATTTTATTTTTAATTGTCAGGTGCTCACCCCGACATGGAATGGCCTCGAACTCACGACCTCTTGGTTAGAGTGATTTATTGCAGCTGGCTGCTAACCAACCTGTGCCACAGCCTGGCCTAAGACTGAATTTCATGGCTCTGTGGATATAATAGCCTGGTTTTCTGAAGCATTTCTTTGACAACCACAACTTGGCTTTTTTGGTGGGTAAGTTGTATACAGTTCATGGCTGGAACTGACGGATGGACCAAGATGAACATATTACAGCAATATGCTGCAAAGGGAGTATTAATAACAATGTATCTTCTATACACATAATAAAAGTAACAATATCTATGTGTGTGTGTGTGGCTGGGGTATCCACTTACACAGATAAGCTCCTGCTTCCACAAACAGCTATAGTTCCCACTACTCAGGAGACACCAGTGGCCCTCCCTCCAACGACATTGCAGGTTATATTGAGCGCTATAAACATGTCCAAGAGCCCTGCCAATGTCCTCCACAAACACCATACTGCCCACCACTCAAGTGAAGGCTTTCAAACTGCAACAATTTCCTCCTAGATTTTCTGTGTTTCCTCCACCACAGACATCCCAGTGTTTCTTACTCTCTACATTGGTGTGGAATTTGCATGACCCTGCCCACTGTCTCTTCCTTAACCCTTTCCTATTCTTTTCCATGGAACACAGCAAACAGAGGAATTGATCAGCAACTGTACATACTAGAGAGATTTGGGGAGAATTCACCACGATTTATAGGAGTTGTAGGTACTGGGATATATAGTTCACCTGCAATCTAAGAGCACTCTGAAGTCCACAACGATGGACCTGGAACTAATCTGGCACACAAAACCCCCACGACCAATAAAAAATACTGGAAGTCTTTAGAGGGATTTGTAGGGATTTTAGTTCACCTACATTCAGAGCACACTATGAACCCAAACAATGATAGATCTAGACCAAACTTGGCATGCATACACAATATGCCCAAATTTGAATACTGCTGGGTATTGAGGGGAATTGGCTGGACATTTTGGAGTGGTAGGTACTGGAATTTATAGTTTGCCTGCAACTCCACCAAGGATGGAATTGGACCAAACTTGGCACACACAGCCGCCATGACCAGAAAAAAATAATGGACGTCTTTGGGGAAAATTCACCTTGATTTGAGGGAGTTGTAGTTCACCTACATCCAGAGAGCACTATGAACCCAAACACCAATGGATCTGGACTAAACTTGGCATACATACCTGATATGCCAAAATTTGATTACCGGGGGAGGGGGGTGACTTTCCTTTCTGGGAGTTGTAGTTCACCAACAACCAGAGAAACTGATCTCCGCCGATGACAGACCTGAACCAACTTGGCACACAGAACCCCCATGACTAGCTCAGCTTACTGGAGGAGTGAGTCCCACACTCACCATAGTGGAAGTTGTAGTTTACCCTACAGCCAGAGAGCACACTGAACTCTGCCAATGATGCATCTAGAGCAAACTTACCCAACATAATAAATTCATGGAGTTTTTGGGATTAACCTGGCATAATGTGAGTTGTAGTTAATCCACAACCTTATGCATTTTGTACAATTAAAAATTTGACTTTTTCAAATAACCCGGGCAATATAATAACGCAGTATCAACATAAAAATACCAGTTGTAGTCCCCTTAACCTTTCACAGGTAAAAACAGGATCATGTGTGGTCAAACAATGTCAGAATGCAATAAAGAGCACAAAAGCAAGGAGAGGCTGCAGCAGCTTGTTCATGCCTGAGTCTTGTTGAGTTAATAGAGTGTAAATTGCTGCTTTTTTTTTTTTTACTTTGAAATCAGATTATAGCTATTGAATTGAATTCAGGACAATGAAGGAAAGTGACAAGAGGAGAGAGGAACTGGATATTTTCCCAA
Source organism: Anolis carolinensis (assembly GCF_035594765.1). Taxonomy (NCBI): domain Eukaryota; kingdom Metazoa; phylum Chordata; class Lepidosauria; order Squamata; family Anolidae; genus Anolis; species Anolis carolinensis. The sequence continues at coordinate 82,866,510 of NC_085845.1, read as the reverse complement.
CTGCTCAAAAATTGGGACAATTGAGAATTAACTGGGACTAACCCTGTCATATTCAGATGGTTGGAGGATTTGCAAGAATATCATATCCTATCAGCCCACATGAGCCCTGAGATCATCAGGAGAAGTACGTGGTGGGAACAAGAGAGAGGGCCTTTTCGGTGGTGGCCCTGAAAGAGGTACATTCAACCTCCTCATTATTGGCCTTTCATTATCAGGTGAAAACCTTTTTATGGTAGCAGGCCTTTCCCGACAACACACACTATCGGTAGCAGTTATCTTGGTCAGACAATGCACATATTGCCAAAGACTTGGAGCACTGAGATGTTTGGTTTAATGTTCAGTGGCCTGAGGTGTAGAGATCTTAATGATAATATGTGATTTTTTAAAGCTTATTTATATTTATGTAATTTAAGTTTTTACATAAATATAAATAAGCTTTAAAAAATCACATATTATCCAGTGGCTCAGTGTGTTAAAGTGCTGAGCTGCTGAACTTGCAGACCGGAAGGTCCCAGGTTCAAACCCGGGGAGCGAAGTGAGCGCCCGCTGTTAGCTCCAGCTTCTGCCAACCTAGCAGAATGTGAGTAGATCAATAGGTACTGCTTCAGCGGGAAGGTAACGGCGTTCCATACAGTCATGCCGGCCACATGACCTTGGAGGTGTCTACGGACAACGGCGGTTCTTCGGCTTAGAAATGGAGATGAGCACCAACCCCCAGAGTCGGACACGACTGGACTTAACATGAGAATGTGAGTAGATCAATAGGTACTGCTTCGGCGGGAAGGTAACGGCGTTCCACACAGTCATGCCAGCCACATGACCTTGGAGGTGTCTACGGACAACTAGGCTTAGAAATGGAGATGAGCACCAACCCCCAGAGTCGGACACGACTGGACTTAACGTCAGGGGAAACCTTTACCTTAATTTATGTTTTATGCAATGTGTTGATTTATTGTTTATATGTTGAGTTGGAGGAATGATGGTTTTCTGTATTAAGTAGCTGCTTTTCCATTTTGTTTGTTGCTTTGAGTCCCATCCGTGGGAGAAAAGCGGGATAAAAGTTAATAATAATAATAATAATACAGTAGAGTCTCACTTATCCAAGCTAAATGGGCCGGCAGAAGCTTGGATAAGCGAATATCTTGGATAATAAGGAGGGATTAAGGAAAAGCCTATTAAACATCAAATTAGGTTATGATTTTACAAATTAAGCACCAAAACATCATGCTATACAACAAATTTGACAGAAAAGGTAGTTCAAGACGCAGGAATGTTATGTTGTAATTACTGTATTTACGAATTTAGCACCAAAATATCACGATATATTGAAAACATTGACTACAAAAATGGCTTGGATTATCCAGTGGCTTGGATAAGCGAGGCTTGGATAAGTGAGACTCTACTGTAATAATAATAATAATAATAATAATAATAATAATAATAATAATAATAATAATGTATTAGTCTTCAGTATAATTTTAGAGCACATTAAAATTACAAAGTGAATTATGCCAAATATATATATGGCAAATGAATTTAGTACACACCCATATAAATATTATCCTATCTAGGTTCAGAAATATTTACATGCAAGATACATACACATACTGTCCTATCTAGATTTAAAAATATTTGATACATTGATAAGCATGTTAGCTTATCTCATGAGGAAGTAGAAGTATCATTAAGCATGTACTGCATGTATATGTAAAAAAGAATAACGACCATCATTAGTAACTAAAAAAACAGTTTGACTGTCGCCCAGATTGTTGTCCTATATTGGACCTTTTAACGCCTTGGATGATTGTTTAATATTTTAATTATGTCTATTTTAAATCATGACTTTTTAATTTGTTTTTAAATGTATTCTTTGATGTCTTAACTATTGATTTTATGATATTATATGATTGTATGATATGTGAGCCGCTCCGAGTCCCAGTTGGGGAGATGGAGGCGGAATACAAAAATGAAATAATAATAATAATTATAAAGGAATTCCAATGCACACTGCACATATCTTAAGAACAATACAATATTTAAAATGAAGAACAATGTTAACCAACATAAACTTGCCAGTATTTCAATGGGAAGTGTGGGCCTGCTTTTGGCTGATGAGATAGTCAAGTTAATTAGGATTGTTGTTGTTGTTGTGTCCCTTCAAGTTGTTTCAGACTTAGGGTAAGTTTAGAGGAGGGGCCACGTCAATGGCCTTGGACAGCCACATCTGGACCATGGGCCTTAGTTTGGTGACCCCTGATATAGACAATATCCAAGTTCAATGGGTGAATAGTGCCACCTGAAGTCACTTGAGGGGAGGAAGGTAGTTAAGCTCTAAATGTAATGGATGGATGGATAAATATATAGATGATTGATGAGGGATGATAAAAGAAACTAAGTTGTGTGTTGGAGGAAAAGTTTTGAAACATTTTGTAGAGGAGATCTTCCTGCACAGCAAAGAAAGCTTACAGCAAAGGCACATATATTTAACTTCCATTTAACAGAGGAATTGCTGTAAGGAATAGAATAAATTTGCATGACACAACACTATGCACATATGTTGCCAACATTAGAAATCTACTACATGAACCGACTGTGGCACTCTTAGAAATCCATTCTGTCAGCTGTAACAACAACCAAGTACTGTTTTCTCCGTTATCTTTAGATTTGTGTATCACCTAACAGTTTGTTGAGCCGCATCACCATGTTAAGATTATTTAAGTGCTCTCACTTGTGTCGCCATAGTACAGACATCCCATATGTAAAAAGACTTTTGAAGCTTTTAAAATATCTTACCTGCTCTTCAGATCCCAAGTGGTTGTAGAAACAGAAGAAGCAAAATGAATGCAGTGGCGTACAGATGTACTTAGCCAGAGCTATGAAGTAAGCATGTTTTCCCCTCAGGCATCTGGGTGTAGATTAAAATGAGAAGGAGTCTAAAACCTGCCAAATAAGTGATTTGTTAAGTTACTCTGCCTGGATTTTCCCCCCAAAAGGAGACATATCCATTAGAAATTGTATTGTGCTCATTAGTCATTACGTATAGACAAATGTGGTATTACTTTCACTTTGATAAAATTCACTAGCATTTTAGAATAAAAATACACTGCAGTAAAAATGCGTTGGTCACCAAATATCTCAAGCCCTATCTCAAGTTCTCTATCTCCATAATGCATAGTTGAATGTGATCTATGCCTCAGTATTAGCACTGGTGGAAATTTGTTAGGCATCTTAAATCATATTTTATTCCACCACTACTAGGAAAGATCATGGAGCAAATAATTAAGAAAGCAGCTTATATATATATATATATATATATATATATATATATATATTTACAAGCTTAGTAGATACAGGGAATGCTATGGATGTAGAATATCTTGATTTGAGTAAGGCCTTCGACAAAGTCTCCCATGACTTTCTTGCAAACAAACTAGCCAAATGTGGGCTAGGCAATGGTACTATTAAGTGGATCTGTAATTGGTTAAGCAATCGAACCCAAAGTGTGCTCATCCTGGAAAGAAGTTACTAATGAGGTGCCACAAAGTTTGGTTCTGGACCCAGTACTGTTCAACATCTTTATTAATGACTTAGAAGAAGGTTTAAAGGACATAGTTATCAAGTTTGCAGATGACACCAAATTAGGAGGGATAACTAACACTCCAGAGGACAGGATCAGAATTCAAAATGACCTTAACGGATGAGGGAGTTGGGTCAAAACTAACAAAATCCATTTCAACAAGGAGAAATGTAAGATACTACTCTTAGGCAGAAAGAAAATGAAATGCAAAGATACAGGATGGGTGAAGCCTGGCTTGACAACAGTCCATGTGGAAAAGATCTTGGAGTCTTAGTAGACTACAAGTTGAACATGAGCCAACAGTGTGATGTAGCAGCTAAAAAAGCCAATGGGATTTTGGGCTGCAGCAAAAAGAGTATAGTGTCTAGATCAGTGGTTCTTAACCTGGGGTTCCCAGATGTTTTTGGGCCTACAACTCCCAGAAATCCCAGCCAGTTTACCAGCTCTTAGGATTTCTGGGAGTTGAAGACCCAAAACATCTTGGGACCCCAGGTTAAGAACCACTAGTCTAGATCAAGGGAAATTATAGTGTCTCTATATTCTGCTTTGCTTAGACCTCACCTGGAATACTGTGTTCAATTCTGGGCACTACAATTTAAAAGAGATATTGACAAGCTGAAAGGTGTCCAGTAGTGTTGTGCTTTTGTATTGACTTGTTGTTTGTTTTATGTAGTTTCATTTGCTCCTGCTAACTAAAGTGGGGTGCCTATACAAATAGAATTTTCACCTGGATTATGAAAAGAAAGAAAGAAAGAAAGAATTCGGACCATTGGCTGCAATGGAAGGGCTTCCGAAGCTCACCCACCCCTGGCTCGGTTTTTGAACTATTGTTATTATTAATAATATTATTATTATTAACAACCATTGGCACACATCAGATTAATGGAGAAGCTGACTTCTCTCAGACTTAGCTTAGAGTGCCAGAACTCTATGATTCTATGATTATATCAATGAATTTCTGAAATGAGACACACAAGGGCTTGTTGAGATATCATGTCCTTTAGTTTCACTATATGCGGGAGTGACTTGTGGATGAGAAAAAATTATAATGCATGCCTTTTATTGTTTTTGTATGCAATTTCCTTGTTCCAAATTATATCCCAGTTATTGTGGACCTAGACTATCATTCTTCACTTTCAATAAATGAAAACTAAACTTATCTTACTTTCAATGAATGAAAATTAAACTTATCTTTTCTAGCCAATTCATGCTAGAAAAAAAAAGGAAACGTGTAGAGTGAATATAAAAGGAAAATTGCATTAATGAGTAATATACATGTTTCCTGAATTTTCTAAAAGAAAAGCTGTTTCACAATATTGACAGCAGACTGTTTTCTGGCACAATGACAACTATTTTGGGCTTTGGAAAATAAAGAACCCTTTATGGTGCATCTGTTGGTTTGCATCTCATGCTGTTAGTAGATGTATGAAGGTAGGAAGAAAAGAAATAATCTTTCATGGGGACACAGAGATAGTGCGTAGATTCTGTGCAACATATTTTACCTGTCTTCTAAGCATCCCCACCTGTAGAACAAAAACAAAAAACCCACTTCCTTGCCAAGATTTTATTTATTTAAGGAAACTGTTTATACAACAATTTCGTTACACAATGCTGGCAAATATTTTTAAAAGAATATTATTCATTCAAAGCTTTTGAATATAGGTATCCTAACTGAACAAATGAAATGTTCCATAGTGTAAAACGGAGCATGACATCCCCTTTGAAGTTCTCCAAAAGGATTTCACACCTGTTTTACAGGAGTCTACTTGCTGTGGAACTTCTGCACAGGCAAAGATCTCAATGTGATCTGCTGAAACAAGTCCTGCTCAAACAATTTGCACAGGTGGGGATCTTTGATTCTTTGAGGACATTTTACACGACAATGGAAATGAAATATGGAGCTATTTTTCTTTGGATGCTAAAATGAATGCAGAACTGAAGAAGACTTGATTAAGGGGATATACTTTTTGGCAGGTCCAACATCTCACTGCTTTTAAAAAAAAATTATATCTAACTTTGGTAAGTCATGGCTTCCTAAACTACAGTGTTCCAACACATAATTTGTGATTTGTGCAAAAGTCTGCAACAACTACCAAAGAAGGGCACTTGATACAGTAAAGTCTCACTTATCCAAGCTAAACGGGCCGGCAGAACCTTGGATAAGCGAATATCTTGGATTTTGGAAATTAAGCACCAAAAACATCAAGTAATACAACAAATTTGACAAAAAAAGTAGTTCGGTACGCAATTATGTTATGTTGTAATTACTGTATTTACGAATTTAGCACCAAAATATCATGATACAGTAGAGTCTCACTTATCCAACATAAATGGGCCGGCAGAATGTTGGATAAGCGAATATGTTGGATAATAAGGAGGCATTAAGGAAAAGCCTATTAAACATCAAATGAGGTTATGATTTTACAAATGAAGCACCAAAACATCATGTTAGACAACAAATTTGGCAGAAAAAGTAGTTCAATATGCAGTAATGCTATGTAGTAATTACTGTATTTATGAATTTAGCACCAAAATATCACGATATATTGAAAACATTGACTACAAAAATGCCTTGGATAATCCAGAACCTTGGATAAGTGAGACTCTACTGTGCTTATTTATATGTTGTCGGTCAGTACGATTGATGTGAAAAGTTGCCAAAGGAGAAAACACAATTGCGATACTTTCAAACCAAAGATCCAAAATTAGTGTTGCTGGGTAACCTGTACACAAAATGTACAGTTTATTATATATCCTGCTATAATAAGGCAATATATTATTGTAAGAAATCAGTTACAAAAGCCTCCCTTCTGCATAAATGAGAGATTCCAGGGGTGTTGTGTTTGCCTATGTTTAATATCCCCAGGTGGACAATCGGGGTGTAGGAACCCGCAGTGGCAACGTGGGTTAAACCCTTGTGCTGGCAGGACTGATGACTTGAAGGTTGGGTTGCTGACCTGAAAGCTGCTGGTTTGAATCCAACCTGGGGAGATCGCTCCCTCTGTTAGCTCCAGCTCTATACAGTGACATGAGAGAAGCTTCCCACAAGGATGGTAAAAATATCAAACATCCGGGCATCCTCTGGGCAACGTCCTTGCAGACAGCCAATTCTCTCACACCAGAAGCTACTTGCAGTTTCTCAAGTCGCTCCTGATACGAAAAAAGTGAGGCTGTAGGCAATTTTTACATTTGCTTTCAAAGCAGAGGTGTGAATAGTTAGAGCAACATTTCTCAACCTGGGGATTGGGACCCCTGGGGGGTCACAAGGGGAGTGTCACATGAGTCACCAAAGACCATCAGAAAACACATATTAATTCGTAGTGCTCTCTGGAAGTAGGTGAACTACATCTCCCCTAAATCACAGTCAATTCCTCCCAAATCCCCCCAGTATTTTATGTTAGTCTTGGGAGTTCTATGTGGGAAGTTTGGCCCAATTCTATCATTGGTGGAGTTCAAGGGGCTCATTGATTGTAGGTCAACTATAAATCCCAGTAACTACAGCTCCCAAATGCCAAGGTCTATTTTCCTCAAACTCCACCAGTGTTCAAATTTGGGCATACTGAGTATTAATGCCAAGTTTGGTCCAGATCCTTGTCCATGGTGTTCTCTGGATGTAGGTGAACTACAACTCCCAAACTCAAGGTCAATGCCCATCATATCCTCCCAGTATTTTCTGTTGATCATGGGGGTGGTTCAATTCCATTGTTGATGGAGTTCAGAATGTTCTATGATTGTAAGTGAACTATAAATCCCAGCAACTACAACTCCGAAATGACAACATCAATCTACTCCCAACCCCACCAGTATTTAAATTTGGGCATATCGGGTATTTGTGCCAAATTTGGTCTAGTGGATGGAAATACATCCTTGCTTATCAGATATTTGTATTATGAGTCATAACTGCAGCAAAATTAGTTATGAAGTAGCAACAAAAATAATTTTATGGTTGGGGGTCGCCATAACATGAGGAACTGCATTAAGGGATCGTGGCATTAGGAAGGTTGAGAACCACTGATCTAGAGCAAACTTGCCCTACATAACAAACTTTAAGTACTGATGGAATTTCTCAAGGTTAACCTGGTTAATCCACAACCTTATGCATTTTGTACAGTTAAAATTTACTTTTTAAAATAACCTGGGCAACACCAGGTACCCAAGCTTGCATGTATATGTATATGTAAGCATGTGTGTATATAGCTGTGCCCTGCCACGCGTTGCTGTGGCAAAGTGTGGTGGTATGGGAAATAAAGTATTAAGGAATTGGTGGTAGTTAGTATATGTTATTTCCTAAAGCTTGTGAATATACAATATTTCTGGTTGTTCCTTTTTTGTTTGTTGTAAGCATACATGAATGCTGCAATTAGCCAGAATGATTAGCATGTAATGGCCTTTCAGCTTCAAACCCTGGCTGTTTCCTCCCTGGGGGAATCTTTTGTTGGGAGGTGTTAGCTGGCCCTGATTGTTTCCCGTCTGAAATTCTCATTTTCAGAGTGCTGTTCTTTATTTACTGTTTGGATTTTAGAGTTTTTTAATACTTGGAGCCAGATTGTGTTCATTTTCATGGCTCACAGCAACACAGCAATAATAGTAAGTAAGTAAGTAAGTAAAAGTTTATTTGTATACCGCCCTCTCTCCCGAAAGGGACTCAGGGCGGTTTCCAATATAAAATCAGCATAAAACATTGTACAATAAAACATTGAAAACACTATAAAATGCTATAAGAATTAGAAACAAAAACAAAACATAACAATTGACTAAAACAATCACATAAGCAGAAGGAATATAATCACTCAAATAACATGAATCTGCAAATAAAGAGGGGAAAAAAAGACCACTGAGATGGAGGAGAGGATGGCCTGGAGGGACCACTAGAACTAAAATGCAATGTGATATTCTAAGATGCTTTGGGGCAGAGGAATAAAGTGCAGTGTTTCAAGTCAAAGAGGTATTATTACTATTATTAACAATAATAGTAATAATAATGACTCTGATAATACACACTACTTCTCTCCCTCCCCAACTTCCTCCCTGGGGGAATCCTTGGTTAGGAGGTGTTGGCTGGTCCACAGTAATTATACCACAATAATGTTTATTATATATATATATATACACACACACACACACACACACACACACACACACACACACACTAGCTGTGCCCGGCCACGCGTTGCTGTGGCGAAGTATGGTGGTATGGGAAATAAAGTATTGAGGAATTGGTGGTAGTTAAGGTAAAGGGTAAACATTTTCCCCTGACGTTAAGTCCAGTCATGTCTGATTCTGGGGGTTGGTGCTCATCTTCATTTCTAAGCCAAAGAGCCGGCGTTGTCCGTAGACTCCTCCAAGGTCATGTGGGATGACTGCATGGAGCGGCGTTACCTTCCCACCGGAGCAGTGCCTATTGATGCACTCACATTTGCATGTTTTTGAACTTCTGGGTTGGCAGAAGCTGGGGCTAACAATGGGGGCTCTCTCCGCTCCCCCAATTCAAACCTACGGCCTTTCGGTCCAGAAGTTCAGCAGTTCAGCGCTTTAACACGCTGCGCCATCAGGGGATATTATTTCCTAAAAGTTGTGAATATACAATATTTCTGATTTTTTTTGGGTTTTTTTGTCTCTTGGAGGCAAGTATGAATGCTGCAATTAGGAAAAATGATTAGGATGTAATGGCCTTGCAGCTTTAAAGCCTGGCTGTTTCCTCTGAGTGATTTTTTTGTTGGGAGGTGTTAGCTGGCCCTGATTGTTTCCTGTCTGGAATTCCCTTGTTTTCAGAGTGGTGTTGTTTGCGATATTTTATGTGCTTCTAATGTCTGTGGCCCTAAGAAAACAGAGGATTTGCCAGTCTTTGATGATGGGAATACTTTGTTGGGAGGTGTTAGCTGGCCCTGATTGTTTCCTGTGTGGAATTCCCCTGTTTTCAGAGTGTTGTTCTTTATTTAGTGTTCTGATTTTAGAGATTGTATTGTTCTGTTTTATTATACCACATTAATTTTTATATATTCTGATTTTAGTGTTTTTGAATACTTGGAGCCAGATTGTATTCATTTTCACGGTTGACCGCAACACAATAATAATAATAATAATAATAATAATGATAGTAATAATAATGACTTTGGTAATACACAGTGCTTCACTGCCTTCTCAGCTTCCTTTCTGGAAGAATCCTTTCTTGGGAGGTGTTAGCTGGCCCTGATTGTTTCCTTTGTGGAATTTCCAATTTCACTGCTTTATTTACTTTCTTTATTTCTTTATTTACTGTCCTGGTTTTAGAGATTATATTGTTCTGCATTATTCTATCCCAGAAATTATTTCATATCAAAGTAGAATCTCACTTATCCAACATTTGCTTATACAATGTTCTGGATTATCCAACGCAGTCTGCCTTTTCATAATCAATGTTTTTGTAGTCGGTGTTTTAAAATCATTGTGATATTTTAGTGGTAAATTTGTAAATACAGTACAGTAGAGTCTCACTTATCCAACATAAACGGGCCGGCAGAATGTTGGATAAGCGAATATGTTGGATAATAAGGAGGCATTGAGGAAAAGCCTATTAAATATCAAATTAGGTTATGATTTTACAAATGAAACACCAAAACATCATGTTATACAACAAATTTGACAGAAAAAGTAGTTCAATACGCAGTAATGCTTTGTAGTAATTACTGTATTTATGAATTTAACACCAAAATATCACAATATATTGAAAACATTGACTACAAAAATGCGTTGGATAATCCAGAACATTGGATAAGCGAGTGTTGGATAAGTGAGACTCTACTGTAATTACTACATAACATTACTGCGCGTGGAACTACCTTTTCTGTCAAATTTGTTGTATAATATGATGTTTTGGTGCTTAATTTGTATAATGATTACCTAATTTGATGTTTAATCGGCTTTTCCTGAATCCCTTCTTATTATCCAACATATTCACTTATATTCACATATTCACTGTATATTGATAATCTTAAATTATCTGCTTAGAACTGGATTATATGAGGCCCCTTCTTCACAGCTGTATAAAATGCACACTGAAGTGGATTATATGGCAGTTTGGAGTCAAGATAATCCAGTGCAAAGCAGATAATATAAGATTATAAATGGGTTATATAGCTGTGTAGAAGGGCCTTGAATCTACACTGCCATATAATCCAGTGCAAATTAGATAATCTGTGGAAGAAGTGAGGCCTACATCTGCCTGTCCCCTAACTGAATCCTGGCTGTCCTTTGGCTGAATTGGTTGCTAGGCGACCAAGTGGGCAGAGATTAGCCCTCTAAACTGGCAGCAATTGGATAAAAACAATTATTGCTCTCCCTCTAATTAGGACTTTATTTTTCTTTTCTTTTTGTTGTATCAACCCTGAGGCGTGGGTGATGGGTTGTGTTGTCAAATTTCGAGGTTGGGGGGCCTGTAGTTTTGTTGTTTTGTGGGTCGCCGTGATGCCATCACTCTTTTATATATATAGATATATATATATATAATAAGTATATATATATATATAAAAAATATATACTTATTATACCACAGTAATATTTATATATATTGTATTTATAATCATATTATTTTCTTTGAACTGGATTATATGAGGCTCCTTCTACACAACTGTATAAAATCCACAGAGAACTGGATTATATGTGTGGACTCAAGATAATCCAGTTCAAAACAGATACTGTTTATTATCTGCCTTGGCATTCTGGATTATATAGCTGTGTGGAAGGCCTTGAGTGTACATTGTCATATAATCCAGTTCAAATCAGATAATCTGTATTTTATAGGCAGTGTGGAAGAGGACACTCTTCCACACCATGCCTATCATGCGCCATTGTGGCTGAGGAGGTTGCTACGATATGAAGTGGACTGGGCCTAAAGGGGGCAGGGCCTACCCTTTTGACTGGCAGCCAGGGGGAGAACGGCTCTTTCTCATCCTCTGTAATTTGAACTTTATTTCTCTAGGTTTTCTTGATTGAATGACATAGATTGGATGAATATGTCTTTTCTGGCCAAATTCAGTGCGATTTGGTTCAGTGGTTTTGTTGTTTACTCAATGGGAAAAACACACATTACATTTTTATATAGATACTAGCTGTGCCCAGCCACACGTTGCTGTGGTGTCGTCCTAAGTGGGTTTTTGTTTGTGGAGGCAAGTATGAATGTTGTAATTAGTCACCTTGATTAGCACTGAATGAGCTTGCAGCTTCAAAGCGTGGTTGTTTCCTCTTGGGAGGAATCCTTTGTTGGGAGGTGTTAGCTGGCTCTGGTTGTTTCCTGTCTGGTATACCCTTATTTTCAGAGTGTTGTTCTTTATTCCCCGTCCCAGTTGTAGTTTTTTAAAGCTGGCTGCCAGGTTTTGTTCATTTTGATGGTTCTCAGGAACCCAATAATGATGATGATGACTCTGAGGGGGAATCCTTTGTTGGGAGGTGTTAGCTGGCTCTGGTTGTTTCCTTTCTGGAATATGTCTAGCTGTGCTTGGTCACACGTTGAAACCTCGCCCACCTGGCTAACGTCACCAGGTTTCTGGGGGCCTCTCTTCGCATGCGCAGTTTGTAATTTTTGTTTTTAGGGGGTTTTCTGTAATTTGGACCTAATTTTATAGGGTTCTTTGATGGAAAGAAATAGATTAGATGACTACGTCTTTTGTGGCCAAATTTGGTGTGTTTCGGTCTAGTGGTTTTGTTGTTTACTCCATGGGAATTATGCACGTTTATATATACAGTAGAGTCTCACTTATCCAACACTCGCTTATCCAACGTTCTGGATTATCCAATGTTCTGGATTATCCAACGCATTTTTGTAGTCAATGTTTTCAATACATAGTGATATTTTGGTGCTAAATTCGTAAATACAGTAATTACTACATAGTCTTACTGCGTATTGAACTACTTTTTCTGTCAAATTTGTTGTAAAACATGTTTTGGTGCTTAATTTGTAAAATCATAACCTAATTTGATGTGTAATAGGCTTTTCCGTAATCTCTCCTTATTATCCAACATATTCGCTTATCCAACGTTCTGCCGGCCCGTTTATGTTGGATAAGTGAGACTGTACTGTATATAGATATAGAAGATACAGATATATAATCTTCCGCCAATCAATATATTGCCAGAAATAGTGGTTCTGAGAACTGGAACTAGGAATCTAGAGATCAAGGTTCGAATCCTGCCTGTGCCATGAATACACAATGGGCAAGCCACACTCTCTCAGCCTCAAAGGGAGAGGTGGTTTAAAAAAATCCTTCTTAGAAAAATCCCATCAAGTCGGAAATGGCAGTGTTTTCTTCTTCCCGAAAAGCCTGGCTTGAAACAGCTCGAGGTTTCCCTCTGTGTCTATGTCATTTTTCAAAAGTAGACTTATAAGAAGGTTAAAGAAGCCTCCTTCGCTAAGCACAAGGGAACGCTTGCTATGAACTCTCTTGCGCCACCTGCAGGCCGTGGGAGGAAGTGCATCTGAAAAGGGAGAGAGGGAGCGAGCGAACGAAGAGTTCTTAGAATCAAATCCGCCATAGAGTGGCGCCGCCGCCGCAAGCTAGAGGGGCACGTACTTCCGCTCCCTCGTCTTGCTCCCCTCCCTCCGTTCTCACAGCTTCCTGCCCGGGAGGCGGAGCTTGCGGCTGCGAACCGCCTCCTGATTGGCTCGGGGGCCTGACATCGCCGCTCTGCCTCCCGCCTTCCCTGTTTGGACTCCTCCGCGGGCGCTGAGCAGGGGCCGAGAGGCGGCGGCGGAGATGCGGCGGGAAAGGTGAGTCCACGCGCGATCGGACCGCTTTTGTTTGGGGGTGATGCGTGGTTAGGTCTGCTAGGACAGCCTGGCCATCCCCTTTTCCCCAAATACTCCATACCTGTCCATACCTTTGCTTGCTGAGAGGTTCAGTGGACACATATTGTGCCTAAAATTACCTTCAGTAAGGTCTGTCGGAAACATCAGGGGAATTCTTGTTTCGATTTGGGCCCCATCTGCAGGATGATGTACATATTTGCAAATACGGCTGTTCCAAAATCCGTCCCAATTGTAAAACACCTGTGGTCCTGAACAGTTCAGATAAAGCATACTTTTTCCTGCTCTTTAATGCATCTACACTGCCAAACAAATGCAGTTTGACACCAGTTGAACTGAGGCTGGATCTACCCTGCCCTATATCCCAGAATGTGGTCCCAGATTATCTCTTTATCCCGGATTATCTGGCAGGGGAGACTTGGGGGCCCTTCCACACCGCCATATAACCCAGAATCTCAAGGCAGGAAATCCCACCATATCCACTTTGAACTGAGTTATCTGAGGCCACACTGCCATATATCCCAGTTTAAAGAAGATAATGTGGGATTTTCTGCCTTGATATTCTGGAATATAGGGCTGTGTGGAAGGACCCTCAGGTCCCTTGCACAGAGCTGAATCAAATCCCACATTATCTGTTTTGAACTGGAATATATGCCAGTGTGGACTCAGATAACCCAGTTCAAAGCAGATTTTGTGGGATTTTCTGCCTTGATATTCTGGATTGTATGGCTGTGTGGAAGGACCCTGGGTTATCTGAGTCCACACTGCCATATATTCCAGTTCAAAGCAGATAATGTGAGTTTTTGTTTCACACAGCCATATAACCCAGGATATCAAGGTAGAAAATCCCACAATATCTGTTTTGAACTGAGTTATCTTAGTCCACATTGTCATATAATCCAGGACAATGTCCATTTTATATAGCTGTGTGGAAGGGGCCTCATATAATCCAGTTCAAAGCAGATAATCTAGGATCAGATCCTGTGATATATATGGCAATTTAGATCCAGCCTGATACGGCCCAATAGTTTTGGTGAGGCCTCTTCCACACAGCTGTACAAAGTCCACATTGAACTGGATTATATGGCAGTGTGGACTCAGATAATCCAGTTCAGAGCCGATATTGTGGATTATCTGTCTTGATATTCTGGGTTATATGGCTGTGTGGAAGGGCCCTGAGGCAGAGAAGAACAAACGCCTTGTAAAACTACAGCTTCCATTCCATAGCATTGAGCCTATAAATAATAATAATAATAATAATAATAATAATAATAATAATAATAATAATAATGGTTGAAGCAGGGTCAAACATTCAGACAGGATCTACACTGCCATATAATTCTGATTATCAAAGCAGATAATACACATGATCTGCTCTGAACTGAGTTATGAGTCCACATTGCCATCTAATCCAGTTCAAAGCAGATAATCTGGATTTTATATGGCAGTGTAGAAGGGGCCTCATTCTACGGTCTAGATCAGTGTTCTCACCCTGGGGTCCCCAGATGTTTTTGGCCTACAATTCCCAGAAATCCCCAGTTTACCAGCTTTTAGGATTTCTGGGAATTGAAGCCCAGAAACATCTGGGGACCCCAGGTTGAGAACCACTGGTGTAGATGCACCCTCTGTTTTAGGGCCCTTCCACACAGCCATACAACCAAGAATATCAAGGCAGATAATCTACAATATCTGCTTTTAACTGGGTTATCTGAATCCACGGTGCCATATAATCCAGTTAAATGTGGATTTTATACAGCCGGGTGGAAGAGGCCTTAGGCTTGAATGTTGTTAATGACATTGATTCCCATTGAAATGTTACACATCATTCCAACCTTACCTGCATGACACCTTTCACCTGGTTTATAGTTTCAAATGTAAAAGTCCACACTCATGAGGATTTTTATATTTGATTGCAAAACAGCTTCTCTGTGTTTTGTGTCTTTCTTTAATGTTATACCCTTGTTGCCAAAGTATCTAGTGTGTGTGTGCAGTTTTCCTTTGCTAGTAACTGTGATTGATGCCCTGCAAATCAAAATATTCATAAGGAGAGATCACTTTTCCCCATCTTGTACACGTGCAGGTAATGGTGAATAAAAATGAAGGAGAGCAACCTTGTTTGAAATTTAAAGTTTATAGGACCCTTCTAAATTGCCATATAATACAGATTATCAAATCAGATAATCCATATTATTTGCTTTGAACTGGATTATATGAGTTTACCCTGCCATATAATCCAGTTCAAATCAGAGAATCTGGGTTTTATATGGCAGTGCAGAAGGGCCCTGAGACTTTGAAAGTGTATATTCTCCTGTCTCTCATTCTTTTCCTTTCTAAGGCCCCTTCTACACTGCCCTATATCCCAGGATCTGATCTCAGATTGTCAGTTTTGAACTGGATTATATGGGTTTACACTGCCATATAACCCAGTTCAGATCAGAGAATCTGGATTTTATATGGCAGTATAGGAAGGGCCTCATATAACCCAGTTTAAACCTAGGATCAAATCCTGGGATATACAGTAACAACATTGTAGAAGAGGCCTAAACCTCTCATTGTTATCTACATAATCTCATTCCAAATAATCTCATCCTGACTTTCTCTTGATTGATATGAGCCCGTGTAAAGCCCTGGAACACAGCATCAAAACAATCATGCTTGTGTACATGTACAAGATAATACTGTGTATGCTCACTTGGGTACAACACACTGGTCTACATTGGGTCCTACTTTACTAGATGTCAACAAGGACTGTAAACTTCCTCATTTATACTTTGAATCAATGAAATTTACTTGAGTTATTAGATATATTAGCATAAGTAGAAAAGCCCATTACATATTGGGTCTAGTATTCAGAATGCTTTGTATGTGCTATCAGAAGTGAAATATTATTAGACCATGAGGTGCCACATTCCTGGACGTGTGTAACAGTTTTGCTTCCTGCTTCGCTGTCAAACAGGTTGCTAAAGGTAATCTGGCAGCTGCTGATAGGCTGCTGGGACAAAAGTGTGTATTAGGAAAAAAAACGCAGGTGAGGTTCTTGTAGAACAGGATTAACGTTTGATAGCAAAGATGAAATGTTAATATCCAGAATTTGTATCCTGTCTAAGGCTATTGCAATTGTGGGCATGCAAGCTGGCATGGTGCCCCCCTGTCATTTCTGTAGTTATTGTAATGCTGCAGTTAACTTTCAATAGTGACTTTGTTCAACAGAGCTTTACAAAAAGCTGCTTTAAGGGAAGACAAACCCTTGGTTTTGGTAACTTGGGGCAGTAGGTATCTGGGGATCCTTCTACACTGCCATACAATCTGGATTATCAAAGCAGATAATCCAGATTCTTTGAACTGGATTATATGAGTCTACACTGTCATGTAATCCAGTTCAAAACAGATAATCTGGATTTTATATGGCAGTGTAGAAGGAGCATGAATGGCTCTGTCACAATAGCAGCATGTCATTCTGGTGGCAAAATTCCACTAGTCCTATCACCTGCTAATAGCCAGCCTTGAAGAAGTATGTATATTTAGAAACCATGTGGAAGCTGTCCAAAAATGTAACTTTCCCAAGCTTTGCTTGTGTTTTTGTGCTGTACTATCCCCCATACCCATGGTGTAGTAGTTGTGATGATCCCAGGTTTTCTGTTTATCCCAGATTATGTGGCAGTGCAGACTCAGTTTAAAACAGAAAATCTGGAATCAGATCCTGGGATATAGGACATGTCTGCCATATAACCCAGCCATATAACACAGAGTATCAAGGCGGAAAATCCCACATTATCTGTTTTGAACTGGAATATAGAACAGTGTGGCCTCAGATATCTTGGTTCAAAGCAGATATTGTGGCATTTTCTGCCTTGATATTCTGGGTTATATGGCTGTGTGGAAGGGCCCTTCGATGAGATGTAGGTGAGCATTACTCAAAAGACAATAGTTAAATCCATGCTGTAAAATTAATACAGCTTGACCTCACTTTAATTGCTTGGTGCTATGGAATCCTGGGAGTTACAGTTTCGCAGTGTTTTTTGGCTTCTCTTCCAAAGGGTAGATGTATCCAATGTGCTCCCAGAAATTAATTACCTGATCTCATGCATTTGTGTACATTTGGGCATCCATAGTTGTGCAAAAGAACTTAATCCTTGAGAGTTCTCTGGTCTGTGGGCTTAGTGTACTACCAAATAAAAGGAAGGAAATAGCGAGATGGCATAAACCCCTCTAGCTTCCAGCTAACGTGATTAAATCCCAATGGCACAAGTGAGTCACAACCTGTTCAAATCCCATTGCTTTTAGGGAGAGTCATACCTTTGATTGGATCAGAGCCTTTGTCTGTAGCTGGAAGTTGCAGCTCAGCTGATGCCTCATTTTTATATTTCTGTTAAACTCATCAAAGCAGTGTCATAATGTTACAGCTTCCAGATGAGCAGGGCAGATTTAGGCCCCTTTTACACGGTTGTATAAAATACAAATTACAGTAGAGTCTCACTTATCCAACACTCACTTATCCAACGTTCTGGATTATCCAACACATTTTTGTAGTCAATGTTTTCAATATATCGTGATATTTTGGTGCTAAATTCATAAACACAGTAATTACAACATAGCATTACTGCGTATTGAACTACTTTTTTCTGTTAAATTTGTTGTCTAACATGATGTTTTGGTGCTTAATTTGTAAAATCATAACCTAATTTGATGTTTAATAGGCTTTTCCTTAATGCCTCCTTATTATCCAACATACTCGCTTATCCAACATTCTGCCGGCCCGTTTATGTTGGATAAGTGAGACTCTATTGTATCCACTTTGAACTGGATTATATGGCAGTGCAGACTCAGGTAGTCCAGTTCAAAGCAGATAATGTGGATTGTTTGCCTTGATATTCTGGATTATATGGCCGTGTAGAAGGGCTCATAGAGGGCTGCTACATTTCTGTCCTTGCAAATCAGATTCTGTCCAATGCCTTGTTTTTACAGTTCAGGTTTTCTTTGGGTTCTGGCAACTTGGGATCTTTTCAAAGCAAAAAACTTTATACAGTAGAGTCTCACTTATCCATCACTCGCTTATCCAACGTTCTGGATTATCCAACGCATTTTTGTAGTCAATGTTTTCAATACATCGTGATATTTTGGTGCTAAATTAGTAAATACAGTAATTACTACATAGCATTACTGTGTATTGAACTGCCTTTTCTGTCAAATTTGTTTTATAACATGATGTTTTGGTGCTTAATTTGTAAAATCATAACCTAATTTGATGTTTAATAGGCTTTTCCTTAATCTCTCCTTATTATCCAACATATTCGCTTATCCAACGTTCTGCCGGCCCGTTTATGTTGGATAAGTGAGACTCTACTGTAATTGGGAAATCTTCCTATTCTGAGTTCATATTCCAATTTTTGGAAAGCTAATGCAACTTCTTGGTTTACAACTCTTCTATAATATATGACAGCATCTTTCTCTATACCATTTTACTTAGAATTTGTGCTTTTATATCTCGAGAGTATTTATTTATTTATAGTGTCAGAAGTGAACCGAGGGTACAAGTTGTAATGTATTTGAAAACACAAAGTTTTTAAAAAGCTTGGCATTATACTAAATGTCCTTTGACCAGTAGCTGGCTACTTGGAGCGCCTCTGGTGTTGGTGTAAGAAGGTACTCCATGGTGCATGTGCTCAGACTGCATTGTAATAGGTGGTCTGTGGTTTGCTCTTCTCCACTTTGTAGCCCCATTTCTTAAGGTTGGCTCTGCATCCCGTGGTGCCAGAGTGCAGTCTGTTCAGTGTCTTCCAAGTTGCCCAGTCTTCTGTGTGCCCAGGAGGGAGTTTCTCATCCAGCGTCAGCCACTGATTGATGTTCTGGGTTTTAGCCTGCCACTTTTGGACTCTCGCTTGCTGAGGTGTTCCTGCAAGTATCTCTGGAGATCTTAGAAAACTATTTCTTGATTTAAGGCATTGGCGTGCTGGCTGATACTTGAACAAGGGGTGGGCCAGAGATATCAATGCCTTGGTCCTTTCATTGCTGGCTGCTACTTCCCGGCAGATGTCAGGTGGTGTAGTGCTGGCTAAACAGTATAATTTCTCCAGTGGTGTGAGGTGTAGACATCCTGTGATAATTCAGCATGTCTCATTAAGAGCCACATCCACTGTTTTAACGTGGTGTGATGTATACCACACAGGACATGTTTATTCAGCAGCAGAGTAGCAAAGCGCAAGGGCAGAAGTCTCAAGAGTATAGGAGAAGGGTATTGATGTCTTGCACTAGCCATATTGTTATGACATGTTGGTTCATGTTATAACTGCCATTTTCAAGCAACACTGAATACGAAATGAGACTACAATATGTTGTGTCTGATAAAGAAAAATTGTTATTGTCCTTTAAAGCATTTACTTATCCAAGAATTAATCTACCCATTAAAGGATTCGTTAGAATTAAGAACTGCACAAGTAATTCATTGACAGAATACACTTGATCGATTCAAGACTTCCACAGAGCTGTCCTAAATATGACAACTGAGTTCTTTTGCTCTCTCTCTGACTACTTCTGAAATATCTTCTCTTCGCCTTTGCTCTCTTGAACTTCCCTGGTCTCCCTTTTTTTGCACTTTTTGTAATTCTATTTTGTCCAACTTCAGCATTTCTTTTGTCAGATAACCATCTTTCCAGTTCTCCTTGGTATATTATTCAAGAAAGTTGCATTTCTAAATGCAAGAAGAAAGTGAAACAGAATGTTTTCCTTCAAAGGCTTATCTGCTTGCTCCTTTACAGTTTCCCTAATGGACTGATTTTGCTCTTTTCTTGCTTCAGATGCTCTGCCCATGACCCTACTGTGCTTCTTCCTCACTACTGAATAGCTGTTAGAAGAACAGAAGATCAAGGTAAGATAATTCATATACAAGGACATTTTACTTTTTAAAACTGTGCTTGACTGAAATTGTTTTTTGGGTGTTACCGTAATAATTTCAAATTTCTAGAGAAATTTCAAGTTAATTGCTTTTATCATTGCTTTGAATCTGTAAATGAGAAAGGCAAATGTATAATTCCTGGCACACTGGAGATGGCGGGATGCTTCTTGGATTGTAAAACCAATTGGAAGAAAGGAGGAGGAGGAGGAGAATGCCACTTTTTGTCTTAACAGAGACTAAAAACAATGCAATATGCAATATAAAACCTAAAGATTACAAACATTAAAATAGAACATTGTTTAAAAAGAAACACTAAAACAATTAAAACTGCCAAGAACCTATTTAAAATACATAACCTCCTGACTCAGTCTTAAAAACATTATTCTTTAAAAGCCTACATTGTAGGAGGAATCTTCAAAAAGTGTTTCATAACACTACAATATGTAACAAAATTTGAATTTTTTTCTGTTCCTGGTTTGAAAGTATTATTTCCTGTTTAATTATGCGGTTCTTACTTTGAAAGTAGTTGTTCTACTCCAGAAACTTCATTTTTGTGGCTGCCACAAACTAGGTTGAACTGGTTGAGACTCGAGAGATTCATTGAAAAATTATAGGAAATGTGCTCTAGGATGTCGCACAAAAACAAAGTTTTTGCAATGTAATAAACCTTTTTCGTGTTTTTATGATAGAACCAATTAGAAAATGACATTTATAACCCTGGAACAAAAATCATGTTACAGAGTGTTATTGTCTGAATGCATATATGGTGGACATCCAACTTGTAGACTAGTCAAGGTATATTAAGTCCGAATCACATTTTAGATTGACCAAAAATGTTTCAAATCCACATATGATGACTACTATCAATGCTGGAGGAGAGTGAAGTACTGGCAGAGGGGGAAATCTGGAGACAATAAGGGAAGCATTTAACAGTCAGTGTTGTTCTTGTATGCAGCCCTGGCTCCTTTCTTCCCATTAGTTTCTTGGATTGGAAATAAACCTATCTGCAGGGCAGATTTGTAATACCCAAGTGTATTACTGCTTGTGCTTCAGATTATGTTAGACTTCAGATGCCATAATCCTTACCATTGACTGCTATTTTGGGTTTCTTGGAATTGTAGCTCAGAAACATGAGGGTCACAGTTGCTTAACCCTGTTTTGTTTTGGCTTTTGTGTGTGCTTGTTTTCTAAAAGCATAACCTCAAGGCTTCATAAAGGGAGGCACTGGAATAGCAATTTAGTCTCTTTTTGAATGGATCACACACCCCTTTGAATTTGAGGACATTTTTGGACCCACCTTTTCATTTGGAAGTCCAGATAGCCAATATGAATAGATGGACTTTTGTTTATCTCAGATGATGTAACAGCAATTCCACTTGCTTCTTGTCAAAACCAAAGTATTGTATGCTATCTCTAAATGGCTCAGGCCCAGGTTACTTGAGGTTCCACCTCCTCCTTTACCATCCTGCCTAAACCTTACGATCTACTATTTGTGCTCTGACTTTGATTTGAGTACATTTGTTTGCGCATTCTGTGTGATGCATTAGCCTGTGAGATATATTTGTCCGCATTTTTTGCTGACTGCCTAAAACTTTCCTCTTTCGGCAAGCATTTCTCACAAAATTTGCTTGAAGTGAGATGCTGCACATACCAATGTATCTTCATTGCTGATTGCAACTGACATCACAACTTCATTTTATTAGGGAAGGGAGCTTCAGAAAACTGCAAACTGAAATTTTCAGATTAAAATAGGAGAACCATAACACTATGTGACATTGTTTTGTTCTTGGGGTATAAATACCATTTCCTAATTTGTTCTATCATAAAAACATGGGAAAATTTATTAAACTGCAAAAACCTTTTTTTTTTTTTTTGCGGGACATCCTGCAGCACATTTTGCTGTTGTTTTTTTTTTCAATGAATATCTTCTGGAGCAAGGGATTTCAAACTTTTTTCAGCTGCATAGCCCTTTTTGAAGCAAAAGATTCTTGTGCAACCCTAAGGAATATTTATATATTATAATGTATATTAAATATAATGTATATATGTCAGACATGGGCAAACTTTTTGACAGATTGTGTTTTAAAATGAACGGGCTGGGATAGTGGCAGATGGATGGAGAGTGTTTGTGTGAACTAATTTAAAAAATGAACAAATTCCTATGCACACTGCACATATCTCGTTTGTAGTGCAAAAAAGGAAAAGGAAAAGGAGAGAAAGAGCAATACAATATTTAAAATGAAGAACAATTTTAACCAACATAAACTTAAGAGTATTTTAGTGGAAGACTCCGGAGGCTATCCAGTTCACCCCCCTTCTGCCATGCCTTTCTAATAATAATAATAATAATAATAATAATAATAATAGGAGCAACCTTTCTAGAATCAATAATAATAATAGCAGGAACCCCAGGGGCCATCCAGTTCAACTCCCTTCTGCCATGCAAGAAAAGCACAATCAAAGCACCCCCCAACAGATGGCCATCCAGCCTTAATAATAATAATAATAATAATAATAATAATAATAGGAGCAACCCCAGGGCCCTGAGCGGTGGGAGGGAAATATTTATTTATTTATATGCCGCTCTTCTCCCCCAGGGGGACCCAGGGTTTTGGAAGCAAAGACGGTGAGGGGAAAAGGCTTTTGGGGGTGAGGGAGGCAAGGGGAGGGGAGAGCAGGAAGAAGAGAAAAGCTTGGAGGGAGAGGGGGATGGAAGAGGAGGAGGAAACCATGGAGACCCTTAGTATGCTTGATGGAGCCCCAAGGGTTCCCCGGAGCACACTTTGAGAACCTCTGTTCTAGAGTCTCAACCAATTCAACATGGTTTGTGGCAGCCATAAAAGCAAAAATTTTGGAATATAACAACTACTTTCCAAGTAAGTTCCACACAATTAAACAGGAAATGACACTTTCAAACAAGGAACAGATATTTTTTTTCAAATTTTGTTACATAGTGTAATGTAGCTAGTGATTCGGAATGATGGAAGGATTGGTTCATTAACATCAGTAGGGCCACAGTTTCCCTTCTCGATTATAGCAGCAATAGAAAGTTAAGAAAATGTTGCAGTAACCTCAGGTGAGAGACATTTTCAATTCAGTAACTTGATTCATCTAAAGTTTTTTTATACTCCAGGGTGTTTTCTAATAAACTCATTACCTGCGGCCTAATCAGACAAGTCTTACCGTTTCTATTAACTTTAAAAACAGAGTCCCACAGAGCCCACAGGCCTTCTTCCAGCATTTGCCCATGTGATTCCATTTTTAACGTGTATAGAAATGGGAGGATTGTGGAGTCAGGGAGGAGTTGACTCCAGTGCTCTCCTTGCTCACTGAAACAGCAAAACCAGGTATTTTAAGATGGGATGGAACTGTTGGATTTTAAGGCAGGATGGAAACTATTGTTAAATTGGACTGCTGTGAGTCTTTCAGGCTGTATGGCCATGTTCCAGAAGCTTTCTCTCCTGACGTTTCGCTCACATCTGTGGCAGGCATCCTCAGAGGTGTGTAGTATGTTGGAAACTAGGCAAGGGAGGTTTATATATCTGTAGAAGATCCAGAGTGGGAGAAAGAACTCTTGTCTGTTGTAGGCAGGTGTGGATGTATAATAATAATAATAATAATAATAATAATAATAATAATAATAATAATAATAATACAACCACCACCACCACCCAGTGATTCCAGCCATGTAAGTGTTCAACAATATATTGTTAAATTCTCCCTTTCCTTTGGAAATGGAAGGCCACCTTTATGGGATGAGGTCCCTAATTTCAGCTGTTCTATGTGGTGAGTTCTGTTTCAGCACTCAAGAGGTTTATTTGTCATTTGTAGTACATTTGAATGGTGCTCTCTTAAATGCAGAGTGAATATATGAAGGAAGACATTGAGGGACCTGCTGAAGATGAGGCGACTGAATCGGAAGAAGACCTTGAATTTAATGAAAGAGCTGGATGCTTTCCCTAAAGTTCCTGAAAGCTACATAGAGACTTCAGCAAGTGGAGGAACAGGTAAGCTTCCCAATGGGCTTTTCTGTCTCTAGACTATTGAGTCTGGTGAATGAGACTGCATGCAGTGAGCATTTGTCAGGAAAAAAGATCTTGCAAGCTGGGACACTATTGAATGTTTACCTTACTAAGCCGTGATAGTGAGCAAGCAAGAAAGGTGTAGCACGGAGATTTTCAAACTTCTCATAACACATCCATATGGTTGTAGTTTGTTTTATTAACATCTAAATTGTTAGCACTCAAAAACATCACCTACTTTTATCTTGTTTCCTCTGTATGGCGGTGGCTTGAGTCAAGAGTTCTTTCCATTCTCAGTTCTCATCCTGAGGCAGAGAATGGCAACACAGGTCTGGATCAGCAATCTTGGATTAAACTTAGTAATAGTATTTAAAAAAAAAGACAGCTTAAAGAAAAACAGTCCTTCTTGTATGGGGTGGTACTAGTACTGTTGATCTTCTGCCTTGTTTTGGTTGGCTATGAAGCTGATGCTACAACAACTACTCAATTGGTGCCAGCTGTTTGAGTAGATCCTCTCAATCTTTCATGCAAAGTAGCTTGAGAAGTTCCATGTGAAGCAGAAAATTATTGTACATATGCAGAGAGACTGTATATGTCCACAGATATAGTGACATTTTTGCCATATTGGGTTATGCTTTTGAATTATGTGATCAGTTATGATTTTATGGTTTTTAACTGTTTTAAATTCTTTTACTTGTATTCTATTATTCTTTTACATGTCTTTTAATGCTGTATTGTTGTCAAGGCATCGAATAGCTGCTTTTTATGTAAAGCCGCCTTGAGTCCCCTTTGGGGTAGAGAAAGGCGGGACAGAAATATCGTTAATAATAACAACAACAACAACAACAACAACAACAACAATATTTTCTAGCCACCCCCTATTTTATGTGAATGAGAGACCTTTTTTGCAGAAATGAATTCTGGTTCACTCTCTGTTTTAGAAGCTGGCTTGTCATGGGTCTAAACAGGCCCAAGGGCCAAAGCCATAGTGAAAATAACACACACATTCCCTTTGGAGCAAACATTTAAAGAAACTGAGCCTTAGGAACCAAAAATAACCCTGGGGGCCACATGTGACTTACAGACCACACTTTATCCTGATTGAGGAATTTGTAGAGTGCCGTGTTATGTAAAGACTGAATCAGACTGAATAGCTTGGTGTATTAATGTGTGGTAATTGAAAATGTACACTCAATATCTTTTCTCCTCTCGTGAATACGCTCCATTGACACTGTATGTATGTTTTTCTTTCTGTTGGCTTTTCCTCAGTTTCTTTAATAGCATTTACCACGATGGCCCTCTTAACCATAATGGAGTTTACAGTATATCGAGATACCTGGATGAAATATGAGTATGAAGTAGATAAGGACTTCACTAGGTAATTTGTTCCACTCATTTGCTATTTCAGATCTTGTGTTGATTGTGTGCTCTTTTATTTTCTCAGAACACATCTTTCCTGCCTTGAGGCATTAACCTACACATCTCCATTTAATCTCTGGTGTACTATAATGCCAACGCCCATGTACTTGAGAAGCTGGAAAACAAAGTTATTATCTATCTCATGAGGCAAACAGTTAGAAGGAACATGCTTGCCTTTGCCATAGAATATAGCAGAGAGTGGGAAAATCCCAGCGTATTTATGAAGGGTCCAATCTGTTCAAAGCCGGGAGTAATAATAACAGATTTGCTTGCATGCATTTGTTACTCTGACTGTGTGGGAGTAATTTCTGAGTGGCTGATTTCTATTCCACTCAATCCAAACCAGAAAAATAGAATTTAATTGGTCAGGCAATCACTTTTCTGATGTTACCTATTTGCCTTCTTACCTATGTTTCTTTCAACCTCCCTGGCTACATGATTTCTGGTAATACTGTAGGAACCAATATGTGTTCCAGCCATATGGAAATATTTTCATATGAGTTGTGCAACCCCCATATCCACAATTTATCTGACAAAATATGTGATTTACTACATTGAGCTCCTCCAATGTGATTCTATAGTATTCTTGACCACAAATCCTTTTCAATAGAGTTTGCTGGTATCTGCTGTTTCATGTATCCACACAAATTCTGGAAACATATACTCCACAGATGTGGGTTGCACTACACATAACCCTCCTCTTTTAAAAAAGAGTTGAATACTGTTGGGATTTTTGTGTTCCATAAAATCTATCTATATTGTTGATCCATCTTTGTTGCTTAAGGCAGAGACTGCTGCCCATATAACTAAGGAATGAAGAAGGCTTTCAGGATTGTGTGGTCCTTCAAGTTGGAATTCTTCCTCTAAAGCAGTGGTTTTCAACCTGAGGTCCCCAGATGTTTTTGGCCAACAACTCCCAGAAATCCCAGCCAGTTTACCAACTGTTAGGATTTCTGGGAGTTGAAGGCCAAAAACATCTGGGGACCCCAGGTTGAGAACCATTGCCCAAAAAGCTTTACGGGCCGATATAAACCATCACAAAGGCTGTGTTTCTAGGCTTGCTTCATAATTCTGATTGTCCTCTTTAAAACAGAATATCTGATGCATTGTTCCTTGTCTTGAAAACTAGGTATGAAATTCATAGGGTTTCTATAAGTTGGCAGGCTTCTTGAAGACGTGCATACACAGTCTATCTCCAGACTGACCTGCTTCTACCCTGCCAAGAAATACCAATTAAAGACTTTCTCCTTCTTCCCAAACCTTTTAATGTGTTGTCAGTTTGAGTTTGTTTACTGAAGATTTTAGGGCCAAGCTCAGGTTAATGTTATCAACATCTAATGCTTAGTAACTCTTAAATACACATTTTTAATCATGAGTAAAACTTGCCGGGAATTCCCAAGGAATTCCTATCAGAGTAGGAGAGAACGTAGTTTGCGACTTGTTTCCAGTCGCTGAATCAGGTCTCTGTTTTATCATTCAAGTTGGGATTTTGTTTATGTGTTTATGATTGTGCCCACGTTTATGAACTTCTTTATCATGCCCTTCCCTGTTGTTTCTGTTGCTTTGGGGAGCCATCAACTTTCACGGCACTCAGTTGGAAGCTGATGCGATCTTAATGTTTTGGAAAATAACGCATGAACAAGATGTGTTGTGTATTTGGCTCCTTGCTTGGTTGTCATGGAGACAATTGGGCAAAGTGCATCAGGCTAAGAAAATGAACTATGCTAGATCAAACCCAAAGACCTTTCTAGGCCAACATTTTGCTCACATAGAGGACAACCGGATGCTTTTGGGAGGCCTGCAAGTTGGACATGAGTGCAATAGCAGCTTCCAATATACGTTCTTCAGTAATTGTTGTTGAGAGGCTGATTGCCTGTGATAATGAAGGCAATACATCATCATCATTGCTAGAAGACATTGATGGCTTTATTCCCTGGGATAATAATAACAGATATCTTGTGGATTTTCAGATGTTCAACCCCTTAGGAGGAAGTCCCAGGGTAAAAAGCAATCTTACACAGTTTCTTCTCTCTATTAGTTAAAATTGCCACTGTCACTCTTACCAAAATTGCATGAGGGTATGAAAGTGTTACTATTTCCAGCCCTAACTGAAGCTCTATATTCATTTAAGTCTTCTTTCGGACATTTTAACAATTACTGTGATATCTCAGGATCTGGTAGACCCAGAAATCACATATTTTAGGAATTATTGCCAGAGTGGGTTTCAGACAGTGATTCTTTCAATGTTTGCAAACATATACAGAGTGGGCTGAAAGTGGCACATTTGCCTGAAAGTGTATGGTTCTTTAAATAGAAAGTCAAACCTGCTTCCTTGCTTTACATCCTCTTAAGGATGCGAATGCAATTAAGGATGAAACAAATTAAGCTGTTCATGTTCAGCTAGCTTAATTAAGGCTTCTTACAAGCAGCGTTGGTTTTTTCAAGATTGACTCCGGTTGTATTAATAGCTGCCCAAGGGAAATGCTTACCCTCTCTCTTTGCTTGCTATTTAAATACAGTGTTCTGGAAACATTGGGTATTTGTCAGGCTTTGTGCATAAAAGTAGTACTTCTCAACCTGGGGTCTCCAGATGTTTTTGGCCTTCAACTCCCAGAAATCCTGACAGCTGGTAAACTGGCTGGGATTTCTGGGAGTTGTAGGCCAAAAACATCTGGGGACCCCAGATTGAGAACCACTGATAAAAGTTTGGAGCAGAACATCACTGGACTTGGAGCCCAAAGTCAACAGGTTCTCCAGATGAATTCCGGAAATCTACGAAGGATGTAGAGGAGAAAATGGGTGCTTCTTCCAGTGCAAATGCTCTCTATACTCTACAGTTGGCCCTCCATTTTCATAGGGGTTGGGGTGAAGGGCCCACATGACTATCTACAGTTCTGGTTCTACGATGATGTCTTGGTCTATATTCCTATCTATGGGCTAAAAACATATCTGAAGCATCAGCTCTGTCCTGCAGCCATGGGACATTGGGATGAGGGACTGGTTTCTTACAAGACTAGAAAGGAGGAAAGCGACTGTGGTGAGGTGACCAGGGATGGATGGGAAAGTAGGGATACAAAGTGTTATTTTATGCATTTACATCTTACTAAATTATTGAAAGTTTTCTGTACAGTTTTAAGTCCCATTTAATTGCACTATGTAACACGATTTTTGTTCCTGGGTTATAAGTGTCGTTTTCTAATTGGTGTTGTCATTAAAACATGTCATTAAACTGCAAAAACTTTGTTTTTGTGGGGCATCCTGCAGCACATTTTGCTATAGTTTTTCAGTGAATATCTTGTAGAGTCTCAACCAACTTATCATAGTTTGTGGCAGCCACAAAAATGAAGTTTCTGGAGTATAACAACTACTTTCAAAGTGTGGACTGCACAATTAAACAAGAAATACAACTTTCAAACCAGGAACAGAATTTTTTTATATTTTGTTACATAGTGTTATTGAATAAAACTCATTAACAATCAAATTCATGAACAGGGTTGTATATACCCCACAACCTCTGAGGATGCCTGCCACAGATGTGGGTGATACGTCAGTAGAGAATGCTTCTGGAATATGGCCATACAGTCCAGAAAACACACAACAAGCCTGTGATTCCGGCCATGAAAGCCTTCGACAACACAAAATTCATGAATGTTTAACATGTGAAATTGGAGGGCAGACGGTACTTTCATCAAGCACTTATGTTGGCAAAAGCACTGTTCTTTTCTCAATCCTTCAACATTCACCTTTGCGGAACAATCTGGGATGGTTGAGACTCAACATTTTCACTACTTCAAACAATAGTTTGTACAAATAGGCTCAGACCCACAGTTTATGCTATGATGAGAGCCATGGAAATGTTGAATTGTAACCACCAGTATTCCTGTCAAAAAGCTATGATGGGCTGCTACAACATCTAGAGCAGAGGTTCTCAACCTGGGGTTCCCAGATGTTTTTGGCCTTCAACTCCCAGAAATCCTAATAGCTGGTAAACTGGCTGGGATTTCTGGGAGTTGTAGGCCAAAAACATCTGGGGATCTCAGGTTGAGAGCCACTGGTCTAGAGCAAGCCTTTTCTACTTGTGATCCCTTTCAACCAAATAATTTTTTTCATGTCCCCAAGTATATAGGTATATAAAATAGGTATCAAACATTTACTGATAGCTAATCAGCATTTGCAAGGCTTGCTAAACAAACTGATTTTCCTTTTTATAAAGTACAGCTGAAGCATTTTCTTCAGAGTCCACTGAGAACACTGCAAGTTGCTAACATTCACGTCAATTTTTAGGTAGCATTCAGAAACCTTTTACCATTGCCATTTCTTTTAGAATTAAAGGGAACCTATTTGGGGTTGGGACCCACAGTTTCAGAAGCAGTAATCAAGAGGACAACATTATTGCTCTACCCTTAGGATACAAATAGTTTGTTGTAAGGAAGCCTAAATACCTATCCCTTGGGCTAAAATAACATACCAGTTATTTTTAATTATTTCTAAAATATTTAAGAGCTCAATTTGTTGAAACATATGAAGGTTTCATGAAATATAGAAGGAATTAGGGGCCACGGTAGTACAGCAGATTAAACTGTTAAGCTGCAGAACTTGCTGACCGGAAGGTCGGTGGTTTGAATCCGTGGGACGGAGTGAGCTCCCGCTGTTAGCCCCAGCTTCTGCCAACCTAGCAGTTTGAAAACATGCAAATGTGAGTAGATCAGTAGGTATTGCCACATGACTTAGGAGGTGTTTATGGGCAATGCCGGCTCTTTGGCTTAGAAATAGAGATGAGCACCACCTACAGAGTCGGACTCGACTAGACTTACCTTTACCTTTACTAGAAGGAAATTGGTGATAATCACTAATATATTTTAGTGTTGGATACTTTTAAAATTGGAATGTTTGTCTAGCTTCACCTCCTCACCTTTTAGTGAATTTTCTTAGTATATGTTACGTACTTGTATCTCAAACATGTGAATTTTA
Source organism: Anolis carolinensis (assembly GCF_035594765.1). Taxonomy (NCBI): domain Eukaryota; kingdom Metazoa; phylum Chordata; class Lepidosauria; order Squamata; family Anolidae; genus Anolis; species Anolis carolinensis. Next base: position 82,835,851 of record NC_085845.1, on the reverse strand, counting down.
TGTCATGTGATATATAAGCAATTATGTTTTGCAATTGACTTATACAAATGTTTTCCTTTTTCTAGTAAATTAAGAATCAATATTGACATTACTGTTGCAATGAAATGTCAATGTAAGTATTCTCTTGCAATATAATTCTCTGTTTTTTCCAGTTTTAGATTATTGTTCACAATTGCTTAGCAGTAATGGAACAGTACGGTATCTTATCTTCCTATTGCATATGTATAATATTTTTTCTTGGATGATGAACCCTCACATTTACTATGAGGTTATTATGAATTGTGCTATGTATTTTCTGGGTCTTGTGATCTTGCCAGGTCAAAAAACTATTTGGCTGCTGGTTAGATCAATTCTGAATTCAGTAGAGTCTCACTTATCCAACATAAATGGGCCAGCAAAACATTGGCTAAGCGAAAATGTTGGATGAGAAGGAGGGATTAAGGAAAAGCCTATTAAATGTCAAATTACGCTATGATTTTACAAATTAAGCACCAAAACATCATGTTTTGACAACAAATTGACAGAAAAAGCTATTTAATACACGGTAATGTTATGTAGTAATGACTGTATTTATGAATTTAGCACCAAAACATTGCAATGTATTGAAAACATTGACTACAAAAACATTGACTACTAAAAGGCAGACTGCGTTGGATAATCCAGAACATTGGATAAGCGAATATTGGATAAGTGAGACTCTACTATATTAGAATCTATATATATAAAAGGGTAATGAAATTTCGGCCTAGGACTAAACAACAAAACTACACATCCCAGAAACACTAAACTTGTCAGCACAACCCCTCATCCATGCCTCTACATTCATACAACAAAAAGAAAAGAAAAATAAAGTCCTAATTAGAGGGAGAGGAATAATTGTTTTTATCCAATTGCTGCCAGTTAGAAGGCTAAACTCCGTCAGGGGAAAACCTTTACCCTTTACCTTAACTACTACCAATACCTCAATACTTTATTTCCCATACTACCATACTTCGCCACAGCAACGCGTGGCCGGGCACAGCTAGTAACTATATAATTTAATGGCAGTATTTTAATGTTACTTCAGAAAGGGAATAATACAACGTTGTCTTTCCCTTGGGAAAAGATATATTATTTTTGAACTTGTAAATGCATCATTAATACATTAGGGCAGGGGTCCCCAAACTAAGGCCTGGGGGCCGGATGCGGCCCTCCAAGGTCATTTACCTGGCCCCCGCCCTCAGTTTTATAATATAATATTTTATATCAGTTTTAATAATATAATATATTGTATATACATATAATATTGATAATAATCTTATGTTATACAATATAATACTAATAGTAATACCATATAATAATATTAATTATATGTTATATATTACATATTATATAATAGTATAGTGGTATAGTTCAATATAGTAATGTATAATGCTAATATTGTGTTATGCTAATAATATAATATATTTTATGTACATATAGCTGCTCTGAGTCCCCTTCGGGGTGAGAAGGGTGGGATATAAATGTAGTAAATAAATGTAGTAAATAAATAATTAATTTTAGACTTAGGCTCGGCCAAAGTCTGACATGACTTGAAGGCACACAACAACAACAACAATCCTAATTAACTTGACTATCTCATTGGCCAGTAGCAGGCCCACACTTTCCATTGAAATCCTAATAGGTTTATGTTGGTTAAAATTGTTTTCATTTTTAAATATTGTATTGTTCTTTCGTTGTTGTTGTTGTTGTTGCACTACAAATACGACATGTGCAGTATGCATAGGAATTCGTTTGTATTTTTTTTCAAATGATAATCCGGCCCCTCAACAGTCTGAAGGATTGTGGACCGGCCCTCTGCTTAAAAAGTTTGGGGACCCCTGCATTAGGGCGTTCCAAACGTCTAAGTGCAAAGTTGCTTTATTCACAAATTACACTATGTAACTATGTAAATGTCATTACCTAATTGGTTCTATCATGACTAACAAAAAATATTTGGGAAATTTCACGTTGATTTGGGGGAGTTGTAGTACACCTACATCCAGAGAGCACTGTGAACTCAAACACCGATGGATCTGGACCAAACTTGGCACACATATCTGACATGCTGAAATTAGATTACTGTAGGGGTTTGGGGGAACTCCTTCCTTTCTGGGACTTGTAGTTCACCCACAACCAGGGAAACTTTGACCTCCACCGATGATGGACCTGGACCAAATTTGGCACACAGAACCCCCATGACTAACTTAACCTACTGGAGGGGTTTGAGGGGTCTGACTCACCATAGTAGGAATTGTAGTTTACCCTACAGCCAGAGAGCACACTGAACCCCACCAATGATGCATCTAGAGCAAATTTGCCCAACATAACAAACTTTTAAGTACTGATGGAGATTCTCGGGGTTAACCTGGCATGATGTGAGTTGTAGTTCACTCACAACCTTATGTATTTTGTAGAATTTAAAAAATGACGTTTTCAAATAACCCAGGCAACGCCAGGTACCCAAGCTAGTAAAAGAAATAAAACAGAGATGCAGACTGAAAACCGTAGCTATGCCTATATATAAATAAGAAGGAAATGAAATGGTGCCATTATATTGACTACTGGCAGCCTTTTTTCGGTTGAACTAGTGCAATTTTCTATCCTTATTCGCTAATCACAAATGCCGACAGCTGTCTGCAACAACAAGAAACATAATATGCTGTTGTTTGAGAAGGAGCGTTGACCTTTCCAAAGTGCTCATTAGAAAGAAATGTGTTGTTTATCTTCCTTCTGTGTTGATGTGCTGCAGTTGGCTGGTTTTGAAAGCTCCTGTCTCACAATAGCTTTCATGGGTGAGGCAGGACTGTGACAAACTGAGATCCCATTAAAACAAAATTAAAGGGTTTTTATAAAAAAAAAATCATCAGGCTACAAAAGAGCAGGTATCAGTTTTTCAGGCTTATTTCTGTACTTACCGGTTCATTTCAATTTTTGAAACAGATATTGGCGCTGATGTGCTGGATTTGGCGGAAACAATGGTTGCCTCTGCAGACGGATTATCTTATGAACCAGTACGTTTATTCCATTTCCTTCGTATAAGGTGTTTAATACAGAGTTTTTGAAAGTGTATCCCAAAATCTTCCCCTTGTTTACTTGAATTTGTTTTGAAATGGGACACAACATACAGTATCTCAGGAAAACCTTTCATTTATATATGATTTATTGCTTATTTCAGAGGTTTCTCACTTCCACTATCATTATGTATCTGACTTTTCCGCAAACTACTGTTTCGTTTTGTTAGTTTTCTGATAGGGCTCTCTCTTTCTCCTGGGAGGCAAAAAGTTTGAGACTCCTGCTGGCTTTTATTTTTTGTCAGCAGTAACAACAACCACAACCACAACAACAAAACTTTATTTATATCCCGCCCCATCTCCCTATGGAGACTCAGGGCGGCAAATATTCAATGCCCTGTATTGTAATAAATAAGTACAGTAGAGTCTCGCTTATCCAACATAAACGGGCCGGCAGAACGTTGGATAAGGGAAAATGTTGGATAATAAGGCGAGATTAAGGTAAAGCCTATTAAACGTCAAATTACATTACAATTTTACAAATTAAGTACCAAAATATCATGTTTTAGAACAAACTGACAGAAAAAGCTGTTCAATGCATGGTAATGTTATGTAGTAATTACTGTATTTACGAATTCCGCACCGAAACATCGCAATGTGTTGAAAGAATTGACTACAAAAACACTAACTACTAAAAGGCAGACTGCGTTGGATAATACAGAACGTTGGATAAGTGAAGGTTGGATAAGTGAGACTCTACTGTAATACAATTTAAATAAAATGCAATTTAAATGGTATAAAACAAATAGTTATAAAAGCAATAATAACTGTCCTGTCAACAATAGAACTCAAGTGAAATAAGTGAGAACTGTGGTATCAAAATGTCTTGTTTTATTGACAGAAGTGAGCTGTCTTGGACTGCAGACTTGTATATCTCAAATTTTGTCTTGGAGAGGATAATATTTTTTGATCTTATAGAAAACTCTGAACAGAATTGATGCTATGTGCCCAAGGATAGTTGTGACCAATTATGTGTAGAAAATTGGAAAGTATCTTGTCTTTAGGATTGCTAATCTTCTTTGTTTGTTTCAGGTAATATTTGAACTAAGTCCTTTGCAAAGAGAATGGCAAAGGTAATACTCCAAATACAATGTAATGTGTATACGAGTAGGAAGAAAAATCCTGCATGCATGTGGACATGTTATTTGCATTTGTTTGCTACCAGGTCTCAAGTTATAAGTAAGAAATATTAAGTTTTATAATGCACAAAGGCATTTTGTTATGTCATTCCCATATGTATTTTTGATCATCTGTTTTCATTGCTGTGGCTTTACATGTTGTACGTTTTAATGCTCAGAACTCTTTGACATAATTTGATAGTTTAAATAATCTATATATATAAAAATGTTCTGACTATTTCTAACTTAAAGTAAACAGCAAAACTAAACACCCAAAACCCACGAAACTTGGTCACAAAAGACATGGTCATCCCCGTTGTGTTTAGACATTAAAAAAACAAGAAAAATAAAGTCCTAATTGGAGGGAGAGGAATAACTGTTTTTTTTCCCATTGCTGCCAGTTAGAAGGCTAAGCTCCGCCCACTTTGTCTCCTAGCAACCCACTAAGCCATTTAATGGTGCCCAGATCCGCTTCAATCAGGCCTCTTCCACACTGTCTATAAAATACAGATTATCTGATTTGAACTGGATTATATGGCAGTGTAGACTCAAGGCCCTTCCACACAGCTATATTACCCATTTATAATCTTATATTATCTGCTTAGAATTGGATTATCTTGAGTCCACATTACCATATAATCCACTTCAGTCTGCATTTTATACAGCAGTGTAGAAGGAGCCTCATATAATCCAGTTCTAAGCAGATAATATAAGATTATAAATATACAGTGGAGTTTAACTTATCCAACATAAACACCCCGGCAGAATGTTGGATAAGCGAATATGTTGGATAATAAGACTAAGGAGCAGAAATGAAGCAAAGAATATTTTCTCTTGGAAAATACTGTTTGGAACTGTTTTGTGCATCTGATGAAAAAAATCATTTCTTTTTTTCCCATGCCCACAAAGATGTCAGTGTTTGTTTCTCTCTTCTCATATATGCAGAATTGTAAACCATCCTGTTGGATTTTCCTGTTCTATCCTTTCCTAGCTGTATCATTTCCCGTTTTACTGTTTGGGCGTTTCTTCTGTAGCCTTTCTGGACCCTTTCCTCTACTTTTTGTGGCAACCCACCCCCTTGCCATTTTAAAAAGAGACGTACCTCTGATAGAACCCTACATCCATAAAAGTAGCAACCAAGTCCATGGTTTGCATTTGATCATAAATATTTATTTGGAAGACTTTGAGACTCCATTGCATCCAGATGCTGTGTAGTTGACTGAGTGTAATCACGGGAACTGAAAAGGTTTTATTAGCTTCTATTCAATTTTTAAAAAAAAAAACAACTGCAAGTTGTGGCTTCAAACTTGTACGCCTTTGCCTTGTGTGCACATTAGCTCAATGCTAACATCCTCCATTCTGTAGTTCTTGTCCTGAGCTATGTGAGAGGTGGCCAACCTTTGTCTAGATTTATGGTGTATATGTTAGGCTGCTGCTGTAAGAGGCACTGAACTATTTTTTTAAATCATCTGTTCAATTTGTAGGATGCTCCAGATCATTCAGAGCAGGTTGCAAGAAGAACACTCTCTTCAAGACGTAATATTCAAAACTGCTTTTAAAAGTGCTTCCACAGCACTGCCACCAAGGTGAGAAGACAAATACTTATCTCTGATGAACTGATACGATGTCTGATGATGTGATATTATCTTGAGAATGCTTGTTTTTGAGTTTAGTGCTTTGTTGCACCTTATAGTTATTTCTGATTTGTTGCAAACCTATTACAAAGTTTTCTTGACAAGATTTGTTCAGAGCAGGGTTGTCTTTGCTTTCTTCTGTGGCTGAAATAGTGTGATTTGCCCAAGGTGACACCCAGTGAGTTTCCATGACGAACTAATGATTCGAACCCTGGTCTCCAGAGTCCAATGCTCAAACTACTACACCATATGGACTGTTAGATCAGTGCTATTGTAATCAAATGTCTGTTTCCTTCAGGACTGAGATTTATGCTTTGCTATAGTATAAATCAGAATTGCTTATGGTACATGGCATTCAGATTGCTGCCTTGAGTCCCTATATCAGGAAAAAGATGGGACAAAAATTAACTGACTTACAACATAAATTGCTATTTCATTAAATTAAATTAAATTTCATTAGAGTTCCGACTTTTCCCCATTGTGGTGTGTTTTACAAACTGTCAGGCTATAAATTAGTAAATATAATTAAGGCACTTGTAAGCAAGTTGGTGCCTTAATCATGTTTATCTATTTATATAGTGGTGCTTGGTCTTTAGAGATTGGAATCTATATTAAATGCATTCGGAGATAGGAAATGCTTTGTATGCAGACCATCTTTTCATCCTTGAACTGGATGCCTTAAAAAGCAAACACTACTCATATTCTTAGAGGTGATTTAGTCCTTTTATGGTCATTTCCCCAAATGGATCAGATTGATGGCATAATTTTTTCTTCTTCTTGAGGTTAAGCATGCAATTTATTTTATTTTATTATTTTATTTGTTTACTTTCTTCCAACAGGGAGGACAATACATTGCAGCCTCCAGATGCTTGCAGAATCCATGGGCATCTGTATGTTAATAAAGTAGCAGGAAACTTTCACATAACTGTGGGCAAGTATGTTCATTTCATTTATTGAAACCACTCTCAATCAATCTGTCCTCCTTTCCTTCCTCATGATTTTGGGTTTCCCATTCTTGAGGATCAGAGGACAGTCTTAACGTCTATTTACTTAGAAGTAACTCCACTGTGTTCAGTGGAACTTATCATTTAGTAAGTACATTTGGGACATCTGCCCAAATTTCTTCAGATAGGTTTCAGCTATTTGTTTAAGTGGGGTCTTCAAAAGATAGTGATGGACCTTAACTGGGATCAGCATCAGTGAATGCATACACACACCTATGTTTGTGTTGCCTTTAATTGCAGCTACATACCTTTTATGTTACTGTGGCAGTCTTTTGTTTTATACTCGCTTATGTTATCGATGCAGAGAACAGTTTTGTTCTATCAGTGTTGTATTAAATAGAACATCTTTCTGGCACACCTTTATTTTGCGGAAAAACAAAATTTATTCCTCCATATCTATTTCCCCCATTTTTTTGTATCTTCTGTTCTTTTCATTCTTAAAATACTCCTAGCTTGTCCTGAATCTGAAGATCCCAGAGGAGGGATACAATCAGTAAAACAAAACATATTTTGTTCCTAAGTTATAAATATCATTTCCTAATTAGTTCTATCATAAAAAAACATGAAAAAAGTTTATTAAACTGCAAAAACTTTATTTTTGCGGGACACCTTGCAGAATATTTTGCTCTAGTTCTTCAATGAATATCTCAAACAATTCAACCTAGTTTGTGGCAGCCACAAAATGAAATTTCTTGAGTCTAATAACTACTTTCAAAGTAAGTACCGCACAATTATAAACAGGAAATAACGCTTTCAAACCAGGAACAGAATATTTTTCAAATTTTGTTATATAGTGTAATTTGAACATTCTGCCTTTATTGAATTACCATACCTGTACGTAAGTTTATCCCAAACTATTTTTTTCATATTTGCTTTTCTTTGTTTTATTTTTGTCAGTTCCCTTACCTTTTATTTCATAAATGCACACTGTTTTTTTTAAAAAAACTTATACTTTAAAAAGTTGTTTCTTTCTCAGCAAGCCTCTTTTTTTCCAGCTTCCTAACTTTCTATTAACCTGAGATCAAGCAATAATTGTTTTATGTCTGCTTTAAATGGTGATCAGATGTATGTGCCAGACTTCTCCTCTGCCCCAATGTCATAGCTTTCTGATGTTCTTAATTCTTCATTTCTTGTTATTTAAACTGGTTCTTCATTGTTGCATTCTTTGTTTTGCTGCTGTCAAATAAGAATATCCAAAATAGTCTCACTTCCTTATGCACTTGAATTTTGACCCATTTGGGTTTTTGAATAGAATATTGTTCTGTGCGTTCTACAGAGGAATGTGAGAAGTTTGTTTGTATAGTGCTCTGTATAAAAAGGCATAACTCGGTTATCAAAGATTCTGATGAAGAAAATCCGTTTTATGAACCCATTTTTTACTCACCCAACCCCTCCTCCTCCTCTGTCAAACTGAAAATACTTTAGCAGTGTTAGCATTGGCAAGAAGATGAAAGAGGTCTGAGGAGCCAGATTTTCATTGACAGATTGAAACAATGTCTGTAGCAAGCTATGAAATAAAATACTGAACTTGAAAAGATAGGCTTTAGCCTACTGTAACTCTGTCTACAACAGGCAAGTTAAACAATAGCAGTCCTTTACAGAGCATATATGTACAGCAAAATCAAGATAAAGGGAGAAAGCAGGTATTTCAGTCCCACTAGCTCTCCCCAACATTTTCAAGAAGTTGACTGCCAAAATAAGTGGATGGGAAAAATGCATTTTGGAAGTACTGTATTTCTTCAATTCCTATATAAACATCTCTAAAAATGAGATGCGCCTTAGAATTGCAAGTGTATCTCATGTATTTTTATTTTGATGGTGAAATTTGGGTGTGTCTTACAATCAAAGACATCTTACAATTGAAAAAATACAGTAGCTCACAAGTGTTCTCTAGAAGGTTCAAAATGGTTTGTTTTCTTGTTTAAGACTTGATCTGGCTGTTTAATTTCACGTGAGACTAAAAACCTGGCTGAAGCATGCTGTACTCTTTTTCGCTTTTTTTTCTATGATGTAGAATTTTCTCCCTATTTTTCTCATGTTCTGCCTCTTGTACCAAAATTTTTAGTGCCCGAGAAGCATTTACTTCATTACCAGAGATATATCTTTACTAAGTGTTTTATTGAACCTGGTGATTTACTTTATTAGCTGTTTATTTGAACTGGTTCTTCATTGTTGCATTCTTTGATTTTGAAACTTCGTTTTCTTCCTCCTTCAGGGCAATTCCTCATCCAAGAGGCCATGCACACTTGGCAGCTCTTGTGAGCCATGAATGTAAGCCATCTCTTTTCATTTAGCATAGAAGCGTTATTCTTTGTTTATAGTTGTTTAAAATCTACTTGTCTTAAAATGATCTTGTACTCCCATCCCAAATTGATCTCCAACGAAACTGTAGCACTCTATCTGTTACCTTGAGTTTACAATTTTATAATGTGCACTTCATATAGTATATTAGCATAACCTCGCTGTTTTTAATTCCATGTTTTATTAAGTGTGTTTTTATTTCTAGAGGTTAATGTTTAAATTTTATAATTTGCGTATGTTCTTGCTCATTCATGTATTCTATATTGTTATTGTTTTTATCTGGTATTATCTGTGAGTTGCCCCGAGTCCCCTTCGGGGGAGATGGAAGCAGGGTATAAATAAACTTATTATTATTATTACTTTGGAAATGTTTGAGATACAACATATTAATACCCCCGGCAGAGCTTAGAGCCTGCTCAAACTCACCATGCTCCTCCAGAGTTTTAAACTTACCATACAGAGAGCCATTTAAGACATTCAAATACCCAAAAAGCCTTACAGTGATCAAATATCACAGATTCTTTACAAAGGTGAGATTAAATATACAGTAGAGTTTCACTTATCCAACATAAATGGGCCAGCAGAACATTGGATAAGCAAAAATGTTGGATAATAAGGAGGAATTAAAGAAATTCCTATTAAACATCAAATTACATTATGTGTTTACAAAACATCATGTTTTACAACAAATTGACAGAAAAAGTAGTTCAGTACATGGTAATGTGGTTACTATATTTATGAATTTAGCACCAACACATCTCAATGTATTGAAAACATCGACTACAAAAACATTGATTACTAAAAGGCAGACTGCATTGGATAATACAGAATGTTGGATACGTGAAGGTTGGATAAGCGAGACTCTACTGTATTTCCCTCAGAGCTACTAAGAGGCAGACTGTCTGGAATTCCTTACTCCCAAAGACTATGCCCCTGTGAGGGAGATGAAGTAGAAACAATAGAACACATTTTATTGCAATGCAGCTGTTACACAGTGCAACGTAGCCAACTTTTATATCCAGTTGTGTCCCACATGACCAGCCATCCTTGCAGGGGATTGTAAGATATCCTTTAGAGGTCAAGTGCCACATGGTGACCCTCATAGTGGCAAAATTCCTCGCAGTGGCAACAAGGCTGGGAAAGAAAATAACCTCGGATAGGGGTATTACTTGAAACCATGTATAGTAAACTTGACAGTGTACTTCTCCTGAGATGGGAAAATGTATTAACGACTGTTTGGGCACTGATGGGTCTATGAATCATAAAAAACTGTACATATTAATACTTCATGCCCTTGAGCATTGGGCCAGTCTAGACCTATAGGTGAAACTAGATTTAGTGGAGCAAGAATGTATAGGATACTGGTTATGTCCCTCTTTTGGTCTCCTCCCCTTTTATGAGGCTTTATTCCCCTTCCCAGAAATGACTGTCATGTCTCTTCTTAGCCTTTCTCCTCCAAACTAATGCAGCTGGCTCCCTGGGTCATTCCTCATAAGGATGTTATTCTGTCTCAAGACAAACATAATAGATTTTTTAAACCTGTGGTTCATATGATAATGTTATATTTAAACAAAAAGAAAATCAGTATTCTAAAATGTGCTTGTTGCAATAACAGATGCTTTTTTTCCTTGATTGAAAACCTTATTGGTATGAAAGAATGAAACTGATATAGAACTTAAGGTTCTCTGGTCAACCTAAGCCAGCTTGTAAATTTTGTATCTCTGGTTATTTTTGTCTCTTTCAGCATACAATTTCTCCCACAGAATAGATCATTTGTCTTTTGGTGAACTCATACCAGGGATTATTAATCCTTTAGATGGTACTGAAAAGGTTGCGTCTGACCGTAAGTTGTGCTCCCAGCATAAAAGTGTCTACTGTAGATGTTCTGTTGAATTTGTTACTGTTTTTCATTTGCTTTTGCCTTATGATGAGCTATTATTTAATGTAAGTGTTTGGATATTCTGTCAATTTGCCTTGATTGCATTTTTATCAATTAAAATTTCTAAATCCCACCCTCTGTCCAAAGATATCAGGGCTGCATATAGTAATTTCAGTTAAGATCATTAACAGTAATTATGTTAAATAACTTACCAATGAGACCAGTTAAAACAGTGTAAAGGGATGCCAATGATAGCCATGTTTTAACTTGTCATCAAAATGGCATTAACATTGGCACCAGTCAGGCCTATATAGAGAGAGCATTACATAAGTGGGGTGCCATAGCAAAGAAAACTCTTTCAGGCCCTTTCTACACTGACATATAATCCATATTATATTATCTGCTTTGATAATCTGGATTATGTGGCAGTGTAGAAGGGGCCTCAATTGCCTCCAAGTGGGAAATGTATACTCTTAATATATAAATATCCCTCCATGTTTGCAGTTTTGGCTTCTGCAGATTTGATTATTCATGGATTTTATTTTACTTTTTAAAAATGTTTAATAAATTGATTTTATTTTTAAAATGTTCTATCTAGGAAGCTCTTGGTGTGACTTTATGGCCAATTTCCTCCAGTCATGCTGGAGGACCTAGATATATTTATTTATTTATTTATTTATTTATTTATTTACAGCATTTATATTCCACCCTTCTCACCCCGAAGGGGACTCAGGGCGAATCACATTACACATATAGGCAAACATTCAATGCCTTTTAACATAGAACAAAGACAAACAAACATAGGCTCCGAGGGGCCTCGAACTCATGCCCTCCTGGTCAGAGTGATTCATTGCAGTTAATTGCAGCTGGCTTGCTCTCCCGCCTGCGCCACAGCCCGGGCCTCTCTAGGATACCTAGATACCTCTCTAGGATACCTCTCTAGGAATCTGAATGTCCTTCAGTGTGATTCTATTATCAGCTTCCAGCAGAAGTTGAACACAGAGTCATGTTGGAAGACTTAGAAGTTCCTAGAGAAGTGTTTTCTCATGTTTAAAAAATCACACTTTCATCACTTGTGGTTTTCTGCTTTTCTGAGGGTCCTGTGTCCCTAACTCAAGTGAATGTAGAGGACCGATTGTACTGTATGTATGTACCTTAAATTGTAGCACCATTAGTTAGAGAAGGGTTGGGTGTTATGTCCCATTCATCCATCCTTTTATTTGTTTACATCCTATCTTTTCTCTCAGACTGGGACTCAAATAGATTGAGCCATATTTGCCACACACACACCCAAATTGCCTCCCCTTCCCCCCCAAAGAATTGTGCATAAATTGCGTCCCTGAAAACAAATATTGGCTTGTAATTTGAGATATCTTGGGATAGTGCACTCTGTGGTGGATCCTGGACTGGAAAATTGGGTTCTGGTTCTTCCAAGATTGCCTAACTCTGTCTTACAATGTTTGAATGGGATCTGGGAGCTCCAGATTAAAGTCTTCTTTTAACTGTGAAATGCACTGGTCAGTCATTCTTTCCCATCCTAGCCTATCTCATGGGCTTGATGTGAGGATAACAAGGGGAGGAGAAAAGTACCTCCTTGAGCTCAGTAGAAGAAAGGCAGGATACAAATGTCACTAACAATAAATTAATGGGTCCAGGTTTTCCCTCTTATAGTATAGTATATTGCCTATTTTTTCAGTTGCAGTATAGATACCTTTCTGCCGATGTTGGACCGTAATTCAATATGGTGACTTTGTTTTTATTTGCATTCTTTTTCTATCAGACAACCAGATGTTCCAGTACTTTATTACAGTGGTGCCAACAAAGCTTCACACGCACAAAATTTCAGCAGAAACCCATCAGTTCTCAGTGACAGAAAGGGTAAGTGTTTATTAAAGAACAATTGAAGGTGTTAGATCACCAAAGCTTCCAGAAATGGAAAAGAAAACCCTGGAATGCATCTATGCTGTAAAATGAATCCAGTTTAATTGCCTTGGTTCAATGCTATGGAGTCCTGTGGGTCATTGAGTTGTTGAATTGTTTATTCTACCAGTGATAGGCTATGACATCAAATAATACACAACCTTTAAAAGTACAAAAAACACTTTCCAATATAAATATTAAAACTTATTTTATATACTGGCTCTTTAAAATTACAGTAGCAGTTACATGATAACAATAACAATGTCTCATTTGTATCATCCCAAACTCTCCATTTCTATTTCTAGTCTCCACTGCTCAGATTGTTTGGGCTGTGACTACAAATGTGGCAACCTTTAATGTTATATTTTTTGAATAATCCACTAACAAGTCACAGGCAATGTAACAGATGGTATATTAAATCTTCTCTTTCCCCTGACCCACAAATACAAAGTTGTTGGGCATGAGGGATCCCTCTATATCTTCCCTCTTGCCAGCCTGATGGCATTGTTTGGAAGTGCAGGGCTGTAAATGCTTTTCTAAAGGTTACACCCATTAAGTCTTGAAGGTATTATTGACAATATTGGTCACTCTTCAATAGAGGGCACCAAGTAGTGAAACCCTGATGTTTCCTAGTCCGCAAGTTGTCAGATACATCCATTTCAAAGATTTTATTTCTAATTGCCTTCTTGTCCAACTACTGTGTTTTCCGGCGTATAAGACAACTGGGCATATAAGACAACCCCCAACTTTTCCAGTTAAAATATAGAGTTTGGGATATACTCGCCATACAAGACTACCTCTCCTCCAATGCACACCAAATAAAGAGCAGTAGCACAAACATGCCTCTTTCACCTGTCTGGCCCGTCCTTCTCTGCCTCTCAGATCTCATACATGCGTGCCTGCGCCGCTTCACTGCAATCCTCAGGAGCGAGATCTGAGAGGCAGATAAGGAGGTATGGTAGGATAGAAGGGTGGACCAGACGGGTGAAAGAGGCATGTTTTTCTGGGCACAGCGCTGCTCTATCTCTTTTTTTCATACTCCGGGCATCCCGGATGCCTGCAGCTTGCTCCGCCCTTAACTGACACCTTCCTGGTAAGGCACCCCCTTACCTCATCATCGGGACCGCATTAAGTTACTTCTTTCCATGAATCCTGGTAAGTGGACTTTCTTCTGCCATACTTATACAGCGCCACCCTTGCTGCTTTCAGCTGTTTTTTTAGCTCCCCCCACCATATGCGGTTACCACAGATTCTCCAGTCCGGCTTGGAAGTTTCAGCACCTGCCCTATAAGACGACACCCGGCTTATAAGATGACCCTCCGACTTTTGAGAAAAATTTCCTGTATTAAAAAGTAGTCTTATACTCCAGAAAATACAGTACATTAGGGTTGTTGTTAACCCATCAAAATACTGATGGAGCAGGGCCAACCAGGACTGAGCCTATTCTCCCCACTTATATTGCTCCATCAAGCATTGCTTTGTTATATTCTCATCCTTCATTTCCAGAAGTCTCATCCCATATGATGGAGTCCTGCGGGCTGTAGTTTAATCCTTCCCTGCCAAAGGATACTGATGCCTCACCAAACTACAAATCCCAGGATCCCATAGCATTGAGCCATGGCTATTAAATTAGAGCTGAGGTCCGTCAAATAGGAGCTCTATGTACTCCTCAAGCAGCTTCCCCTTTTGTTTTGACTCAGTACTTGAATTACCATATTACGTGAATCTAATGTGCACCCTAATTTTGTCAAGGAAATTTAGCCAAAAAAGGAGAACATTAGATTCGAGTAAATAGTATATTTGTCCTAATTCTTGCTTTGTTAACAAGAGACTCCCAACTCTCTATTCATGTCTGGCACAAGCAAATCTCATTTGCCTTTCTATTTGATTTAATAACAAAAGTTGTATGACTTATTTTCTTTGTGTTCTCTAGGAAAGAGTGATCAACCATGCAGCTGGGAGTCATGGAGTGTCTGGCATTTTCATGAAATATGACATTAGTTCGCTTATGGTGACAGTGACAGAAGAGCACATGCCTTTCTGGCAGTTTTTAGTGAGACTTTGTGGCATCATTGGAGGAATCTTTTCTACTACAGGTATGGTATAGATAATATTATGTTGCCAAATCCATACTCTAGCATCAGGAAAATATATGCAGAAGAAACTAAGAGTGTGTATCTTTGTGTGTGTCTTCCTGTACGATGGTATTACAGATGATATATATTTAATATACTAGAATCTCACTATGGCATACATTCCTTTCTGTTACTTAATATATTAGAATGCACAGGAAATTTGTAGCACTTTAGAGACTAACTGAGGGAATAAAATTGGTAGCATAAGGTTTTGTAGACTTGTATTTACCCCCTCAGATGTAGCGTCTCACTGCACCATAATTTCCTTACTGTTGGAGTCTACTCATCCAACCCAATAGTTATATATTTTAGGTCCTCCTTTCTTTATCAATCTGAGCCAGGGAGCGTGCAAATAGAAATTGAATCCTACCACTGTTATGCCTTTAGGAGCATGTCTCTGGCATCTGTGGCTTGAAGATAACAAAAGTTTAACTGGAGTTGCTCATCTTTATCCTGCATTACTTGTGCCTTTCTTTTCTCTTTTCATTTTTAGCTGAAACTTAGCAACAGAAAACTCTGTTACACTACTTTGTATACTACTTGAACAATTAATGATATGATGTATACAATGGAATTTATAATTAAAAAGCCTAAGCTACACGGTTAGTGATTCAGTGCATTTGCCAAGCAATTGGGAATATCATAATTTCCAATCTTGCTGTTTCAAAGTGTGCTGACTTCGGATTTGCAGCTGAGAGGCTACATATTTAGAAACACCTGTGAGCCCTGTTTCTCAGCAAATGGTATATGCTTAAAATAGGTATATCAAGGATATCTGTTTTACTTGTCTTCTGTTTACTATTCCTTATAACTTAAACAGGAGTAATTTATCCAAATAAGTACTTTTTCTTTTTGATGCTGCGTTTTTGCGCTTGATATTGTTTTTTAAAGAAATTGCTTTAGTGTTTCAAATTTCCATTTTGTTCCAAGAATATAGGGTCATACTTGCTCCAACATGGAAGAATTGCAGAGCTTTCTAACAATTGTTTCACACACTATACATTTAGGTATTCTACTAAAACTGTTTTATTTTCTGTCAGAAATGTAGAGCCTGATGTGATATTATATATAATTGATGCTTGTGTTTGTAAATGGGGATAAACTCTTCAAAGATCTAGGATTCAATTCAGTTTCCTGTTGAGTGTTACTGTGTCTTGAAGTGGACTCCAACTTAAGGCATTTCTATCATAGCATTTTCTTGGTCTGATTTGTTCAGAGCAGGGTGCTATTGCCTTCCTATGGAGCTGAGAGAGTGCAACTTGGCTAGGATAATAATAATAATAATAATTATTATTATTATTATTATTGTGTTGTGTTCTGGAACACAACACACCAGACATCACAGTTGTGGAAAAGAAAAAGGTTTGGATCATTGATGTCGCCATCCCAGGTGACAGTCGCATTGACGAAAAGCAACAGGAAAAACCCAGCCGCTATCAGGACCTCAAGATTGAACTTCAAAGACTCTGGCAGAAACCAGTGCAGGTGGTCTCGGTGGTGATCGGCACATTGGGTGCCGTGCCAAAAGATCTCAGCTGGCATTTGGAAACAATAGACATTGACAAAATTACGATCTGCCAACTGCAAAAGGCCACCTTGCTGGGATCTGCGCGCATCATCCGGAAATACATCACACAGTCCTAGACACTTGGGAAGTGTTCGACTTGTGATTTTGTGATATGAAATCCAGCATATCTATCTTGTTTGCTGTGTCATAATAAAATAATAATAATAATTTAATTTCTTACGCACCTCTTCGTAGCTTGAGGTGGGCTACAGAACAATTAAAACATATAAAGGTAAAGAAAGGTTTCCCCTTGACATTAAGTCTACTCGAGTCTGACTCTGGGGGGAGGTGCTCATCTCCATTTCTAAACCAAAGAGCCGGCATTGTCCATAGACGCCTTCAATGTCATGTGGCTGGCGCGACTGCCTGGAGCTCTGTTACCTTCCTGCTGAAGCGATACCTATTGATCTACTCATATTTGCATGTTTTCGAACTCTTAGGTTGGCAGAAGCTGGGGCTAACAGCAGGAACTCACCCCACTCCCCGGATTTGAACTGTTAACCTGCTGTGCAGCAAGTTCTGCAGCTTAGTGGTTTACCTGCTGCACCATTGCAGCCCATAAACATAAACATTCTAAAAATACCACAGATAGACATATTAAAATGTTTTTTGCATAAAAGATACATATTAAAACATATTTCTATAAAATGCATATTAAAATATAAACTTCTTTTAGCGGAAGACCAATTTTAAACACCAGTGACATGAGTTTAACATTCATGCTTAATTTTCTGATGGAGTATGGATTCGAAACGTGGTCTCTCAGACTTCTAGTTCAATATACTGCTCTGGTTCTTACTCCACAATCTCTTTTATACTCAGGTTTTCTGTCACTTAATGAATAAAACAATTTTCTCTTTATTGACTACAAAGTTCTAGATCTGACTACTCCTGCTTTTATATCACAGACAAAGCACATTTCTTAGCATCCTAAATGTTTTTATGTTTCAGGCATTTTACACGGCATTGGAAGATTCATAGTGGAAATCATCTGCTGTCGTTTCAAAATAGGATCATACAAATCGACATCTGTAAGTGACTTCAGAAAAATGCGTAGAGACACACAATGCGTATGGCTTGCCCATCATGAAATACATTTCTAGAAATAATTCCTCAGGTTGGGAATAATAGTCTATGTGTACCACTATTGCTCTGGTGTAAAGCCTTTTCAGTGAAGTAACAATGCAGAGTTTTATAAACTACTATAAACTCAGGCTGATTACAGCTTCCAGCCAAGAAAACCTGATCTTTATGGCTCAATTTGAACATAATTCAGGTCCTTATCGGAAAAGCAATTGAATTATTTAGGGATTATGATTTGGTGTACTATTATATACAACAGGTCAATTTGTAAAGTAATTGGGAATTTGTTTGGCAGACTAAGGAGGAAAAGCGAGGGGGGGGATCAGGGATAGTTGGAGAAAGGTGTCACAAAGCAACCTGTAGAACAACTCTCAGATAGAGACAGAACTATGGCCGCATATACACTGTAGAACGAATGCAGTTTGACACCACTTTAACTCATGGCTCAATGGATGGGAGATGTAGTTTTACAAGGATTTTAGCCTTCTCTGCCAGAGAGCATTGGCCTGCTACTGGCCAATGAGTCAAGTTAATTGGGATTGTTGTTGTTGTGTGCCTTCAAGTCATTTCAGACTTTGGGTGAGCCTAAGTCTAAAATTATTTATTTATTCCTTTACTACATTTATATCCCACCCTTCTCACCCCGAAGGGGGCTCAGAGCAGGTGTATATACATACAATATATTATATTATTAGCATAACACAATATTAGCATTATATATTACTACATTGAACTATACCACTATACTGTAATATTATATGTAATATATAACATATAATTAATATTATTATATGGTATTATTATTAGTATTATATTGTATAACATAATATTTTTATCAATATTATATGTATATACAATATATTAAAAAGGCGAAGTGTGTTAAAGCACTGAGCTGTTGAACTTGCAGACTGAAAGGTCCCAGGTTCAAACCCTGGGAGCGGCGTGAGCGGCCGCTGTTCACTCCAGCTCCTGCCAACCTAGCAGTTTGAAAACATGCCAATGTGAGTAGATCAATAGGTACTGTTCCGGTGGAAAGGTAACGGCGCTCCATGCAGTCATGCCGGCCACATGACCGGTGTCTATGAACAACACCGGCTCTTCGGCTTAGAAACGGAGATGAGCACCAACCCCCAGAGTCAGACATGACTGGACTTAACGTCAGGGGAAACCTTTACCTTTACCTTATACAATATATTATATTGTTAAAACAGATATAAAAATATTATATTATAAAACTGAGGGTGGGGGCCAGGTAAATGACCTTGGAGGGCCGCATCCGGCCCCCAGGCCTTAGTTTGGGGAGACAGATTATATCAGGGACTTTACAGAGAAAGAAGTAGACACACAGACTCTATATAACTACATTGGTTATACAAAGGGGATATTACATTTTACTCTGCATTCACACATAAACATTGACTCCACATACATACATTATCATCCCTTCTTCCTGCTCCTGGAGAAAACAACCGAACATGGACCAGATCACATTCCCTGCCAATCTGCCAATATACCACTTTTTCTGTCCCTTGGAGAAAGGCGGATGACCAGACCCTGCTGTCTGCCACACTTTTGGAAAGTAAAAAGGTCTCTTATGTAGCATATTTCTTGCTGTTGTTGTTCCAATAAGTTGTAAATGACTGACTGGTTGTTTTTCCCAGCTAAAACATGCTGACACTCAATCAGTTCTGGACAGATGTTGGCTCTTCTTCCTTAACTGATAATGACTTTCCTTCTTAACCTAAGGAACCATTGCGTTGACTTAACTTAAAGAATCATTGTCTCTAGTCATGTAAACATGTTGCTTACCCAAGAGTTAATCAGTGTCTCTGATCATGTCAGCAGTTCAGCAGTTTATTAGTTTTTCCTTCATCAGCCTTGTGCAGTTTTCCATCATTCATTCTTCTTAGGATCGTGTCCTTAGTCTTTATCAGACCTCAGTCATACACCTTTCATACAATTTCATATCTGGACTGTGAATAGAATATTATAATCACTCCTAGTTATGAAGAGAAGTGAGGTGTATTTTAATCTGCTAAAAGCAGCCCTATACTCCCCGCCCCCAAAAAAGCTTGGCATGAGATACCCTAGGAAAAGATTTGTCTGGAAGTACGGTACATGAAAATTGAAAAAGTTACATTTTTTGTTCTTTTTTTTTTATAGGTCACACTTCCAGATGGGCACCTAAACAACCATGTACCTCTAATGACAGATGATGCTATGCATTAGCACCTTCTTTGGACACTGTTATCCTTCTGCCTAATGCAGGAGATGCTTTTTTAAAAAATAACAAAACATTGTGCAATATGTTAAGACAGTGCCAATGGGCAGCAAAAACAAAATCAAGTCTTTAAAAAAACACACACACACAAACCGTATCAGTGTGGCTTGTTTGTCCTTTTCAGAATTCAGAAAGAAAACGAGGAATCCAATAAGATCAGTCTCTCTTCTCGAATGAGCAGATTCAGTGTTGGGATGTGACTGTAATTCACTGGACCGTGTTACAGAAACTGAAGATGGCTGCTGAAATAGTGGCGCAAGTGTCACAGACACTCCCCAGTGCTCATATACAAAGGAGCAAAGCTGGAGGGATGTGTATTTTCGACATGCATTGTATCAGGAAAAATTAACTGGACAAGTTTAAAAGTACATTTAGTTGTCACATGATTTTTTTTTAAAGTGGGATGCGTGTAGAAACTCAGGAAATGGAAAATAATTCACAAGAGAGAAAACTATACTATCAAGGGAGCAATCTGGATGCAGATGTATGCACATGGTGATTGTTTATCAAGCAAACATGGCAAATATTTGTAGCACATACAAAGAGAGTGGAATGGGATGGGAATTATGTTTTCTGATAATTTCATAAATTGACTTGGGGAGAGATGGAGATCACATTCTTTCCTGGCTGTTTTTGCCCTCCTGATTTAAACCCATCCTGAGGAGGATTTTGCCCAAAAAATTGCTGTTACTGCAAGCTGCTTTTGTTTTTCAGAGTGGGAGATAACATCTAGACACGTCTTAAGTTTTTAAAAGTATATGTGGGGAGTGGGAGCAACATCGAGTTAAATTGGCCCTGTAGCCCTGGATGTTATCTCAGGCCCCTTCTACATTGCCTCTATATTCCGGGATTTGATTCCAGATTATCTGCTTATCCTAGATTATTTGGCAGTGGAGACTCATATAATCGAATTTAAATCAGATATTCTAAGATCAGTTCCTGGGATATATGGTGTAGAAGGGGCCTAAGCCTGGCCCAAGAAAATGCCAGGCCTTTTTCTGTCCTCGGGCTCCTGAAGCCATTGAACAAGCAGCTGTTGACAGTAATTCAGATTTAGGGAATACTGCAATGGTCTCAGTAATATATCTGGAATTTCAGTTTGCCATTTGATTGTGTAAAAGCATCTCACTTTGGTGGTTATGCCTATCCCCCTGTGCGTAGACATGTAATAGATGTGTACAAGGTTTTTAAATTACATTACAGTATTTTGATTATTGGGGGTGTTTTTGTAAACATCCTGAAGCCATAAGGATAAAGCCAAAATAGAGGCGCCTCAAAGGAAAATAACTGTGGTATTTGGACATGTGGAATCAGTGGGTTTAGCAGTGTCTATGTGTCTACACAGAAGTAGATTCCACTGTATTCAGTGGGGCTTCTTCCCAGGTAAGTGGGTATGGGATTGGAGCCTATGTGGGTATGTCCTAAGATCAATGCATCTGTGTAAGACAGTTTTGGTTCTTGGGTTATAAATGTCATTTTGTAATTGATTCTATCATAAAAACATGGGGAAAAATATTAAATTGCGAAAACTTTGTTTTTGTTGGACATCCTGCAGCACATTTTGCTATAGTTTTTCAATGAATATCTCATAGAGTCTCAACCAATTCAACATAGTCTGTGGCGGCCACAAAAACAAAGTTTCTGAAGTATAACAACTACTTCCAAAGTACGCACTGCACAATTAAACAGGAAATCACACTTTCAAACCAGGAACAGAAACTTCTTTTTTTCAAATTTTGTTATATGGTGTAATTCAATAACATCACAAGCCTAATTTGATTTCTACTGAATTTCTTCACTCAGAGTTCTTGGCTGCACATAATAAACTAGAGGTGGCCTAATGGCACTAAAAAGCAGACCCAAGATCTCAGTCATATATCCCAAAGGGTTCTCTGAATCCTGGCAAGCCTCTTTTCATAGCAGTGCATAATGTTGATATGTCAAGAAGAGGGGTTTGGTGCTGTTGATCAAGAACTTGGTGCTGATTTTCAACCATATGGCAATTGGCTTTCAAGTATTCCACTTGCCGAGCAGAACTGTGCCTTCCAGAATCCATCTGTGAAAGTGGTCCATTGTATCTTACCAAAGGATATGTTTGCATTTATTGCCTTAGATGTGCAGCAGGTGGGTTCACATGGATTCTGTTGAGGCATGGTGTTGCATCTGTTGCATGCGAATGCCATGGTCACAGGCTGATTATTGGGATGAATATATGAGGTTTTATGATGATTGGCACAAGACAAATTTTAATAATTCTGATCATTAATTTATTAAAAGCAAGAATATGGGATCTTTGCCATAGTGATGCTACCAGAAATACGGTAGATGCCCCTTTATGATGGAGCTCTTTCTCTATCACAAGCTTGGATTAGGGCTATATGCAGAATCCCACCTCTTCCTTGTGCAAAGATGTGCAGTGTGAGGGTGTTGATCCATATGAAGAATGCTACAAAATTTAGGGCAGAGGAACGAGGAAGTGTTACCATCACAATATGCAGAAAATAGCTTGTGAAGGGCTAAATGAGTGTCTATGGCTGGGCAGAGACATGGTGCAAGCGTAGCAAGAAGTGTTCGCTTATGAACTTTGTCTGATTTTCAGTAATGTAGAAGCATTTTTCTCAGGAAGGTTACATCCATTTCTCTAGAGTGCATTCTATTCACAATCAAGGGCCACCTCAGCAAATCTGTCATTGGTCAGACTTGTGTCATGAAAATCTCGCTATTTTTGGCCTCAACTATTTTAGAAAGATATTTTACAAAATGGGAGGTACACACACTGACCCACTGTGTATGATGGATCCTTTTAAGGGGCATTGTCACCATGGTCACAATACTTGTGGAAAAAATCATCACAGTAGATATTAGGCTTGTGCAATTCGGCTTGAGGGCGATCCGTTTTTGGTATCCAAATTTTGTTGGGCACCCAGATCTATTTTCGGGAGCCTCCTGAAAATTGGCTAATGGAAATATCGGTTTTCAGCTAGCTGAAAGATCAGGGAAGATCTGGCCAAATTGGCAGCAATGAGGAACTTACAAGGCACCCCTTTCTGTTCCTGGAATCTTTTCCTTTCTTCTTTTCAAGGGAGTGGGTTTTAAACCCACTCCCTTGAAAAGGAATCACCCTTACTGGGACTCTTTTCTTTCTTGCTTTCAAGTGAGCCTGGGTTTCAGCAATGGGGTTAAGGTAGTATGCACAGCATACTCCCAAATAGAAGGGAAGAAGCCACGTCTGGCAGCCACGTGAGCCGTTTCGGGAGAAAAAACCATGGTGGTTGAGCCCTTGTTACGGCCATCTGAAAAAGCCAGAGTGGCCGAAGGTAACCAACCAACCTGAATCCGTGCACAAGCCTAGTAGATATGTGCAGCAGACACCTCTGTGAAAGTCGCAACTATTGCTGTTTGTGTAATACAGTAAAAGCAAATTCTACCTTGCTGTTCAGTTTCCCCTGTATATTATAAAAGACTAGCTTGTGCCCGGCCACGCGTTGCTATGGCGAAGTATGGTGGTATGGGAAATAAAATATATTATCTGCTTAGAACTGGATTATATGAGGTCCCTTCTACACAGCTGTAAAAAATGAACGCTGAAGTGGATTATATGGCAGTGTGGAGTCAAGATAATCCAGTGTAAAGCAGATAATATAAGATTATAAATGGGTTATATAGCTGTGTGGAAGGGCCTTGAGTCTGCACTGCCATATAATCCAGTTCAAATCTGATAATATGTATTTTATAGGCAGTGTGGAAGAGGCCTAAGTGAGGCCTAACTCTGCCTGTCCCCTGGGCTGAGTGGGTTGCTAGGAGACCAAGTGGGCAGAGCTTAGCCTTCTAACTGGCAGCAAGTGGCTAAAAACAATTATTCCTCTCCTTCTAATTAGGACTATTTTTCTTTTCTTTTTGTTGTATGAAAGTAGAGGCATGGATGAGGGGTTGTGCTGCCAGGTTTAGTGTTTCTGGGATGTGTAGTTTTGTTGTTTTGTCCTAGGCTGAAATTTCATTACCCTTTTATATATATAGAAGAAAGCCCACAAAAATAAAAATGATTGTGTGCTGATTTCTCTTAATTTTTCCTGTAATTTGATTGAAGCGGGTCTTCCCGTCTCTTTGTTTTCCTTCTTTCCAGAGGTCTTCTTGGTCTTCTGCATTCAACAGAGAAGAGCTAGCTATTAGATGAATGTCATCATGCAAAGAATTGGTATACTGGGCAAAGATGATGTAGAGCAACCAAAGGATATTGGGCTAATTAAATTTTGCTTATCACTTGCACTTTTTAATAGCAATTATGTGGCTAGGCAATATACATTTGTTACAGAGATTAATGAGTCACTACTATTTTATATCTTCTAAATCCCCCAGATGGGGATATCACCACAGCTGTGATTTTACTCATGGCTAATCATTATATAAGGCAATGATTCATTTCCCCCCCCCCCAAAATAGTGGGACAAACTAATGACCCCACATTTTTCCTTTTATGTGGACTACAAGTTTCTTCTACAGAGCTGTTGAGGGAACTAGAGACTATAGTCATAAGCAAATTGGAAAAAAAACATGGAAGGCTGTTGATTAATAATGTTTTGAATTTCTCAACCATTTTCTGGGCTAAGATGTTCCAGATATCTAGGAGTTATAAAATCAGTTGTCGAAGGCTTTCATGGCATATACCAGTAGCATTCTTTCCTGACATTTTTCCTGAATCTGTGACAAGCATCCTCAGATGTTTGTTCAGAGGTCTGTTGGAAATGAGGCAAGTGGGGTGTGTGTGTATGTGTGTGTGTGTGTGTGTGTGTGTGTGTATCTGTGGACTATCTAGGGTGGGAGAAAGAACCCTTATCTGAAGCAAATCTGGTTACCAGCATTAACACCGAAATCAAGATAGTAAATAAAGAACATCAACGGGAATTCCAGACAGCAAACCATCAAGTACAAGTTAACACCTCCCAAACAGGATGCCTCCAGGCAACAACACTGATGGACTTTGCAGCTGCAAGGCTACTGGATACTAATCAAGCTTGCCAATTGCAACATTTACACTTGCTTAAACATACAAGTGTTCTTTTCCCCCAACCTGGACAGTCCACAGATTATAGATAGATAGATAGATAGATAGATAGATAGATAGATAGATAGATAGATAGATAGATAGACACGCTCCACTTGCTTCATTTCCAACAGACCTCTGAACAAACCTCTGAGGATGCTTGCCACAGATGCAGGAGAAACATCAGGAAAGAATGCTATTCAAACATGGCCATACAGCCTGAAAAAGTCACAGCAACCCAGATATAAAATCTGCTTGAAAAATCTTGCAAGGAGGAGTGGGGAGCCTTTGATCCTCCCATTTCCCAGAAGATCCAGTATGAACAGTGGTGAGAGGTGAGTTCAAATAATCTGGCAAGTGTGTCCTTGCACCAAAGTGGTGATGGCAGCAAAGAGCTGCTTATTAAAAGAATGACTGTACTCGATATATTTAATTGCTTGAATTTAGTGGTAACTGGATGCATAAGGAAGGACAAAACAGTATTATTTGCAAAAAGTATTTATTTGACTGTTTCATTTTTGGAAATTGGATTTTGATTACAGACCATGTACTGTTTTAATGATGATTTAAATCAGCAGTGGTGATCCATGGAAATCTCAAAACTGCACTTTAGAGGAAGAAGGGAGAATCTCATTTAAAATGTACGATTTCAACGGCTTCCACAATCCTTACAGGCGCAAGAGGTTGTGTGCTTGTATGTATATACTTCTATTTTTCCGTTAGGACAGACAATGGGAATATTTCTGGGCATGTGTTCTGTTGGCTGGCAACAAGAACATCTGTTCAGCAGATGGCGATCAATCTCACCATATCTGGAATGAAGAACAAAATGAACAAAAATGTGGCGGACTGAAAACGGACTGTTTTAGGATTAAACAGAATCTAGAGTTGAAGATTCTGAAACTAAGAATGCTAGATCGTGTACAGTGCTTGTACACATTCACACTTGGCTTATGTTTTTAATAAGGAGAAACAACAATATCTGAAAACCAAGAGATCCCTTGCCCTGCCCAAAGCACCTTACATTAAAAGAAACTGACACCAGTTTAAAACCATTATTTTTCATGGGATAAAACTGTTCTGCATACTAAAAAAAAGAGAACACCCTACAAGGGAAATGGTTAATTTACCAAATGGAACTTAAATGCAATTGGCTTCTATATAGACAGCTGCATGAGAAACTTAAAGAATAACTTAAAACTTCCAGACTGCATTTGATGTGTCGATGTTCCAGAAACCAAAAGGACTTATATATACAGTAGAGTCTCACTTATCCAACCCTCGCTTATCCAATGTTCTGGATTATCCAACGCATTTTTGTAGTCAATGTTTTCAATATATCGTGATATTTTGGTGCTAAATTCATAAATACAGTAATTACTACATAGCATTACTGCATATCGAACTACTTTTTCTGTCAAATTTGTTGTATAACATGATGTTTTGGTGCTTAATTTGTAAAATCTTAACCTAATTTGATGTGTAATAGGCTTTTCCTTAATCCCTCCTTATTATCCAAGATATTCGCTTATCCAAGGTTCTGCCAGCCCGTTTAGCTTGGATAAGTGAGACTCTACTGTATATACAAAAATCTATTGATTTGGCACACGGAAGAGGAAGTAGTAAAAGACTCGATGGTTAGTTAAAGGTAAAGGTTTTCCCCTGACATGAAGTCTAGTTGTGTCCGAGTCTGGGAGTTGGTGCTCATCTCCTTTTCTAAGCCGAAGAACCGGTGTTGTTTGTAGACACCTCCAAGGTCATGTGGCTGGCATGACTGCAGGGAGTGGCATTACCTTCCTGCCAGAATGGTACCTATTGATCTACTCACATTTGCATGTTTTCGAACTGCTAGGTTGGCAGAAGCTGGGGCTAATTGCGGGAGCTCACCCTGCTCCCCGGATTCAAACTGCCAACGTTTCGGTCAGCAAGTTCCGCAGCTCAATGGTTTAACCCAGTACACCACCAGGGACTCCCAGACTCAATGGTTAGATGGGCTCAAAACATAGGTCAAGAGATAAAAATAGCCCAATTGGAAAAGACATGGAAGAGAAGAATGAAATACACGGTATGTCAAAACCTAAAAGAAAATGTCTACAAAATGCACCTGCGATGGTATCTCCCTCCAGAGAGATTAGCGAAGATGTACAATTGCACTGACAAGTGTTGGAAATTTGGGAAAGAAAAAGGCACATTTTGCCACATGTGGTGGTCATGCAACAAAGTAAACAACTACTGGAAACAGATTCATGTATATCTCGAAAAGATGTTAAACACAATTTTCAAAATGACACCACAAATGTACCTTTTGAATATGTTTGATGAAGAACAAGAAAGGAAATTTGGAAAAAAATTGTTTTACATGACAGTGGCAGCTCGCATAGTATATGCTAGATATTGGAAAATTTCAGAGATACCTCCCTTAGAAGAATGGGGAAAATACATTATAGATTTGCTGATAATGGATAAAATAACTGCACTCTTAAGAGGAGAACTTTTAGAGAACTTCGTTAATGAATGGCAACCAAAGATCCAACATCTCAATGTAAAATTAATCTAAAAATGTACATAGGGGAACCTAAAAGACCATAGGAAGAAACAGATACCTTTATATGTACTATTTAAATAGAAGACTGCAACCCCCTTAAAGAAAATATATTATCTGAGAATATTTTTGTGTGTGTGTGTGTGTGTGTCAGGAGCAACCGAGAGAATTGGCCGTCTGCAAGGACGTTGCCCAGGGGACGCCCGGATGTTTTGATGTTTTACCATCCTTGTGGGAGGCTTCTCTCATGTCCCCACATGGAGTTGGAGCTGATAGAGGGAGCTCATCCGCGCTCTCCCCGGGTGGGATTCGAACCTGGCAGCCTTCAGGTCAGCAACCCAACCTTCAAGTCACAAAGCTTTTATACCCTAGGCCACTGGAGGCTAATAGCTGAAAAATATTGCACTGTATGCAACAAACACTTAGAAATGTGTTGAATTTTTTTTTAATTTAAAAAATTGTTCTGCCCCAAACCCCATATGATACAAGAGACATTGATCCAGGTTAAAACCATTTGTTTCCATTGGATCCTATTGTTCTGCATCAAACCCCACAGGATACAAGGGACTGCTGACAGGCAATGAAGAAGGATGGGAAATTTTGATGGTTCCCATTCCACATGTTTTTTAGTTGTAAACATGGGAGTAAAGTGTGGTAAGAGGTAGGAGCTCTGAACACGATTGCTGGTCTGTTTTCATAGTTCCCTCCTTTCAGGTCATTTCTGCCTCTTTTCAACCTTAGAACATGTGATGAGCTCTGTGCTTCTCCCTGCTTGAAAAGAGGCTGAAGTGTTCTACAAGGGGGAAATTTCTCAATGTGATGAAGTCAATTGTTGGAATTCCCTCCTTTCAGGACACTTCTGCCTCTTTTCAACCACGGAGGACTATGCATGACAGCCAGAAGTAGTTTAACTCATGTGATGAGCTCCGTGCCTCTCCATGCTTGAAAAGCAGCTGAAGTGTCCTACAAGGGGGAAATTTCTCAATGTGATAAGGTCAATTGCTGGAGTTCCCTCCTTTCAGGACACTTCTGCCTCTTTTTCTAATAGTAATTTTTATTGAAAGTAAAATGAGTTTCTTTAACATAAAAAGTGGGGGAACAATTTCAAAAAAGTAAAGTAGGAAAAAAAGAAAGAGAGAGAAAGAAAAATAATAAAAAATAATAATAGAAAAACCTAAAAATAAAAATTAGAAAAGGGTGTCCTTCCTTTCTTCTTCATGGCAGAAAAAAAAATTCTTTCTTCATCTGTCTATTCAGTTTTATCTTTCTGTAACATTTATTGGTAGTGATTTACTTGTATTATTTATTTTAATTTATCAGTTCTCTCCTATTTTAGATTGTCCATTTGACTTTATTACTTTTTAACCATTCTGTAAATGGGGTCCAATACGTCTCTTTCATGTTCTTTCCTTGCGATCTTGCAAGTGTTATAGTTAGTTTGTCCATGTTCATAACATCTATTACTTTTCTTATCTATTCTTCTTTCTCTGGGATATTATTTATCCTCCATGATCTAGCATATACTATTCTTGCTGCTGTTGTAGGATATGTGAAAAGTTTATTGTCCACTCAAAATTAGTCATTCCAAGTAAGAAATGTTCCGGGTTTAGGGGTATTTTATGCTTTACAATTTTTTGGATTGATTCATGTATTTTTTTCCAAAATGTTTTGACTTTCTCGCAATTCCACCACAAGTGGTAGAAGGTTCCTTTGTTCTTCTCACATTTCCAACATTTGTAATTTGTGTTTTTTGAAATTTTGGCTATTTTCTGAGGGGACATATACCATTGGTGCATCATTTTTAACCAGTTTTCTTTTAATTCATATGCATATGTATAGTTGATTTTCTTATTCCAAATTATTTCCCAAAAACTTATAAAATATTATAAAATAAAGTTGAGTACTTAGAAGGAATCAGTCAAAGAATGTATGATTAAATGGTCAAAAACAATGGAAGAACTATAGTACTAAAAGAATGAGAAATAATTTCTGCCTCTTTTCAACCACGGAGGACTATGCATGACAGCCAGAAGTAATTTAAGTCATGTGATGACTTTCCATACTTTCCATTCCATGCCTTTCCATACTTGAAAAGAGGTTGAAGTGTCTTATGACTGGGAAATAGTTCAGTGTTATAAGGTTGCTTCCACCCTGAATGGGAACATGCAACCTTGGTAGCAGCCACCTTGTTCAGTAAATCCTAAATGAGAACCATAATGAAGATGGACACCAATCGCAAGCCTTTCTTATTGTGTGCAAATGAATGGCCAGGGAGTCTCAGAAAAACCCTTGTTTGCATGCTACCAAAACCTGCACAAGATCACCCTGCACGATATTGAACCAAAGAATGTCCAACAATCTGGCAGCACTTTTTTTTTAATAAGAGTGACATGTTAAGTTACATTTTGGAATTAAGCCATCCCAATAATTTTTAATAATATTTGGGAAGTAATGTCTTGCTATTGCTGGTTGCAGTGTCAAAACAAGAACTCAGCTAGATTCCTACCAGTTTCGTACACG
The DNA here is from genome assembly GCF_035594765.1 of Anolis carolinensis. Lineage (NCBI taxonomy): Eukaryota > Metazoa > Chordata > Lepidosauria > Squamata > Anolidae > Anolis > Anolis carolinensis. Next base: position 82,805,734 of record NC_085845.1, on the reverse strand, counting down.
TGAGTAAGTGCCCTTACATGTGAGAGCCATGGTTTGGCATAGGAAAAATGCTATATTACAATATTTTCATGTGCACCCACCTTTTAAACCTTGTTTAAATCATCACAATCCCAGCTGTTTTCTGGTTGGTGAAGGATGAAAGAAGCAGCAGATAAGCATCCAACTATTAACCTACAGCTGGATGCATAGCAACAGGTGTTTTCAGGGACCTGTTAATTATATCATTGTAGCTAATTGAGTTCTGAATATTCTTGCATGGACCTTGGAGAAGAAATGGCCTTCTCCTCAATGCAAAACTGCCTTTGTTTTGCTGGGTGCTTATGCGCAGTCACACTGTGCAGCAGGGAATGACAACGATGCCCAGGAGATACACATGTTCCTTGTGCAACTTAATTCAACATGTGCACACCAGCGTAACCAAGCCTTATGCTGGCAACTGGATTCTAGCTACCATTTAATCCTGATTTGTTACTTCTGGGCTCTGTCAAAACCTGAGGTCTGTTAGACAAATTGGAGCAGAACTCCCATCCTCCACAAAACATCTCTAAATCAACTTACATGAGTGATACTGGACAATCGCCAGAACATATTGCCATCATGATGGTAGTTGAACAACCCTTGGCTGAAATTCTCATTGCCTTCTGAATTGGTCTACATTCATTCACACCTAAACAGGAACAACAAAAGAAGCAGTGAACCATGTGAATGAGCACTGAGAAAAAACTTGGTTACTCATCACTTGTTGTCCTACATATCTTTTTACAAAGAAGTTTTTATACACCTGTTTGTGATTGTAGATATTGCCCAGCAAGGCGGACAAGCAAAAACCACTTGGAAAAACAAAAAAATAAGTTGAATAATAATAATAATAATCATAATAATAATAAGCTACAATGAGAAAATAATCATTTTTGTGTTGTCGAAGGCTTTCATGGCCGGGATCTGTAGATAGTGTAGATGGAGTCTGTAGATAGTTTGTAGGAAAGGTGTTCTTACCATACATCAAGGGAACCACTGACTGCATAGGCAAATTGATGAAGAAACACAACTTACAAACTATCTACAGACTCACAAAGAAAATCCAACAAATGCTATGGTTAGTGAAGGACAAGAGGGATCCTCTCACCTCTGCAGGAGTCTACCAGATACGATGCAGCTGTGGACAAGTCTACATAGGGACCACCAAAGGCAGCGCCCAAACACGAGTCAAAGAACATGAAAGACTAACAGACTAACTCAACCAGAGAAATTAGCCATAGCAGAGCACTTGATGAACCAACCTGGACACAGTATATTATTTGAGAACACAGAAATGCTGGACCACTCCAACAACTATCATGTCAGACTACACAGAGAAGCCATTGAAATTCACATGCATGTGGACAACTTCAACAGAAAGGAGGAAACCATGAAAATGAACAAAATCTGGCTACCAGTATTTAAAAACTCAAAAATCAGAACAATAAATAAGAAGCAACACTCTAAAAACAGAGGAGTTCCAGACATGAATCAACCAGGGGCAGCTAATGACTCTGAACAAAGGATACCCCCAGGCAGGAAGAAGCCAGGAGATGAAGCTATTCAATGCTAATTAAGGTGATTAACTACAACATTCACACTGGCCTCCAACTGACAAGAGTTCTTCTCTCACCCTGGACTTTCCACAGATATATATAAACCTTGCTTAGTTTCTCCATATCTCACAACCTCTGAGGATGCCTGCCATAGATGTGGGCGAAACGTCAGGAGAGAATACTTCTGGAACATGGCCATACAGCAACCCTATAATCACTTTTGTTGGTGTAAGCCTTCAAGTCATTTCTGACTTATAGAAATCCAAAGGTGTACCTGTCGGAGGATTTTCCTGGCAAGATTTGTTCAGAAATGGTTTGCCAGTGCCTTCTTCTGAGGTCAAGAGAGTGTGGCTTGCCCAAGATCACTCAATGGGTTTCACGGCCAAGTGGGGATTCGGAACCTGACTCTTGAATCCTAGTCCAAAGTTCAAACCACTCCATCACACATAGATGGCTATGATGGCATGCCATCTGTAATCGATTAGCCTACCTGATGTAAATGGGGAGAGTTGCTTAGCAACTGGAGATGGGTGGAGCCAAAGTGACAGTTGGAGCTATGCAGCCAGAGAATTATTCATTCAGCTAGTGGGTTGGTTGGTATTTGGAGTGTGAAGACAGAAATAGTCTTGGGAACTGTTTTATTAAAGAAATACCTCTTTGAGGACTATAGTTAAAAGTCTTCAGGGAAGAAAGGCTGAGGACTACTGTATATACTTGAGTATAAGCCTAGTTTTTCAGCCCCTTTTTTAAGACTGAAAAAGCCCCCCTCGGCTTATACTTGGGTGAAGGTCCTGATTGGCTTATATTTGGGTCAGCTTATACTCAAGAATATATGGTACATTTATTATTTTTCTCTATTATTATTGTTATTATTACATTTATAATTTTTCTCTATTGTTGCTACTATTACATTTATTTTACTCTATTGTTATTAATATTATTAATACATTTATTATTTCACTCTGATCTTATTATTATTATTATTATTATTATTATTGCATTTATTATTTTACTCTATTTATTATTACATGTATTATTTTCCTGTATTTATTATTATTATTACATGTATTATTTTATTCTATTATTATTAAAATGATACATTAAGCACATTTTCATTGAAGAAGATGAGAATAATGATTTGATCAGAGTTGGACAGTCTTATCTTAAATTTGAGCTTTATGTAAGTATTCAAAAACATATAACCTACTGATGCCTCAATTAATGTAATTTTATTGGTATCTATTTTTATTCCTGAAATTTACCACCCTCGGCTTATACTGGAGTCAATGTTTTCCCAGTTTTTTTGTGGTAAAATTAGGTGCCTTGGCTTAAATTCGGGTCAGCTTATACTCGAGTATATACGGTATATTCAGACTCTATATTTTAGAGTGCTGGTGTTAAATCCCAGGAGAAGTGGATTTAAAGGTTTAAATTGTCCTGTTTGTATTTCCTGTGGGAAGGAACGTATTTCCACAGAATTCAAGTTATAAAACCATCCTTTGTAAGATAAAAACCTAACTTGTTATTGAAACCGCTACACATTTTTACTGTTTAAGAACAAAAACACTTCTTGTTTTTTCGTCACATAAAGTGTCTCGTGTGACTCTCTAAATATTCTAACACAGAGGAGGCTCCTGAATATAACATTGGTGGCAACGTTAGTAGTGGTAACAAGTTCGAATCCTCCATATATTGGTGTCAGTGGGTGGTGATATGTCTAACACACATCGAGTCCTCCATATTTTGGTGGCAGCTGAAAGCAATCCTCTGCACCTTCCCAAATAAAAAAGCTGGATAAAAGTTATTTAAAAGAAAAAAGGTGGTGGCAAAACAGTAACAAAGATGTTTTGTCTCCTGGGGTGTTTTGCAAACTAGGTGCCGACACAGAAAAGGCCCTCTCATGTATCACAACCAAACAAAACTCATGGTTCTTCCAGATTAGTCTAAAGCAGTCCTCATGATACAGTTCTTCCGATTATTTGGTTGTTGACGCTTCCATGCTCAATAATTTCACTGTTTGTACTTATTTTTTGGGCTCTTGTGGTTTGAAGGACCACTTTTCTCTTCTCAGAATTATTATTTTCTTACTTATTTGAGTGAAGAGTGCAAAAGAGCCATTTTATGGAAACATCATAACTCCAAAGGGAAAAAATTAAAAGTAGGAAAGGGAACATAGCGTTCCAAAAAGTTTAGGAATGAAAAAGAAACCCACTTGAGGGTCAGAATAAAATGCTGCAGCTGGTGCTGGGAATGGTCAGAAAATATTCTGGAACGAAAGGGATGTCGTTTGGATATTTAAAAGAACCACAAGAACTATAGCAATAAATACAGCAATCTCCTGAATCATTTGCCCCATCTGGGAGACCCTTCAGCTTATAATCAGGATATATACATTTACATGGACAGGAGTATATATCGACCTTCTCAGGTTTTCTAGACAGTTTTGTCCTTCTCTGTCAAATTAAGGTCAAATCTTCAGCTTCATATCTTTTTTAAATAGATCATCACTTAGCCTAGCCTAGTTATAAATAGACATATAAAAATATAACCATGGTCTAGCTTGAATTTTATCGGTAGTTACTATTAAGGTATACCTATTGAATTAACTAGATTTAACAGAATCACCATCCATCAATTAATTCAGTTGGACTTCTGCTGGGCATACCAATAGGATTTAGGCATCATCCAATTACAGCCTGTATACAAGAAATTACGTATTATTGTTTTCTATATAAAATAGGAAACTTATACATACAGTTATAGCAGCATTTGTTTTCTTTATACAGTCTGTCTGCCTGTTTTTGAGATTAAAAAATACAAAGTTAGACAACAACAACAACAACAACAGCAACAACAACACACTTTATTTATATTCCACTTTATCTCCCTGGAGGGACTCATAGCGGATTACAAAACACATATAAATCAAATATTCAATACCTTTTACACAACAGCAACTTACAGTACACATACACATGTAAGCCACCCCAAATCCCCTCGGGGAGATGGGGTGGGGTATAAAAATAAAATTATTATTATTATTATTATTATTATTATTATTATTATTATTATTATTATTATTATGGCCTTCTCCTTTTTCATCTTTGGAGTTTGGAGGCGATGCTCGGCTATGGCCATGGGGAGGTAGTCTTGTTCCATTTTCCATGCCAAGAAGCTTGTTGTACACAGACTTTTCCAATCGTGTTTTTGCCGGCATGCCTGCATGCCTGCATGGGGCGTCCTTTTACCTTCCTGCCGAGGTGGTATCTATATATCTACTCGCATTGCATGCTTTCAAACTGCTGGGTTGGCAGAAGCTAGGGCTAACAGTCGGGAGCTCAACCTAACTTGCGGCTTTGAACTATCAACCCTCTGGTCAGTAGCTTTCCTGCAGCTAGTGGTTTAACCTGTTGAGCTATCTGCGGTTCCTTACATTAGATGTGCACACATTGTGTTATGGTTGAGCCTTATGGCTCCAATACTGGGAGACGTGGTCGTAAGACTCCTCGAGAGTCAGACTCTCTTGAGGAGCGAGAGAGGAAACGGCTGCGGGACATCTTTGCAGAACCATCTGACGAAGACTCCTTTGAGGGTTTTACCGAGAGAATGGAGGAAGAGGTGGTTAGCTCAGAGGAGGATGACATGGAATGGACTCGTGTGAGGGAGGATTTGGGTGTTCCTGGTAATGATAGCATGGGAAGCGACTGGCGGGTTGCAGGATTGGACCCGTGGACGAGCTGGAGGGATGGAACGGGATCCACAGCTGGGGATGCTGTGGGGCGTAGTCAAAGATGTTTTAGCTCTGATGAGGATGATGATGATGAGGCACCTGGAATTAGGGTAACACCTGATAGCGATGAGGAGTTGTAACTGGCATAAAATGGGGTCTTGAATCCAGGGCTAATTGCGTTGGGCAAGGTAATCTGGACGAACGCTTGGGCTCTTGTTGGGAATTTCCTGAAGACGGGTATGTTTCGTTTGCTGAATACCTTGGACCCTCCGTCGTCTTCTTGACGGACATTATTTACCTACTCGGAATTGACGCTGGACTGGCTGACTGACTGATTGACTGACTGACTGACTGGCTGACTACGATCTTGGACGACCCTTTCTTTGGCTATCGGAGGTTTTCGTGGAACCTAAGACGCCTGCACCTGGCTATCGACCTCGGACCGGATTGAGACCCCGCTGACCGCTGCAACCCTGATTGATGTGTTTGGACCCGGAGTTCGCCCGCTGCACGGAGGAGTAACAACTAGTTGCTCAACCACAGCTGTTGAGTAGCAGAGAGGAATCTGCTGCCAGTATTTATGTTCTATTGAATGTTTGTTTACCAGCTTTTGTTTGTTTAAAGTCCCAGGCTGAAGTAAGCATTTTTGGTTTAACCCAGATTAAACTCTTGTTTAATCCGGTTTATCTTTTGAACCGTTTTTGAGTGACTTTTCATATTGAAGGCGAGTGTTTGCCTAGCTCTTTGTTTTTTACGAGCATTTTTGGTTCTGTATCTTTAATAAACTGTGTTGAATCTTATCTAGTGGCGTTCTGTCCTTGACACATTGATTACACAAGGATTTCTTAAACCTTTTTCCTCTTGAGAATCTTTTACGTGACCCTGGATATATAGGTATATAATCCATCTTATCAACCAGATAATCCATATTATTTGCTTTGAACCAGGTTATATGGATTTTGTACGACAGTGTAGCGGGGGCCACTGAGCCAAGGAGACCACATTTGAAGCTGGTACCCATAGTTTAAAAAGCATAGGATTATATTCAGTTTTACTGACATTCTATGGCACCTTTCCACAATATTTTAATGGGTGAGTAACTTCTAGCCCTCAAGTTGTTTTGGCCTAAAACTCCTATCACCCAATGGCCAGTAGAAAAGAATTGTGGCAGATATGGACCAAAACATTTGGAAGGGCTGCTTGATGAATGGAAACTTAAACTTCCTCTTATTTGGGACGTGGAGGATGCTTGATCTATTACACTATGTAACACATTTTGAAAAATATTCTGTTCCTAGTTTGGAAGTAGTATTTTCTATTTAATCGTGCAGTACATACTTTAAAAGTAATTGCTATACTCCAGAAACTTTGTTTTTGTGGCTGCCACAAACTATGAGATCTTCATTGAAAAACTATAGCAAAATCTGCTGCAGGATATCCCTCAAAACAAAGTTTTTGCAGTTTAATACACTTCTTCCATTTTTTTTAATGATAGAACCAATTATGAAATGACATTGATAACCCAGGAAGAAAAATCATGTTGCATAGTGTTATGTTTCCAGTAGTCATCTTATCTTCTCTCTAGTTTCAAAGATCTACATTAGAATTAGTGCCAGTTTTCCAGCCTGTTTTATACAATCACACTGTGGTATCAATCTCACTGTCAGACCCATTACAAGTAAACTCCAGTTGGAACTAATCAATAAGTTTCCATCTTGTATCTGCACAGGAGACTCAGGCCCTTTCTATACTGTCCTTATATCCCAAGATCTGATACCAGGTTATCTGCTTTGAACTGGATTATATGGGTCTCTACTGCCATATAATCTGGGATAAGAAGATAATCTAGGATCAGATCCTGGGATATAAGGACAATGTAGAAAGGACTCAGGCCCTATTATCTACACTGGCACTATAATGCAGATTGAACTACATTGAATTGGATTATTTGAATCTACACTGACTATGGAGCCCCAGGTGGCGCAGAGGGTTAAACCGCTGAGCTGATGAACTTGCTAACTGAAAGGTCAACAGTTTGAATCCAGGGAATGGGGTGAGCTCTCGCTGTTAGCCCCAGCTTCTGCCAACCTAGCAGTTTGAAAACATGCAAATGTGAGGTACCACTCTGGCTGGAGCTAACGGCACTCCATGCAGTCATGGCGGCCACATTACCTTGGAGGTGTCTACGGACAATTCTGGCTCTTTAGCTTAGAAATGGAGATGAACACCTATCCCCAGAGATGGACACAACTAGACTTAATGTCAGGGGAAAACCTTTACCTTTACCTACACTGACCATATAATGCAGTTCAAGTGTACATTATGACGGTGGTGCAGATGGGGCCTTAGAGTGCATCTACACTGTAGAATTAATACAGTTTGATAACATTTTAACTGTTATGGCTCAGTACCATGGAATCATAGGTTGTATAGTTTGGTGAGGTGCCAGCACTCATTGGCAGAGAAGGCAGGAGATCGTGTAAAACTGTAACTCTCATGATTCCATAGCATTGAGCCATGGTGGTTAAAAATGGTGCCAAACTGCATTCATGCAAATACACACAAGGGTTTATTCAGCTGTTCTTCTCACTGAACATTGTGCAGTTACACAATGTTGCTATTCCATATGATATTGTTGTAGTGCTAACCAGTGGATATCTATCCGATGGCACGGTAAAAATTGCTCCTGTTCAGTTAACCAAGAAAAATGTAAACATGGCCATCAGTACCATAAAAATGAATAAACTTCTGAGTCTTAGAGCTAGTTTCCACAAAGCAAAATTATCCCCTGAGACTTTGTAGATTGAGAATGAAGCCTATTCTTTAGGATTGGAGGCTTAGACTTCATGCTAGAGATGTGTGTGAAAATGTTTCCTTCGTGCTATTGTTTTGTGTCAATCGTTTAACTACACGAAACGACAGACGACATTTTCATATGAAACAATAGGCGACACGATATTGAAAGTGGCACAGTCATGGTGCTTGCTTTCATTTTCAGCCACATGGACTCTATGCCTGCAATTCACTTCCTCATGCGTCAGAGAAGGAGGCTGTTTATCTCACTGGATCAATTGCCTGCCTCTGCCTTGGTCCTCTGTTTCCTTTGGTGTTTTATTTTACATTATTGAAAACAAATACATTTTGGGCTCTGTAATCCCCAACCCTTGAGTGCTCGAAAATTTTCAGTTTTTTGTTAGCGAGACAAAAATTCTGTTTGTATAGGCGCCCCATTTTCGTTAGTGGAAACAAATATGAAAATGAGACATAACGAATGAAACTAAACAAAACAAACAACAATTCCATACAAAAACACAACACTACTTCATGCCTGCTTACATTTTTCCACATGTCTTTGGCATATGGTCTCTGAGGCCTCTTCTATACTGCCCTATATTCCAGGATCTGATCCCAGATTATTTGCTTTAAAGATAATCTGAGATAAGAAGATAATCTGGGATCAGATCCTGGGATATAAGGGCAATGTGGAAGCGGGCTGAACCTAAATGACTTTCTTCTAAATAGCTGTCTTGAGAGTCCCACCACCTTTCAGTATTAAAAAGATGGTGTTCTACCATCTTTGAAGGATTTTCCTGCAAGTTACCCTTTCGGTCTCACTCTGTTCATACGTCATATATATGTTCCAGCCTGTTTAAATAACACACCTTTTTACACCATTTCTGCTCAACACATTCTTCAACTTTGGTTTTAAAGCCTTCTCTGGTACAGGTGTAATCGAGACATGGATTATCCGGATCCTTAAACCTTTCTCCAATCTAGAAAATCAAAACAAAGAGTCATTAATATTGATTTACTACAGAGAAAAATATTACACATACTGTAGTTTCAAAATCTCCCAGACAGTACTTTTCTAATTTGGAAGTGTCCAAATCTATTGCTTTTGCTGCCTCTCCACCCCCAAAATAATGAATCTTTCTCATAAACCAGGCCCCTTCTACACTGCCATATAAAATCCAAATTATTTGATTTGAACTGGATTATTTATTTACAACATTTTTACCCCGCCTTTCTCACCCGTGGGGACTCAAGGCGGCTTACAAAACTGGCAAAATTCAATGCCCAACATTGAATTGATTATATGTCTATGTATAATAATAATAATAATTATTATTATTATTTATTTATATCTCGTCACCATCTCCTTGAAGGGATGCGGAGCAGCTCACAAAAGCACTCCAAATTTCTGCACACATAAAACACATGCTGCATTAGCATATAAAACAATGATAACATATATTTGCACAACATTTTCATCTAAAAACATCACATAAGAAAATTTAAAATTCCATAAAATGCAGCAGTACCTGTGGATATAAATTGTGGCCTTCAAGTATCACTCTAAAGTGCTGGAGTGAAACAACCACTAAATCCTTGAGTCTTACCACTAAAATTCTAATGAAGGTCAAAGCCTCGTTTAAAAAGCCATGTTTTCAGATTAGACCAAAAAAATTGAAGAATAGGGGCTAGCATAATTCCGGGGGGCCACCACCGAGAGGCTCTCTCTCTCTTGTCCCTAACAACCTTGCTTGGGACGGAGGTGGGTCCGAGAGAAGGGCCTCCCCAGCAGATCTCAAAGCCCGCACCGGTTCACAGAAGACGATGTAGTCATGAAGCTAGGTTGGACCTAAAGCATATAGGGCTTTATAGGTAATAACCTGCACCTTGAATTGGGCCTGGAATATTGTTGGCAGCCAGTGGAACAGCTTTAATAGGGGCGTAGTATCATAGCTGGCCCAATATAGCGGCCAATGTAAGCGCCCGCTTGTGGTGCATTGTCCCCGGGGGCGCTGTCGAGGCCCCCCCTGCGGCTGCAGCGGCGGCAGCAGCGGAGATGGCAGCGGGGACCATCAGTTCCCTCCTCACTGAACGTAGAAGGCCTCAACTGAAACCTAGCTCTTCTCATGAGGTCTCGCGAGACCTCGCGAGAAGAGCTAGGCCTCAGTTGAGACCTTCCGCATTCGGCGAGGAGGTAGCCGATGGTCCCCGCCACCGCCACTGCCACCGCCACCGAAGGTATGTACGGGGCCTTGGGGGGGCACAATTTTGGGGGAGGGCGCGGCCACTAGGTTCGCCTACAAGGCGAAATTACCTAGGGACGCTTCTGCGTAGTATGCTCTCTACAGCTAGCCCCAGTTACTAATCCGGCTGCCTATCTTTGCATTAATTGCAGTTTCTGAGCTGTCTTCAAAGGCAGCCCCATGTAGAGTGCATTGCAGTAGTCCATGCTAGATGTAACTAAGGTGTGGACCACCATGGCCAAGTCAGGCTTTTCAAGTTACAGTTGCAGCTGGTGCACCAGTTTTAATTGTGCGTAGGCCCTCCTAGCTACCGCCGACACCTGAGTTTCAAGCGTCAGTGATGATTCCAGGAGAATCCCCAGACTGTGGACCTGTGTCCTCAGAGGTAGTGTAACCCCATCAAGCACAGCTTACCATCCTATACCTCGATCAGCCTTGCGACTGACCAGGAGGACCTCTGTCTTGTCTGGATTAAGCCTCGGTTTGTTGGCCCTCATCCAGTCAATCACAGCTGCCAGGCACTGGTCTAGGATCTGGGGAGCTTCCTTGTAATGGGGTGGAAAAGAGTAGCAGAGTTGTGTGTCATCTGCATAGAGATGGCACCCAATTCCAAAACTCCAGATGATCTTCCCCAGCAGTTTCATGTAAATATTAAATGTTTAATAGCATGGGGGAAAGAATAGAACCTTACGGGACCCCACAGGTCAATGGCCAGGGATCCGAGTAGGTGTCCCCCAACATCACCATCTGGGTGCAGGAAGGAGTAGAGCCACCGCAGTGCAGTGCCCCCAAGACCCATTCTGGAGAGCCGACCCAGGATACCAAGACTCAGACCCCTTCTACGCTGCCATATCATACAGATTATTAAAGCAGTTATTCCACATTATCTGCTTTGAACAGGATTATATGAGTCTACACTGACATACAATCCAGTAGAAAGCAGATAACCTGGATTTTATATGGCAGTGTAGAAGGGAACTCATACAATCCAGTTCAAAGCATTAGTCTTCAGCAACGAATGATAATAATAAAACCATTCTCTCCTCTTAAAAGCATTCTATGTTTACGAAGAATGCCATTGAAAATGAAATGTAATATACTTAAACATCTCATCACATCAGCTACAACTCTCCTGAAATGAATACACAAGCTCACCTTGAAATATTTATTTTTAAACCGACATGAGGTTGGATCTGAAAGAATAAAACACAGCATTGATTTCTAGCACAGAGATTTGACTATTAGACACATGGAGTGAGGCTGGATCTACACTGCCATATAATCCAAATTATCGAAGCAGATAATCCACATTATCTGCTTTGTACTGGATTATATAAGTCTACACTGCCATCGAATCCAGTTCAAAGCAGATAATCTGGATTTTATATGGCAGTGTAGAAGAGGGCTCAGTCTACAATAGCAGGGCTCATTTTGTGGTGGCCTCAGAATAGTAGTTTATCTTGCTTCCTTTCCAAAGCAATAATAATATTTCTATTCTGTTGTAGTCAAGAAAAAAATTGGGGTTTTTTTAATGGTGGCAGATTTGGAAATGAATATATTTTAACAGTTATATTCTGTAAATTAACTCTGAAATTATGATGATAATTAATAATTAATAATAATGACTAAATAATTAATAAATAATTAAATCCCCCCAACAATAACAACAACAACAAAAACAACAACAAAAGGAATTAAGGAAAAAACATGTTATCCTATTTTTCTGTTCATCAAACCCTCCTATAAAAATCAAACTTCCCCAGGACAAAGGTTAACATTCCAACAGAAAACGAATTCCCTGGCTTTCCCATTAAGAATTCCCTGGCTTTCCCAAAAATTAAGTAGAGCTTGGCAACAGTGTTTTTAGCCTAATATTCCCCAAATTCTCTGGGGAATGTGGTAGATGACATCCGCTTTGAGTCTCCTTTGTGGAGAGAGAAAGCAGGGTATACATAAACATAATGATGATGATGATGATGATGATGATGATGATGATGATGATGATGATGATGATAATAATAATAATAATAATAATAATAATAATAATAATAATAATATAATCCAAAAGAAGTAACTTTGCCAAGCTCTGAGGTTTCATTAAAGGCAAATTGAAATGCTGCTGGCAATAACTTACCTGGTATGTCTGGACATCCTGTATGAAGAGAGAAAATCAATATGAATTATGCTATTACCATAACATAATTTTATTATTATTTTATTTATTTACTATATTTATATCCTGCTTTTCTCTACCCCGAGGGGGACTCCAGGCGGGGCAGAGAAAGGGAGAAATATTTAGATATTGTAAATATCTAAATGGTAAAAAAAAAATAAGGAAGCTTTGCTGTACGTCAATAACACTATGTAACAAAATTTGAAAAGGTTTCTGTTCCTGGTTCAAAAGGGTTATTTCCTGTTTAATTGTGTGATACTCACTTTGAAAGTAGTTGTCATACTCCACAGAAATTTTGTTTTTGTGCCTGCTACAAATTGCACTATGTTGAATTGGCTGAGATTTGAGATATTCATTGAAAAATTATAGCAAAAATGTGCTGTGAGATGTTCCACAAAAACAAAGTTTTTTCAGTTTAATAAACTTTTTCATGTCTTTTTGATAAAACCAAGTAGGATATGACATTTATAACTCAGGAACAAAAATCGTGTTATATAGTTTAATGGTAGATGGATACCCTCTGGATACACTTAAAAGAGACAGCTGTGTAAATCTGGAAGATCAGTATGCAAAGGAATCTAGTACCACCTTTGAGACTGATAGTATAAGCTTCTGTATAGTTTATTTGTTTATTATATTTATTTAAATCCGGCTTTCTCTCTCCCAAAGGCGATGTAAAGCGGCTTAATATAAAACATTAGCACACAGTTTGAAATATATAATAGAGAGTGATGCATATTTTGTAAACTGATAGTGATTTTTGTAGACTGGTGCACCTGGTGAAATAGGTGTAAGCCAACATAAGCTTATGTTTCTAGAGGTGTGCAAAAGGGCAGAAAGCCGTTCTAATTCTGTTTTTGTTTTGAATTTCTGGTGTCCCCGCCACCCCCGATCATGAATTACAAATCCAAAGGGCTCCCCTACTAATCTCAGAATGGCGGGCACCGAAATTCAAAACAAAAACAGAATGGATTTCTGCCGTTTCGCATACCCCTACTATCTATGTTTTTCTGTCTGAGTGGTGACTTTGGATAGAGAAAGCCTCCTCGGTGTTATCCATAGACAGATATTAACCTCCAAATTACTTTATGGTATTGCTGTGAGTTTTCTGGGCTGTATGGCCATGCTCAAGAAGCATTCTCTCCTGATGTTTTGCCCACATCTATGTAGGCATCCTCAGAGGTTGTGAGACCTCACAACCTCTGAGGATGCCTGCCATAGATGTCGGCAAATTGTCAGGAGAGAATGCTTCTGGAACATGGTCATACAGCCCGGAAAACTCATAGCAACCCAGTGATTCTGACCACAAAAGCCTTGTAACTCTGTAACTATTTCTGTAACTCAAACTGTTTCAAGCAGGTCGCTCAGTGAAACTAATCATGTGAAGCATATTTCACATTCCAAAAAATTCCCATTGAGGTAATTCAGTAGTACCCAAATGAGCAGACTGAGATTTCACCTGTTGCATATCCAATTCTTGCACTCGTGTTTTCATGTGTAGTATCTGTGATAGTCCTAGCTGAGACTTTAGTAGAGGGCTTGTTATATTCTGTTGTGACCTTCTTGACTTCAGTTGAACTTCTGACTGTTGGTTTTCTGGTTACATCTGTACTCTCCTGGAGAAGACTACTGGCCATACCTCTGCTGGTTTTGGGAAGGACAAAAGTAGAGGGCTCAGCATCTCCAGTCGTTTGTATAGTGACACTCTTGCTGCCTTGAGTTGAGCTTCTGGCTGCTGTATGTTCAGTTGGCTTTCTAGTTACATCTGTACTCTGTTGGACAAGCCTACTGGTCACACCATTGCTAGTTTTCTGTGGGGGGAAAGTAGAGGGCTCAGCACCTCCATCCGTTCCTGTAGTGACACTCTTGGTGCCTTCAGTTGAGCTTTTGACTGATGGATGTTCAGTTGGTTTTCTGGTTACCTCTGTACTCTGTTGAACAAGTCTGCTGGTCATACTTCTGCTCGACTTGGTAGGGACAAGTGTAGAGGTCTCAGGACTTCCAACCTTTCCTGTAGTGACACTTCTGCTTCCTTCAGTTGAGCTTCTGACTACTGTATGATCAGCTGGTTGTCTGGTTACATCTGTACTCCGTTGGACATGACTGCTGGTCATACTTTTACTGGTTTTGGGAGGGACAAAAGTAGAGCGTTCAACACCCCCATCCGTTCCTGTAGTGACATTTTTGCTGCCTTCAGTTGAGCTTCTTACTGGTTCATGTTCTGTAGGTCTTCTAGTAGCATCTGTATTCCAATGGATAGCACTGCTGGTAATATGAATCCCAGTACTAGGAGGGACACCAGTGGCATGTTCATCCACAGCTGTAGTTGCTTTTGTCAGCTTTTCTGTGAAACTTCCTGTTTGTATCCTCTGACTTGTGCTATCAATGAAACCAGGATTTGTTACTTCAGTCTCATTTCTATGAGTTCCTATCATGTGGGTGGAGCTCAATCTGGTAGTGGCAGTGGCTGGGATGGTGATTCCTTCAGGCTTCGTTTTTATTTCATCACCAAATCTTGGAACAAATGGAATCTCTGGATAAAATGAGAAGATACAACATAAGCTACATTGAATCAGAGGAAGGGTAAAGTACAATGCTTTAATATAAATATCTGGATAACAATAATTCTCACAATCAGAAATGTTCAAGGCATCAAAATGGAATACAAGGAGAGAGAAAAATGCAATGATCAAGCAAAAGAAAAGTAAAATACTCCCTCAACAGATCTGATCCCCATTGATCCTCTGCCCCCATTGTACCCCAATGTAAACACATTTCAAATTACAGTTATATGAAAGAATATATCAAGAATTCAATTTAAAATAATTGCGCACAAAGAGATACACAAAAATACAATCACTATAAACAATTTCATTTAGCTGATCCAAAATCCATGAGTAAAGTTCATGCTGTTAATTGTTTTAAAATATCACTTCAGCTCAGTTTCCAGGCTTGCTTGCTCCCAGTCCTACGGATATTGAGAAAATGTTGCAGCACCAAACAGGGAGGAACAAAAGTAAGAAGAGTTTTTAAAAAACACTCAAATGGCAAAATGCCCTTGTGAAGTGACAAGATAATTGACACATTTCAATAATAAGCTTTCTTGTGGGATGCAAGAATATAGGCTTCAGTTCTATTGTTAGTCCCAACTAACAATCCCAAGAGCCATTCAACAAACTGGGTTTACTAACATGCTGATTCACCATTCTGCAATGGATTCAATGAGGCTGCTCTAACTGAGGGCCCTTACATACAGCTATATAACCCAGAATATCAAGGCAGATAAATCACAATATCTGCTTCGAACAGGGCCATCTGAGTCCACATTGCCATATAATCCAGTTCAATGTGGATTTTATACAGCTGTGTGGAAGGGGCCTGAGACTAAACAATAGGATTCCAGCCAAGATTAACATTAGTGTTGTGCTTTTGTATAGAATTGCTGTTCATTTTGTGTAGTATAATTCATTTGGTCTCATTTTTCATATTTGTTCCCACTAACGAAAATGGGGTGCCTATACGAACAGAATTTTTGTCTGGCTTACGAAAAAAACAAAAAATTTAGGACCATTGGCTGCAATGGGAGAGCTTTCGAGGTCCCCCCCCCTCAGTTTTTTGGGCTAGAGGAGTGAAAATCGCCACACATGAAAGGCATTTTGACCCCTTTTAGGCCACCAAATTTTAAACATTTTGGTCTCCCCCAGAGTACTATTGTTATTAATATTATTATTATTATTATTATTATTATTATTATTATTATTATTAACACCCATTGGCACACATCAGATGTAATGGGAAGCCACTTCTCCCTCAGACTCAGCTTAGGGTCCCAGGATAGCTATCGTTATTAATATTAATATTATTATTAAGGCCCATTAGCACACATTGGATATAATGGGGAAGCACTCTCCTCTCAGACTCAGCTTAGGGTACCAGAGTAAATATCGTTATTTATATTAATATTACTATTAAGACCCATTAGCACACATTGGATATAATGGGGAAGCACTTCCCTCTCAGACTCAGCTTAGGGTACCAGAGTAACTATCGTTATTTATATTAATATTATTATTAAGACCCATTAGCACACATTGGATATAATGGGGAAGCACTCCCCTTTCAGACTCAGGGTACCAGAGTAACTATCGTTATTTATATTAATATTATTATTAAGACCCATTAGCACACATTGGATATAATGGGGAAGCACTCTCCTCTCAGACTCAGCTTAGGGTACCAGAGTAACTATCATTATTTATTATTATTTTTATTATTATTATTATTATTATTATTATTATTATTAAGACCCATTACCACACATTGGATATAATGGGGAAGCACTCCCCTCTCAGACTCAGCTTAGGGTACCAAAGTAACTATCATTATTTATATTAATATTATTATTAACGCCCATTGGTACACATCAGCTGTAATGGGCGTAATTTGTCAGTACCTGCTTATTTTTAAACGGCCAAAATGAAAGGAAAACGAAAACAAGCACAATGACTGTGAAGCTTTCATTTTCGTGTCACCTCTAATTTCTTACGAAAATGTCGTCATTTGTTTTGTGTAGACAAACGGTCGAAACGAAGGGAAAAATTTCATGCACATCTCTAATTAACATCTCTTAACAGCAGTGTGTACAAAGTTGAGCAGTGCCACTTATAACTTAACTAAACTTTAGACAGGTAGATTACTCACCAGAGCACTCCAAGTCTCCACGTCTGCAAACACTATACACAAAGAAAATTTAAGAAAGGTTTCATGTTAATAACGTAAAGAACTCAAAATAGTAGGGCTGGAATCCTGTTGGGGTGGCTGTAAGCTCAAAAATGAACTTGCATTTGCAAGGAAGAGTATTGTGAAGATGTGCAACAGCTGCATCCAATAGAGGCCTGCTGTTACTTAACAACATAGCAGAACCAGCAAAGTGACCAATGTGAAATGGGACAGAAATGAATTGGGACCAGTGCACTACAGCCCTCGATGTAGATCAGGTTCATGCATTGGGCATCTACAATGCTCTCACCGGCATTTTCACAATTCAGAAACTCACAAATTTAGGTCATACAGGATTCCAGCCTAGATTTACAAAATGTAGGGACTGCTTGCAATAAAGGCACATTCATCATCTTTGTGGGCAGTGTTGGCGATAGTCCACATAGTAGAGATTTATTTTCGGCATCATCCAAAGAGTAGCAGAAAATTCAAGTGATGTGTATTTCTGGAGTGAGGAGGGGCCAAATCTACTGGTTGATTCCATCCAATTTACCAAGATTCAGTAGGAACTTGGTAAGTTTCCACATGCTGAGCTGAGTCACTAGATTCATTCTAGTTGGGATTAAAAACTGGATTTGGCCTTTTGGCTAAGATCAAGTGTAAATGGAAAGTGTTATAAGCAATGTAGTGAGAAAGCTTTAGAAAGAGATAGAAAATATATGTAAGTGAGAAAATAACAGGAGATGCAAAAAATGTATTGCAGATTATATTGATTATTGAATATTATGTGTCTGCTGTATAATAAACAATGTATAAGAAATGCCTTGAACCATTATAAAATAAATAAATAATATTTTAAAACACCCAGTGGTGCAGCGGATTAAACTGCTGAGCTGTTGAACTTGCTGACCAAAAGGTCACAGGTTCTAATCCGGGGAGTGGAGTGAGCTCCCGCTGTTAGCCCCAGCTTCTGCCAACCTAGTAGTTCAAAAATATGAGTTGATCAATAGGTACCGCTCTTGTGGGAAGGTAATGGCACTTCATGCAGTCATGCCAGCCACATGTCCTTGGAGGTGTCTACAGACAATGCTGGCTCTTCGGCTTAGAAATGGAGATGAGTACCAACCCCCAGAGTTGGACACGACTAGATTTAATGTCAGGAGAAAACCTTTACCTTTACTATTTTTTTTTTTAAATCCACAACTTACCATAGTCGGCCACATTCGTCATAAATGAATTCTCCAGGTAGCACTATTTCATTGTGATAGCATGTGCAGTCTGACAAACGGACACATTTCATGGTGTTTTCATCTAAATAAGGTTTGTGTTCTGGACACTTCGCATAGCAACCTATGTTTCAAAAGGATCAAATGTTGACTTGTATAGCCAGTCAGAACAAAGTCTGACTGACAGAACAAAGCCATTGCCATCGAATTTTGCATAACATACATCATTATGCTCTTCTCCAGATAGGATGAATGCGTTGCAGTATTTGTTATTAGATTTTTAAAAAAACCTCACTTAATGAAATTATTGCCATCGGTAGGAGGCATTGCAAATCAAAGAGGAGAAGAGTTGCTTTTCAAATTTGGAGACCATTACAGCAAACTAGGCTCTATTTGTTTTTTTAAAAAAACTTTTAGAAAAGCCCTAGAACATATCCAAGGAATCACTGCACAGACATTAAAGAGAATGAAACAAGTGGACCTTATGGAAGTAATAACAACCTGCAAAACCCATTCAAAGAGCTAAATTGCAGAAAGCCATGCTTCTGGAGCCCTGGTGACGCAGTGGGTTAAACTGCTGAGCTGCTGAACTTGCTGACTGAAAGGTTAGCGATTCGAATCCGGGGAGTGGGGTGAGCTCCTGCTGTTAGCCCCAGCTTTTGCCAACCTAGCAGTTTGAAAACATGCCAATGTGAGTAGATCAATAGGTACTGCTCTGGCGGAAGGCAATGGCGCTCCAAGCAGTCATGCTGGCCACATGACCTTGGATATGTCTACGGACAATGCCGTAGAAATGGAGATGTGCACCAACCCTCATGACTAAACTTAATGTCAGGGGAAACCTTTACCTTTATCTATGCTTCTGGAAAGCCCTTGTTCTGAATTTACATAAGGAACTCACTGACGGTGACATCAAGGAAATTGGACATTTTCTCAAATGAACATATATATACAGAAATCTTGTCAAGGTTTCTTTGCAAGGAGGTTCCTTTAATTCTAATGCCTCAGAAAGAAAAATCAATTTTGTCTTGGCCTATCCTCCAAGTCTTTCACTCAGGGCCAAGCTTCGGGGTTGCTGGCAAAGTGTCTTCTGAGTTCCCTCCTTAGTATTGCACCACAAATATTAACATTATCTATATTGCCATTTGGAAAGGGTGTTGAAGGATAATGCAAAATAATGACAATCGTTTTGCATATAATGTCTTTAATGCCAGTACAGTTGAGTCTCACTTATCCAAGCTAAACGGGCTGGCAGAAGCTTGGATAAGCGAATATCTTGGATAATAAGGAGGGATTAAGGAAAAGCCTATTAAACATCAAATTAGGTTATGATTTTACAAGTTAAGCACCAAAACATCATGTTTAACAACAAATTTGACAGAAAAAGCAGTTCAATATGCAGTAAGGTTATGTTGTAATTACTGTATTTACGAATTTAGCACCAAAATATAACGATATATTGAAAACATTGACTACAAAAATGGCTTGGATAATCCAGAAATTTGGATAAGCGAGGCTTGGATAAATGAGACTCTACTGTACTTGGGGGCAGAGCGGCGATGGGATTGAGTAACATTTATTAATAGTTTTTCTTCTTTTTTTGTGGGGGGGGGGGGAGTAAAATGCATTGGGGAATTTTCTTCAAATGGTAACATTCTACATTTTTAGAAGAACTTAGAAAAAGGGGAATTTAACATTAAATGGAAAATGTAACATGATAGGAGCCTGGAACTGGATGTGTGTAGGTGGATTTAATGCTAAGTAGAGTCCTTACATGGAGTGGATGGGTTTATAGTGCTTGGAGACATGATGATTTTTTAAATATAAAAAATGTTGGGGGTTCTGTGCCTATGGGCTGATCTTATAGCTGTAGCAGACAGCAGCAATGAATACTAGAGCCTAAATTTTTAATTCCAAAGTTTCAAACTGATGTGTTGTCAAAGGCTTTCATGGTCACTGGGTTGCGGTGAATTTTTTGGGCTGTATGGCCCTGTTTGTTCTCTAGCCTATGGAGAAGATGAGGATTAGCAATGTTGACTAGAACATGGTTGACTTACTCTGGTTTACTGGCAGCAGATAAATTATATAAAAATGGCTTAGTTAATTTTAAACTGTTTTTAAACTAATTAGTTGCTGCTTCATTGGTTTAATTAGACTCACATGTTTTATTTGATTATTTAAATTTATGAATTAGTTATTGTAATTGTTATAGATGTTTGACCCTGGGGTTATTTATGTTTGTATTGTTTTGTGGCATTGAATGTTTGCCATCCTTTGCTTGAAACCGCCCTGAGCCCCCTTGGGAAGATAGGGTGGGTTACAAAGAAAGTTTGTTGTTGTTGTTATCTGTTCCAGTAGCATTCTCTCCTGGTGTTTCACCTGCATCTGTGGTAAGCATCCTCAGAGGATTGTTCAGAGGTCCGTTGGAAATGAGGCAAGTAGCGTGTACATATATATCTGTGAAATGTCCAGGGTGGGGGAAAGAACCCTTGTCTGTTTGAAGCAAGTGTGAATGTTGACATTAGCAAGCTTGACTGGCATGAGTAGCCTAGCAGCTGCAAAGTCAATCACTGAAGATATTTGCATACAGATATCCTGGCTGTTGTTTGCCTGGGGAGATCCTTTGTTTGGGAGGTGTTAACTGGCACTTGATTGTTTGCTGTCTGGAATTCCCCTGTTTCTGAGTGTTGTTCTTTATTTACTGTCTTGAGTTCTGGGTTTTTTAATGCTGGTAACTCAAGTTTGTTCATTTTATTGTTTCCTCCTTTCTGTTGAGATTGTCCACATGCTTGTGGATTTCAATGGCTTCTTTGTGTAGTTTGACATGGTGGTTGTCAGAGTGATCCAGCATTTCTGTGTTCTCAAATAATATTCTATGTCTGGGTTGGCTCATCAAGTGCTCTGCTGGTTGAATTAGGACCTTATCACATTAGGAAATACTCAATTTCTGAGACTGTTTGAGAATGATTTTAAACGGGTCCCATCACATGACGTTTGCTCCATCCCATCAATATTCCATCAGAATCTGTCTGCAAAGTGTCACAGAAACTGATTATTTGCAGACGGAATTCTAATCATGTTTTTTAAAATACTATTGATTCTTCCGTTGCTGAAGAGCTGTTTTGTGTGTGATAGGAAAATCTGTATGCATCCCATCAGCAATGATACTTTTTAAAAGGTCATAGAGTGATGTAGGGGGTGTTTTGAATGGATTGGGAGGAGCCAGCCTTCCATGGTATGACAAATCAAAGCGCAGTATATTAAAATCACAAGAATCATAATAATCATTTGTAATGAGGAGGGTATGCATCCCATCTCAATACAATATGCATTTAGTACTAAAAATATGGAATGCATACTGATATAAATGGATTATATGTCTGCAGTGCCTTTCATGTTCTTTGATTCGTGTTTGGGCAATGCTGCGTTCGGTGGTCCCTATGTAGACTTGTCCACAGCTGCATGGTATAGGTAGACTTGCTCCAACATTCACACTTGCTTCAAACAGTCAAGAATCCTTTCTCCCACCTGGACATTTCACAGATATATATACACTCCACTTGCCTCATTTCCAACAGACCTCTGAATAAGCCTCTGAGGATGCTTGACACAGATGCAGGCGAAACGTCAGAGGAGAATGCAACCAAAACATGGTTGTACAGCTCGAAAAACTCACAGCAAACCAGTTTCATACTGATGCTTTTTTGAAGGCATGGCAAGGAATGAAAATGGAAGGTCACTTTGGTTGGGCTGCTCCTCCACCATTGATCTCATGACTTGGGCACCTTATATTCCCCTCAGAGAAAGCAACTTTTCACGTGGAGCTCTCCTAGAAAGGTGTTTGGTACAGAAGGCAGTTTTGCTGCCTTCTCTACCAAAACAGTTTTGTTTTGGTGACTCTTAAAAAAAAGATCATATCCCATCAACCATTGGTCTCATTCATAGCTGTGCTCGGTTGGGGAGTGAATGACAGCCAGAGGAAGTGGGGGGGGGGGGGGGAGGGATGGTCCCAATATGAATTTGCGCAAGGGAAATGTGTAACCATTAGGGATGTGCAAAAAATCGTAAAAGGGTCAAAAGTCGTAAGAGATGCATTAAATGTGTACTTTTAACCCGCGTTATGAAGACAGCTCAGTGCCTCCCCTACCCCCATACAAATGAACAAAACATCCAGTGCATAGTTTGAGAAAATAGGTAAATGAAAAACTAACTAAATTTTCAAAACTCCCTAATAGATCCAGCATGGACCCCTTACCGTTTTTTCAAAACACTTTCAAATTAAAATGGGAGTTGTACAAATTTTGTTAAGACAAACAAAGCAGGGTTTTTTTAGTCCTGTGCACCTCTAGTAACCATTAATATAATGCCAATGTGATATATTACAAGAACGTATGGTCCTAACCGTGGGTGATCCAGGGAAGCTCTGGGGCAGACTACTGTGGATTGCAGTTGGATTATTTTCCTGGTATACACAACTCAAGGAATCCCACTTCACCATACCCAGGTGAACAAAGCTGCTATCGGAACATTAGAAGAACAACCATTTGGGACTTAGAAGAGCCGTGTGCCTTACCTTCCAAAACAGAGGGAAGATCCCATTCACCTGCATTTTGCTTACAGGTTTTGGTCGCCATACTTCCACAGGGCTTGTAATGCCAGCTGCATTCCCCAGGTGCATTATAGTAGTCACAGAAGACAGCTAAAATATAAATGTTTGCCAGATCACTAAGATTATGCATCACCATTATTGTTAAAGTCTTTGATCAGTGTTTTCCATCACAAGATTGTTCACAAATATGATTATTATATAGGTCAATAGATTGGTTCTTGATACTTGTACAGACAGTCCCCAAGTTACAAACATCTGACTTACAACAACTTATAGTTAAGAATGGGGGTGACACAACAGGAAGTGGAACTCCCGCCCTGGTGACATCAGGCAGGCCCCATCCCTCCTGGTTTTCAGAAAAAAAACTTAAAACCTGGTTTTTCTCGTAGCCGTTTGGAAACTATGGAATGAGACTTTAACAGCTTGAATAATGGGCTATGGATTTTGGGGAACGATTTGGTCATGAGATCATGACTTGGCATTTTATTTGGTTTAAATCTGTTTAATTGATTGATGTGTGTTTTAATTGCTCATGTTTAGATTGTTGGTATTTGTTGAGATAGATTTTAATGTTTGTAAGCAGGGCTGGCCCAAGGTAATTTTCAAGTGTAGGCGAACAGAATTTTGCCCCCCCCCCCAAACTAATCACTGAAAAATAAAAGCGTTGGATAAGTGAAAATGTTGGATAATGAGGACTTAAGGAAAAGCCTAAATAAAGAACAACACTCTGAAATCCAGACAGGAAACAATCAGGGCCAGCTAACAACTTCCAACCAAGGGTGCTCCCAAGGAGGCAGTAGCCAGGCTTTGAATCTGCAAGGCCATTAAATGCTTATCAAGCTAGCCAATTGCAACATTCACACTAGCCTCATGCAGACAAAAATTCTTTCTCCCACCCTGGACTTTCCAGATATATAAAACCCACTGTGGCAGGCCCGGAGGCGGCCACAGGCCCTGAAGGTGAGCGGGCCCAGACCAAAGCCAAGAGGCGGCGGGGGTGCGTGCCTGGGTGTGCATGCATGCGGGCGTTTGGCTCCGCCCTGTATCCTTCAAGGATATGGGGCGGGGGCAAGCAGCTACATGGTGCACACGCAGTGGTCGGAGAGGCGAGATGGGTGTGGCGCCCTCTCCGACCACTGCGCATGCGCCATGTGGTCACCTGGCCCCACCCAGTATCCTCGAAGGATACGGGGCCGAGCCAAGCAGCCGCATGGCGCAAGCGGCGGCGTGTGCCCTCTCTAGCTGCTTTAACCGGCAGCCCCCCACCGGGTGAAGCAGCTGGAGAGTGGCGGGCGCACGCGCCGCTGCTTGAGCCATGAGGACGCTTGGCTCCACCCTGTCTCCTTCGAAGAATAAGGGGCGGAGCCAAGTGCCTGCATGGCGCAAGCGGGCGGCTGCCAGTTTACCAATCAGTCCTGCTGCCTGCTGAGGTGCCTCAACTGCGCCCCCAACTCGTGGTGCTCCAGGCAACTGCCTAGATTGCCTTATGGGTGAACCGCCCCTTTTTGTAAGCCGCCTTGAGTCCCCTCTGGGGTGGAGAAAGGCGGTATAGAAATGAAGTAAATAAACAAATAAGTGAGAGAAATCTATGCCTCAGAAGGGAACTTCACTCCTGGAAGAGTTATCATGGGGAAAAGGTGTCTCTACTGAAGATAAAACACCAATCCATATTTCCACAGCAAACCAATTCTCACAGGGACAGAAAGCAAGGTGAAATCTTCTGAACCAGACCACAACACCACTGGGGTGTTAATCCTTCCCTATACATACACAGAGAGAGTATTTACTTGAATCTAATGTTCACCTTTTTTGGTTAAACGACTTTACCAAAATTAAGGTCTGCATTAGATTCACGTCATAGGGTAATCTTAGTGCTGCGCCAAAGCCAAAGGGGCAATTGCTACAAGAGCATCGGGAGATCCTATTTGAGGGACATCATCTCGAATTTAATTGCCATGGCTCAATGCTATGCAATGCTGAGATTTGTAGTTTGGTGGCAGAGGAGGCTCAAGGCCTTGTAAAGCTACAGACCTCATCACTCCATAGCATTGAACCAAGGCAATTTAAGTGTATTCATTCTACAACAAAGATGCACCCAAGGTTTGTTTTTCTATTGCTGGAAGCCTTGATGTCCTAACACTTTAGTTTTTAAAAAAAATGTAATTATTTGTTTATTTATTTATTTATTTGCAGTATTTATACCCCACCCTTCTCACCCTGAAGGGCACTCAGAGCGGCTTAGAGAACACACATATGGCAAACAACACCGGTTGTACAATCAATAAGGACAGACAACATAAACACAGGTAAAGGCAGTTTTCTCCAACTTATTTCTGGCATCTTGGAGGTTGTACTTGACTCCGGCCATGGGGGGTGGGTGGGCGTGCTGTCACTCCATCTTCCATGCCGAAGAACTTTCCTCCGATCAATGTCCTTAAGGGCGCCTTTATTACCTTCCCACTAAAAGCTCACATTTCCGCTTTTGACCTGCTAGGTGGGCAGATGAGCTGGGGCTAATGGCAGGAGCTCACCCTGACTCGAATTGGCAACCTTTTGATCAGCAAGATTTTTCTGCAGCACAGCAGTTTAGCCTGCTGTGCTAAGCCCAGCCCAGCCCCCTAAAGAAGGCATTACATTCATCAGCAAATCCTTGTTTTGATTTCAGGATTTTGAAAACTGAGGTGTGCATTAGATTTGATAGTGCATTCGACTCGGGTAAATAGGGGAGATATATGTGTGTGTGTGAGTGCATGCGCGCGTGTGTATATATATATATATATATATATATATATATATATATATATAGAGAGAGAGAGAGAGAGAGAGAGAGAGAGAGAGAGAGAGAGAGAGAGAGAGAGAAGGCGGGGAGAGGGGGAGAGAGAGAGCTGGGGCTACACTTCAAAAATATTCCTGTTCCAACTTACATATATATTCAACTTAAAAACAAAACTACAGAACCTTGTTTGTCACTTGGGGACTGCCTGTATATCAATGATCAAAATAGTTACACATTCTAAATGCAGAATTAAGATCTTCTGCTATTGTGCATATAATAGTAGAACATGTACATGTTTTTAAACAGAATTTTACAGCTGAATGTCCTTGTTATTTTAACACATTACATACAGACTTCACATTAGAGTGGAATGTTTCCTACATTATGGAGCATGACAGATTAGGCTTGTCTCAGATCAACACAAGGCTCTCTGTCTGTTCAGTTTATTTTAATTAATAATAACTTCACAGTATATTTCCAGAGAAGCTGCATGGCGCAGTGATTTGAATGTTGCACTAGGAATCTGGAACCCAGGGTTTGAATCCCTATTTAGAAGTGAAAACCCACTGGGTGATTTTGGGCAAGTCACATTCTCTCAATGGAAAGCAATGGTAAATACCCTCCCCATGAGTAGGTCCACTCTTTGCTACTTTGCTAATGTTTTTTTTTTCCATATCAGGAGCAAATTGAGAAACTGCAAGTTGCTTTCTGGTGTAAGAGAATTGGCTGTCTGCAAGGATGTTGCCCAGGGGACTTCCGGATGTTTTTAATGTTTTTACCATCCTTGTGGGATTGCTAAATGAAGACTAATTATTAATAGTTTTAGTTTTCACGTTTCCCCAGAAAGGGCCAACACTCTGGAAAACAGAGTGGTATTGGAAACTACTATGGTATTGGAAACTACTCAAAGGAACACAAAAAGAAATATTTCACTTACGGCAAAGTTCTGGAGTACGCCAAGATATACAGATGCCAACTGCTGCACATGCCTCTGCATACATTGACACAGCGGTACAGAACCCATGATATTTTCCTTCCATGGTGCACACACAAGCTTCCTCAATGCAAGCCTTGTGATATGGAGTGGGGTCAACCTCAAAAAATATATATTGGATGAACAATTACTACCGAGGAGCATTCGAAGGTGTAGCAGTGTTAGTCTGGATCAGGAATCTGGTAGCATTTTTGACATTATCTGAGAGAAAGAAGTTGTTAGTATTGTATATACTTTTGTAGACTTGAATCTATTTATGGTGCATCTGATGAAACAGACTGAAGTCTACAAAAGTTGATGCTACTAACTTCTTTCTCTCAGTAAGTTTCAAAGGTATTCCAAGCTGCCTTCCCTTACTATGGAGCATCTTTGAGACTTGGGACAGTGGCTGTCATCATTTGATTAAAGCTATGCATGAACTACCGTAGGCATTCACATATTTATTTATTTATTTTATTTATTTACATCTTTTCTATCCTACCTTTCTCACCTGAAGAGACTCAAGGTGGCTTACAAGACTGGCAAAAATTCAATGCCAATAAAAGCAATAATACAATAAAACATAAAACAGTTAAGAACAATTTACATTAAGCATTTAAAAACAACATGGAGCAATATACAAAATTTAAAACATGTAAAGTGCATAGTTCAATTCATCCAAAAACCTTGTTCATAATCTTTAATCCAGACCATGTTGAAGCAGTAAAAGCTTATTTGTTAAACGCTTGCGTGCATAGCCAAGTCTTTAGCATATGCAGCCTTACAAGCCACAGTAGTCTTACAATGATGATGATGATGATGATTGTTATTATTATTTCTACTCTGCTATTCTCTCAGGATGGAGACCCAAAGCAACTCACTATTGTATAAATTATACCATTTAAAAACCTACAAAATATAACTATTAAACTAGAATTAAATATTACAATGATTGAAATAATTAAATTAAAAATAAATTTTATGAAAATAAATGAACTGTCTAAAAAAAGCAAAAATCATAGAACACTCTGTGTCCATTCTTTTTTGTTTATTTGCTTTTTTTCTTTAAAAGCCTGAAATTAAATGGAGGGAACCATTCTAGTCCCTAGGCAGAGTTTCAGGCCCCTTCTTCACAGCTGCATAAAATCCACATTATCTGCTTTTAACTGGATTATATGGTAGTATAGACTAAGATAATCCTGTGCAAATCAGATAATGTGGATTTTCTGCTTTGATAATCTGGATTATCTTGCAGTGTGGAAGGAGTCTCAAAGCGCTTGCATGGTCTTCCATCCTTATTTAGTTCCTGTCTTTCTTCTGGTTTGCAAAAATTGTTGTGGAATTACAGAAGATGGCATATATCTTGGTGGGAAAGAATTAACCCCCAATACTTATTACTCAGAAATCAAATTCAGTTGTATTTATGTTGAAAGAGGGTATTTGAAACAGTCATGGTAATTCAGCGGAATCAGCCCTCATTAGTATTTGGATGGGAGAATGTCAAAGAGTACTAGGTGCTGTAGGATTTATTTCAAAGGAAGTCAAAGGCAATTTGCACTTGAGCATTCATTAACTTAAATAATATGAAATTCAGGTCACTGTCTGCTCTATATCAAAATGATGGCAAGGTAGCTTACAAATAATGCCAAAACAAGTTAAAAGTTTAAAAACAATAAGAATAATTTAAATAAGCTATACACATATAAATTACTAGCTTTGCCCGACCACGCGTTGCTGTGGCGAAGTATGGTGGTATGGGAAATAAAGTCTTGAGGAATTGGTGGTAGTTAAGGTAAAGGGTAAAGGTTTTCTCCTGACATTAAGTCCATTATAAATGGGTTATATAGCTGTGTGGAAGGGGCTTGAGACTACACTGCCATATAATCCAGTTAAAATCAGATAATCTGTATTTTATAGGCAGTGTGGAAGAGGCCTAAATGAGGCCTAACTCTGCCTGTCCCCTGGGCTGAGCGGGTTGCTAGGAGACCAAGTAGGCAGAGCTTAGCCTTCTAACTGGCAGCAATTGGATAAAAACAATTATTCCTCTCCCTGTAATTAGGACTTTATTTTTCTTTTCTTTTTGTTGTATGAACGTAGAGGCATGGATGAGGGATTGTGCTGCAAAGTTTAGTGTTTCTGGGATGTGTAGTTTTGTTGTTTTGTCCTAGGCCAAAATTTCATAACCCTTTTATATATATAGATGGGATGAAACCCAAACTTTGGTCAATCATTTTAGTTTTAAAAGTTGAATTAAATTGCCTCTTATGATTAACAAACACTAAATTTAATTCAGAATGCAATCAAATTAATTTAATTGGTTCCCATCACCACTCTCAGATACATATTGCTAAGGCCACGACCCATTTCCCATCACATACATCCTGAAAGGCTTACCTTGTTGTGGCACATCCTGAAATGTTGCTCCATGATAATTTCACATTTCCTGACAGCCCATTGTTTGCAGTATGCGTTCGCATCACATGGAAAAATCTCAGAAACTGTGTCAGAACACATGGGGCTTGTTTTCCAGCTGTTGCCAAACTCCACCGTCCCAGCTGCCAGTGAACCTCCTCTAGTAGTAAATTCATCCAGAATCTTTCCATTATGATTTCCACAAAGGCCACATGTTTGTTTCTATAATGAAAAGAGAATGATGTTGTGAGATGGCACTCAAGCTTGTTCTATTTCTATAGTAACTTTTGTCATTATGGGCCCATCCAGAGAAGGCTGGTGTGGTGTCGTGGTTTGGACCACTGGTTGACCTTGGGCAGGTCACACTCTCTAAGGCAAAGGAAAATGCCCTCTGAACAAATCTTTCCATAATTCAGGAATGATGTGAAAGCACACAACAGCCATCCATTCACAACCCAGTGTTCATCACTTAACAGGTGTGCATACATGTGGTCACAGGAGAAAGAGCATCATTTTGGTATAGTGCAATGGTAACATGAATTGACTCACAATGTAGCTGGGGCCGATGGTCTGTTTCTTAGGGACAGGACTTTGTGAACCAGAAATTGGAGCTCTCCCTTCTGGTCCACAATTGGAAAAAAGACAAGAGCTCGGTCTACTTGCTTAGATTACTTTTGATGGGGTGATGATCATGGTGATGATAATATGAACGATATAAGAGGGACCAAGATAGCAACCAACTAGCAGCTCCTGAATTAATTTTCCAAATGGAGAGCAGCTCAAACCAGATGGCCCAAGAACCACCATTCAAAATGCCACCCAGGGGGAAGAAAAAAAAACCCAGCCCAGCCCCAGCAATGAAACAGACTCACAAATCATCCAAAACGTAAAAACAGATGAGAATTGACTCCTGCATTCCATCCACAGATGACAAAAATTGTGAGTAACAGATCTCCTGAACCACCTACCATAAATCCAACAACAACTAGACCAGCCTTCCCCTTCAAGGGTCCAGCCCAGGACATTCTCTAGAGCAGGGAAGTAACAGAGATAATATATTGGATCACTTACCCAGCTTCCCCTAAAAATAAATCACTCAGCCTTGTCAAGAGACATGCTGGCTTTCGGCAGAAACTATGATGCGACTATTAGAGAAATGAAGTAGTATTTATTAGAGTACAGTGTTCCCTCACTACTTTGCGGTTCACTTTTCGCTCTAAAAGACTATTATAAATAATAAAAAATACAATTTACACCATAAGGAAGGGAGGAAGGAGAAGCCAAAGGGAAAGAAAAGGAGACCAAGCAGCAACGAGAGAAGGAGGTAATTTATCAACACATGATTGGTTGATAAAGACTTAAAATAATGTATAACTCTAAAATAATGTATAAATATTAAAATAAATATAGCGTCCCTACTTTGCAGATTTTCACTTATTGCAGGTGGTCCTGGAACCTAATCCCAGTGATAAGTGAGGGAACACTGTACTCTGCCCCCCAATCCACATGATTCAAAAATATTACTTTTAAAATTCTAAAACGGAAACCTTGATTATTCCATGTTATATAAGGAGATTACCATATTTACTTGAATATATTGCTGAATTGCTTGGCCAAGATAGAGATGCACATTACATTTGATGGTGCAGTAGAATCGTGCGTCTACAGCTGCCTCTGTCCCTCCATCAGACTGAGGCTAGTCAACTTGCGAGTCTCGGCCTGATGGAAGAGCGGTGGCTTCCCAATGAGGCCACTTGGGAAGCCATGCCCCTTCCCTCCCCAAGCCCCCTTCTCCTTCACCTCTTAGCTGAGAGGCCAAGAAGAAGCCTCACCCCATCCTTTTCCAAACCCGGTTCTCCTTAGCCACTCAAGTGAGAGACCAAGTAGAAGCAGAGGCCCCCTCTGTCAAGTCGAGTTTAGCAAACTCTCGTCTCTGCTTGGTATTTCTGCTTCTTCTTGCTTCTTTGGCAAATCCATGGCCCATTACATTCAATGGCCCATTACATTTGAGTAAATACGATATTTATTACATTATTGTAAATAACTGGATTTGATCATTCATGGATTTTAGTATCCTCATAAGGTCCTTGACCCAAAGCCCAGCACTTATTTAGGATCTACTGAAGGTATGGGCAAACTTTCTAACTTGGGGGCTGCATGGTGGACCGGAGCTGGGTAGGCGGACCAGGAGGTGGGGGTTCTCCTCAAGTCCCCTCCCTGCCCTTCCCCATAGAATCATAGAACCATAGAATAGTAGAGTTGGAAGAGACCTCATGGGCCATCCAGTCCAACCACCCGCTAAGAAGCAGGAAATTGCATGCAAACCACCCCCGACAGATGGCCATCCAGCTTAAAAG
Source organism: Anolis carolinensis (assembly GCF_035594765.1). NCBI lineage: Eukaryota > Metazoa > Chordata > Lepidosauria > Squamata > Anolidae > Anolis > Anolis carolinensis. The sequence continues at coordinate 82,774,149 of NC_085845.1, read as the reverse complement.
CCTCCAAAGAAGGAGCCTCCACCACAGCCCGGGGGAGAGAGTTCCACTGCCGAACAGCCCTCGCTGTGAGGAAGTTCTTCCTGATGTTCAGGTGGAATCTCCTTTCCTGTAGTTTGAAGCCATTGTTCCGTGTCCTAGTCTGCAGGGCAGCAGAAAATAAGCTTGCTCCCTCCTCCCTATGACTTCCCCCTTTCTTCTTCTATTTTGGAGGCAGAAAGTGAAGGAAAGATGGGAAACATTTGGATCCCAAAAGAATGAGCCTTCGTCAGGATGAGATGGTAGATGGGAGAGAAAAGGCGTATCCATTAGACCCCCTATTGCTTACTCCTGATATATAATCCTAGAATTTTAGACCTGGAAGAGACCCTCAATGGAAATTCAGTCTAACCCCCTGCCATGCAGGAAGGCACAATCAAAGCACTCCCTGCAGAAAAGCCTTCAGACTCCACCACACTCCCAGGTAGCCTATGCCACTCTCCAACAGCTCTTACTCTCAGGAAGTTCTTCCTAATCTTTTCAGTCGAATCTCTTTCCCTGCTACAAATAGCCACTGCTCCCTTGTGCCCTGAGGAGGAAAGGAAGAAGGAAAAAGAGAAGGAAGGGAGGGAGGAAAAGAAGGATGGATGGAAGGAAGGGAATGGAAGGAAGGAGGAAGGGAGGGAGGGAGGGAGGGAGGGAGGAAAGTGAGGAGGAAGGAAGGATGAAAGGGTGGAAGGGGAGGAAGAAAGAGGTAAGGAAGGAAAGGAGGGAGGAAAGGAGGAAGGAAAGAGAGAAGGAAGGAAGGATAGGATGGTGTGAGAGAGGAGGGCCTGAGAAAAGAGCCCAAGGGGCCGTATGAAAAGGATACGAAAAGGTGGGGAGGGGAGAAAGGGGGTAGGAAATTGGGGGATTGTTGCTTCTAATCTTTATAGTGGTCTTACGTTGTTAATGGTTCTATATAGACTTTTACTGAACTATAGACACCCCCTTCCCTTTATCATGCAGTGGTGGTTTACCCTTGTCTTTTCCTTTTATTCAATTAGCATCTTAATGTTATTTTCTTTTATAATAATAATAATAATAATAATAATAATAATAATAATACTTTATTTATACCCCACCACCATCTCCCCGGCTCACAATGTTACAAAAGTAACAACACAGATACATTAGCACAATATACACAGGTTAAAACGCAATAGGGTAATAAAACAAAAGTTAATACAACAGTAATAATATCAAACAACCACCAATACAATTCAGTCAACTTCATAGGTGGAGGGACTGTAGCAGCAATATAAAGACATAATCATTAGATTAAAATACCCAGATAAGAGGGACCTAGTAAAATTCAAAATAGAATTATAATGATGTTGGTAATCCAATGGCTGTCTCCATTCCTTCATCCATTCCTTTAGTAGCATCCAATCCATTGTCTTTATGAATTTGCCTTATAATCTAGAAATCAGGAAAGTTAATCTATCCATACACATAATGTCTATTATTTTCTCTCACCATTTGTTTTTCACCAGGATTATGGGTTGTCTCCCATTCTCGCTGCCCTTGTCAAATATGTAAATAGTTTGTCTTTGTTTAAGTCCCACTCACTGTTTGTTAACCCCAAAAGAAAAAAATCTGATTGTAGTGGAATTGTTTGTTTCAGGATTTTTTGATATGCTTCTTGGATTTCTTTCCAGAAGGGTTTTGATCTCTTACAAGTCCACCACATATGATGTTTCATAGAACATGGTGTGAAATGACATTTAACACACACATACACACACATATCTGTTCACAATGCTCTTACATTCCAGTCGGAATCCATGACAATAGAAACTCTTGTGTTTTTGTCCCAAATCAAAGTTATTCCACCGATGAATCTGATGATCAAGTACAGCCCAACAGTGTGGACAGTGTAGGGCTCCTTGTCTGTACATTTAGTACTTCCAGCATCTTTAGTAAACATGAATTTTCCATCTTCTAGAACAAGGGTGCCATCCTGAAATTATATTTGTAAAAGGAAAAATGGATTTTATAAAGAAACATGCATTCAAATCTCTTTGTATAAAAGTCAAAACATCTCTCTATCTATTTTCCAGCAAGGCTCCAATGTCCAAAAAGATGTGTGAACCCCAGTGATGATGGATTTCAACCAGACTTGAAAGTCATTCCCATCAGAATTGAATACAAAAAATATTGGCAGATTTGAGGGAAATTGACAGAATGGTGGGAGTTGTAGTCCACCCACATACAGAGAGCCATGTGTATTTCTAATGTGACCATTCATATCCTCCAAAACCAAACAATGACTATTTCTAATAAATCACATTACAAAATACCTAACCTGGGTAACATCAGGTATCTAAGATAGTAAATAAGAAAAAATGGAATGATGTGCAAAAAAGATATAGTATTAGATACTTCTGTTCAGTGGTCCAGTCCATCAGCCATGACTTCTTCCAGCCATGACTTCTTCTTTTTTTAAAAAAGAGCAGGTATTTCTTTATTTTTATTAATATTTATTTTTTCCACAATGTATAGCAGGGAAATGAGGGGAGTTAGGATTATTCATGTCATTTTTAGTAATCTAATAGATTAGTTTAATAGATTTTGACAAATGTCTAATATCACCAAGAGAAAGGAGGGTGGAAAGGAGAGCAAGTAAAAACATTATCTTGTATTACATCTAGTTTTTGATCTCTATTACCCTAAAATTCATTGTTAAAATTTTTGGAGAGTCAATGTTTTGTCTGTCTAAAATAAAGCTCTTATTGTCCTTTACACCTAATGAGTGTATTGTCTGATGATGGACCTTTGTTTCCAGTTGATTATCCTCTTCCTTTTATTCTTGAAAATTCTTCTTGGTTGTTCTGTTAGGTTGTTTCTTTGTATTGCCAAACTGTTCTTAGAAATCTATTACTTATTACTTAAGTCTATTTGTTAATAGGTTAGTATTGTACATACAGTAGAGTCTCACTTATCCAACATAAATGGGCCAGCAGAACGTTGGATAAGCGAATATGTTGGATAATATGGAGAGATTAAGGAGAAGCCTATTAAACATCAAATTAGGTTATGATTTTACAAATTAAGCACCAAAACATCATGTTATACAACAAATTTGACAGAAAAAGTAGTTCAATATGCAGTAATGCTACGTAGTAATTACTGTATTTACAAATTTAGCACCAAAATATCATGATGTGTTGAAAACATTGACTACAAAAATGCGTTGGATAATCCAGAATGTTGGATAAGCGAATGTTGGATAAGCGAATTATGGATAAGTGAGACTCTACTGTACTTATGTTATTTATACTTAATCTACTGTATATCTTTAACATTCATCCCCTCTTTTTTCCATTGCACAACCTTTCTATTATCCAGTAGTTCTTATATGAAGGGTTTAACCACATTAACTACATTATCTAAAAAAAAGAAAAAGAATTTGTACTCAAATGTTAAGTCACCAAGTTAAAATAATATTCTTCTTGATCTTATATTGCCAAACGTTTCCACACTGTATAGTAGGGAAATGAGGAGGAAAGTTAGAATTTATTCATGTTGTAGCACTTTATCAACTACCTCATGTTTACAAAACTCACTTAGCGCACTTTTGCCCAGTTCGTTTTTATGATTCTACTGTTGTATTTTAATATGCTTTTTACCAACGTTTTGTCTATATTTATGTTGATGTTCATTCTCATTCGAGCGTGGTTTTTGTTAATTGTTGTGTTTTATGTTTCTTATTGTATTTGCTTGGGCTGTCACCCCATGTAAGCCACCTGAGTCCCTTCGGGGAGATGGAGGCGGGGTATAAGAATAAAGATTATTATTATTATTATTATTATTATTATTATTATTATTATTATTATTTTATTCTGACACAGCAAACAAGGTAGATATGCTGGATTTTGTATCACAAAATCACAAGTGAAACACTTCCCAAGTGTCTAGGACTGTGTGATGTATGTGTGATGTATTATTATTATTATTATTATTCTTTTATTGTTAGTAATTATACACACACACACACACTCAGATATATATACAGTAGAGTCTCACTTATCCAATATAAACAGGCCGGCAGAACATTGGATAAGCGAAAATGTTGGATAATAAGGAGGGATTAAGAAAAAGCCTATTAAACATAAAATTACATTATGATTTTACAAATTAAGCACCAAAATGTCAAGTTTTACAACAAATTGACAGAAAAAGCAGTTTAATACAAGGTAATGTTATGTAGCAATTACTGTACTTACGAATTTAGCACCAAAACATCGCCACATTTACTATAAAACACTGACTACTAAAAGGCAGATTGCGTTGGATAATACGGAATGTTGGATAAGCGAAGGTTGGATAAGTGAGACTCTACTGTATGTATGTGTGTGTGTGTGTGTGTGTGTATACAGTAGAGTCTCACTTATCCAACACTCACTTATTCAATGTTCTGGATTATCCAACGCATTTTTGTAGTCAATGTTTTCAATATATTGTGATATTTTGGTGCTAAATTCGTAAATACAGTGATTACTACATAGCATTAATGTGCAATGAACAACTTTTTCTGTCAAATTTGTTGTATAACATGATGTTTTGGTGCTTATTTGTAAAATCATAACCTATTTTGATGTTTAATAGGCTTTTTCTTAATCTCTCCTTATTATCCAACATATTCGCTTATCCAACGTTCTACCAGCCCGTTTATGTTGGATAAGTGAGACTCTACTGTGTGTGTGTATGTGTGTGTGTGTGTGTGTGTGTGTGTGTGTGTGTGTGTGTATATATATATATATATATATATATATCTCCTTATTTTCCCCTGCTACACAGCCTTTCTGCTTTTCTATCCAATATCTCTTATATGAGGGGTTTAACCACATTAGCCACATTATTTAAAATATATATGAACCCATACTTAAATTTTAAATCGCTAAGTTAGAACAACATTCTTCTTGCTCTTGTATTACCAAAAATTTGTTCCTATTCATCTTATACAAAATTTTCTTTTTCTCCCCACAATAATCAATTAGGATTTTGAGACCATGGAGGGAGATTTTTCCTTCTATATACAGTAGAGTCTCACTTATCCAACATAAACGGGCCGGCAGAATGTTGGATAAGCGAATATGTTGAATAATAAGGAGGGATTAAGGAAAAGCCTATTAAACTTCAAATTAGGTTATGATTTTACAAATTAAGCACCAAAACATCATGTTAGACAACAAATTTGACAGATAAAGTAGTTCAATACACAGTAATGCTATGTAGTAATTACTGTATTTACGAATTTAGCACCAAAATATCACAATGTATTGAAAACATTGACTACAAAAATGCGTTGGATAATCCAGAATGTTGGATAAGCGAGTGTTGGATAAGTGAGACTCTACTGTATATGTCTGTTATTCTTCAAACTTTGAGATTTTCCCAGGCTTGCTGACACTTTTCTCCTTTGTGAGAATGACATTTTTTTCTGGGTGCATAAAAGACACTGGAAATAGAGGAGCGACATTTTTATCTTTTCCTCTTCTCTTATCCGTGCTCCTTTCACTGACCCTTTCTTTCCCATTTAGCCCCTTTTTAAATTTATTACCCCCTCTGGAAATATTTCAATAAAATCTATATATATAAAAGAGTGATGGCATCACGGCGACCCACAAAACAACAAAACTACAGGCCCCCCAACCTCGAAATTTGACAACACAACCCATCATCCACGCCTCTAGGTTGATACAACAAAAAGAAAAGAAAAATAAAGTCCTAATTAGAGAGAGAGGAGTAATTGCTTTTATCCAATTGCTGCCAGTTAGAAGGCTAAGCTCCTCCAACTTGGTCTCCTAGCAACCCAAAAAATAATAATAATAAACACTAAAAAATTAATACAATAAAATACTATAATAACAGAAAATAACTAAAAGTAATACAAGAAAATAATAAAATATAATAAATAAAAATATAACTTACAATAAAATTAATTAAAAAAATGCAAATAACGTCAAATAAAAATTACACAACAATTTTTAACCAATACCACCACCACTTTGCCACAGCAACGCATGGCCGGGCACAGCTAGTTATATATATATTTAAAAGGCGCGACACATGAAAGAGGAATCCTACCTCTACAACCACAGTGATTTTTCTTGAGCATGTAATTCCATCTTCACAGCATGGGACACTTTCTGTTAGGACTCTGAAAGACCCATCTTCTTTACCACAGAAGTCCTACAAATTATGCATCGGGACACTTTTGAAACACACACGCTTAGCCCACAATCAATAGCAAAGAGGTATCACCACATACTATGTATCATGACATCTACTGATTCCAACTGATGAAACAGGTCAAACAGGAAATTGTTCAAACTGCCCCCAAACACGACTCCTTTAGGGCCCTTTCAAACAGTCACATAACCCAGAATATCAAGACAGAAAACCCCACAATATCTGCTTTGAATTGGATTATCTGAGTCCACACTGCCATATATTCCATTCCAAAGCAGATAATGTGGGATTTTATTCAGCTGTGTGGAAGGGGGTGTAGTTTTTGCACAAAGAAGCACGGCAAAATAAGTCTTAGAATGAATGCAGATTTAAATTTTATTTTAATATAGCAGCTTTCATTAGACCACAGATTCCCTGGAATTTTTTTTCACATCTCGTACATTTACAATACACAGGTCCTGCATTCGTGTGTTAGCCCCAACAAGACCTATTCAGTCAAAGGGCCGTGCCTATTTATTTAATAGATCTTTTCTAGTTGGGACTAACCTATAAGATTCAGGTCAAACACTACAGTGCCTTTATAGTGCGGCTGATCCTGCACCGTGTGCTACACATTTCTAATTTCTAGAAAATCAATGGCCAAAGAAATCTAGGGGCCGGGCTGTGGCGTAGCTGGCTAGTAACCAGCTGCTATAAATCACTACTGACCGAGAGGTCATGAGTTCGAAGCCCGGGTCGGGTTAAGCCTCCGACCATTAAAAAAAAAATAGCCCCGGCTTGCTGTTGACCTATGCAGCCCCGAAAGACAGTTGCATCTGTCAAGTAGGGAAAATTTAGGTACGCTTTATGTGGGAGGCTAATTTGACTAATCTACAACACCATAAAACTGCCAGCAAAACACGAGGAAAAGAATGAGGAAGAACAGCCACCAATGGACGGTGAAGCAAGAGTTCCCCCCGTGGCCAGAATCGTGAAGCTGGAAAGATGTTAAAATGCCTCTGTGTCTGTCTAAAACTGAATGTTGTTTGTCTGTTGGCATTGAATGTTTTCCATATATGTGTTCATTGTAATCCGCCCTGAGTCCCCTTCGGGGTGAGAAGGGCGGAATATAAATACTGTAAATAAATAAAATAAATAAATATTTAGAATCAAATATCTTACCCTTCAAATAGCCGTTGTTTCACTTTCTTTAATTGTACTGCAACTCTGAGTTGGTTAAGCAACAATTTATGAATACTAGGCGTGAAGGAGAAAGATAAATTTGCTTACCTCAGCAAGCACATACTGGCAGAGTCCATCGTAACTGTACCACTTTCCATCAAATGTTTGGATCTGACCATCCCCATAGATATGGCAAGAACTTTGGCATTTACCTGTCTCACACTCCCAAGTTCCTTGTACACACGTGCTGAGATAAAGAAGGATAGTTTGTTTACAACAATCTCAAAATCAAGTACAGTAGAATCTCGCTTATCCAACCTTCGCTTATCTAACATTCTGTATTATCCAATGCAGTCTGCCTCCCACCCAGATCCACAGCTGTTTCTCTAGACAGCAACATGCAGCGGGCCATCATGCCCAACAACACAAGTGCAGCCACACTCCCAAACAACTGGCAGACTTGTTGTAAAACATGTTTTGTTGCTTAATTTGTAAAATCGTAATGTAATTTGACATTTAATAGGCTTTTCCGTAATCCCTCCTTATTATCCAACATTTTCGCCTAGCCAACATTCTGCCGTCCCATTTATGTTGAATAAGTGAGACTCTACTGGATACCTTTTAAGGTAAGACTGGTCAATCCACACACATGCTGATCATTGCACTGTTTATTAACATAAGATATGGTCTTGATTTAAAGAAAACTCTAAAAAGCACTATTTGGACCCATCTACACTATGCATTTAATAACGTTCGAAGCTGGGTTCAAACTGATGTGATGGCCAGATAACAAATTCCTGCAAAAGCACACAGAATAATAATAATAATAATAATAATAATAATAATAATAATAATAATAATAATAATAATAATTATTATTATTATTATTATTATTATTATTATTATTATTATTATTACTATTATTATTATTTTCGGATGATGTGTGCAGACAGTCCTAGACACACAGTCCTAGACACTTGGGAAGTGTTCGACTTGTGATTTTGTGATATGAAATCCAGCATATCTATCTTGTTTGCTGTGTCATAATAATAATAATAATAATAATTTTATTCTTATACCCCGCCCCATCTCCCCGAAGGGACTCGGGGAGGCTTACATGGGGCCAAGCCCGAACAGAACAATATAAAAACAAAACAATAAAGCCCTTAATGCACAATCGTACTCTGTAGTTTGTGTAATCACCATCCCAGCTTCAAACTGGTTCCAGAATTTCCTATGTAATCATCTACAGCAGTGGTTCTCAAACTGGGGTCCCCAGATGTTTTTGGCCTACAACTCCCAGAAATCCCAGCCAGTTTACCAGCTGTTCGAATTTCTGGGAGGTGAAGGCCAAAAACATCTGAGGACCCCAGGTTGAGAAAAACTGGTGTAGAATCTGGTCACTTACTGCTTTACATAGTGCCTGAACTCCTGCCTTACAAACTGCAATGTGTGAAATAGGACCTCATCACACGAGATCTGGATGAAACCAGGACGGAGCTTGCTGGAGTCTATCGCATAACACAGGGCTGCTTCCAGCAGTGTTCTGTCCTGGAAGCATCCTAGGATGGAGCCATGAGAACACGGGAGGCTTTCCATGTTCTCCTTAGGTAAATTGGGGAAAGCATGTGTATATGTGGGGGGCAGGGGGAGCTGGGCAACGATGGTTTCCTTTGTGGGATGGGGAAGGGCGATTCAGGGTGTGGGGTGACAGTTTCCCCCGCCACCTACTGAATTTGCCCCACTGCCCCACAAATGCCCCCACTTTTCCCCAGCTTGAGGTCCTCAATGTGATGAGATCCTTTATCATGATGGAGCTACATCACTGGAAAAATTACTCAAATGTGTGAAAGAATTGTGGTGATGAACAATGAGGCACCACAATGGGTGAAATGGGGCTGCCATCCCATAGTGGGGCACAATAAAAAGTGGGGACGTTTTTCCAGCAGGGGCAGAACATCCACGCCTTTCTATTTCCCTTCATTCTGGATTATCAACGGGAGGTTATTGCTTGCCTAACATTGTGCTGTCAATGTGCAAGGCCAGCGTATTGCACTGTTCCATTTTACAATAATTGTACAATGTCCACACTGCTTGCTCCACTTGTTAATGATTCCAGTGGCACAGCTATAACAACAAAAGTGGATACCCCCCATGTTTTGTGCGAGCATGCCAAACATCATATTGATTGTAGAGTGCCTTTATCTTGATGGGCTTCAAGTTGAACACATTAGTGCATTATATGCATTGGAAATTTTGGCCCAACTTGCTTTGTTTGTGAGAGCACATATCTGCCTACCCTGTTTCCCCGAAAATAAGACATCCTCAGAAAATAAGACCTAGTAGAGGTTTTGCTGAATTACTAAATAGTAAGACCTAGCAAAGTTTTTGTTTGGAAGTATTCACTCCAAACAGAACACCAGAGCATGCAGGATTGGTAAATGTACATGGAAATAATGGTAGCAACAGGAAAATCTTGATAGGATTCACAGTTTATCTGGTTATGTTGGCTTGTGATGACAACTACTGTATAGTATATAATATATGTTCAGGTTTTTTTTTTTGTTCAACAATAAATGTGAATTCCTCTTCATGGAAAAATAAGACATCCCCTGAAAATAAGACCTAGCACATCTTTGGGAGCAAAAATTAATATAAGACACTGTCATATTTTCAGGGAAAAACGCTACATATCTGTCATAGGAATTGTTAATATAGTGAAATGTTTAACTCATTGCTTTCAATGTAAGTATGTGTTTGCCTCGATAAGCGATCCAGTACAGAAGTAGTTAATTGCATAGAGCAATGATTTACTGCCTAGAGTGAAAAGGAATGCGGCTTCCATTTTGTGCTTGCGTAGAAAGAAGTAAATCCCTATTTTGGAATGTGAGGGGAGACAATGTTACTGATAGCGAGCCTAGTCAGTCGCCATTATGTTCTGCTATAGAATAGACACGTGTTTTAGATTCTCTTTATGTAAACAGGTGTATATAATCAATAAAGGCTTTGAACTGCCAAGATTAATGACAGCTTATTATTCCATGAAAATGGACAGATCGCCATGTTTTCGGAAGTGGAGCAATTGAGAGGGAGAAGGTGATTATGTCTCGATTGATCTCCCACACATTGTCAATATCAACATTGCACAGTTGGGGAGAACTTTAATTGCCCCGGTTTAATCTCATGGAATCCTGACATTTGTAGTTTGTTGAGCTGCTTAGAAATGTCTAGTTCACTCCCCTAAAATTCAGCACTAGAGACTTTTTGGCAGTTTACTACTTCTCTAAATGACAAACCAATGCATTCTACAGAATGGAACCATGATAGTTAAAGCAGTAACAAACAGCTGTAATTATTTAGTGTGGATGCACCCTGCACATTTACTCTAGATATTTCCCCCATGTTTTGTGGGAGAGCTGCTTCTCTTCTGTTATCTGTTGGGGATGAATCTAATGTCATATGCAAATAAACAGTAGAGAGTCAGATATATCACTGCTGGTGTGTGCCAACAAGCAATTTCCAACTTATGGCAAGCCTATCAAAAATGTGTTCATCTTGCTATTGCCTTCCTCCAAAACTGAGACTCATTCAAGGCCACCCAATAGGTTTCTGTTGCACAGTATGTATTTGAACCCTGGTCTCCCATCTATCTATCTGCCTATTCTAGTCCAAAATTCAAAGTACTATATTATGCCCAATCTCAGTTAGACAGATGGGGATGGATAGGGATATGTACGAGACTTCAATTAGACTTTCTATTATTAAATAACAGAAGCATCAGCAACAAAAATAGGTATGTAGCTAGCAAAGAAAGTCACCTATGAAGTATATACAATCTTTGACTGTTAGTGGATAGCAGAACAAAGCCATTTAAGCAAAAAATTAACCTACACAAGGAATGTAGAATAACAGATCTGTAGAAGAGAAAACAAGAGAGGAATAGATCAAATTAAATAAGCACATGTATTTAGGAGGCAGCCATCAACTGACAGGAAAACTAGCATGGCACATATTGAAATGTAAGTTAAGACAGAATTATATGTTCAGCATTTAATTATGGAAAGCATATTCTCAGTTACTCAATCTGAGCATATATGAAGTAATACAATTCAAACATTTTAAAAAGTTAGGTTTACCATGTGTTGCATGAAATTTTTATCAAGCTGCCTTGTTCGTATTTCCGACCGCTATAAGAACATGGACAACTGGTTGGTAGAATGCACTTCCCTTCATTGTCTCGAACCATGTCTAAAGGACAATAGCAACCGGGCGAGCAAGGCATGTCTGTCTGTATACAAAATAAATATTTTCAGAATACGGCATATTCTCCTTTCCTTCTTCGTTTCATATTAACTTAATTCTTCATCATGTGGTTGGCATTGCTGGGTTTGTACATTACATCTTTGTTATATATTTCCAATATGGATCACCCTATTTACTTTTGTTGTGTTTGCTGTTTATTGTCTGAATTTGAATGTGATCATTTTCACCATACGTAGTTTGAATGCACATAAGCTGATGTAGATTCTTTTCCTAGTAATGGTTATGAAATCCAAGTTCAGTCTAAACTTTCATCAGATCAGTATTATGTATAATGCAATATAATTTGTTTTCTTCATAATAAGGCTCCTGTGATTATCATAAAATTGTATTTTTTTTTTTGAAATTTGGGTCACTGAACCATAGAAAATTAAGTCAAAAGAAGACCAGGAAGAACCAGAATACTAACCAGAATCACAACTTTAATCAAACTATCAATGAAGATTAGTCTTCATTGATGAGTAATTTCAAGCAAGATGATATCAAAGAAACCAGGAATGTGAACAATCATAATGGAAAATTATATTAAGTATATGGAAAGATGATGTGTATGTACATCTTGAGTGGCTGTTTCGGTCACACTTTTCCTTTCCTGTTCTAGTGGCTCCCAAAAGCACTCTGTAGTGCTCAAAATGCCCTCATTCAAGTTGTACACATGCCAACCTTACTATTATTTTTATGCCAGGCCAAGACACCAGGTTAGGCCCCTTCTATTCTGCTGTATATCCCAGGATCTGATCCTAGATTATCTTCTTATCCCAGATTATCTGGCAGTGGAGACTCATAAAATCCAGTTCAAAGCAAATACTCTAGTTTCAGATCCTGGGATATGGGGCAGTGTAGATCCAGCCTTAATTTGTTCAACTTTATTAACTGTTTAAAGTTTCACCAGAGTTTTATGATGTATATTCAGATACAGTAGAGTCTCACTTATCCAACACTCACTTATCCAACATTCTGGATTATCCAACACATTTTTGTAGTCAATGTTTTCAATACATCGTGATATTTTGGTGCTAAATTCGTAAATAAGTAATTGCTACATAGCATTACTGCGTATTGAACTACTTTTTCTGTCAAATTTGTTGTATAACATGATGTTTTGGTGCTTAATTTGTAAAATCATAACCTAATTTGATGTTTAATAGGCTTTTCCTTAATGCCTCCTTATTATCCAACATATTCACTTATCCAACATTCTGCCGGCCCATTTATGTTGGATAAGTGAGACTCTACTGTACATATCTAGATAGAGAGATAAATAAAACAGAACACACAATTATTCTGTTGTAATGGTGAGGTTTTAAAAAACGTTCCTTTAATGCTGTTGTTATCTGAGAGCCTTTTTTTACTTCTTTCTTGAAATTATAAATATGCTATCTTTTAATTATAACTAATGCTGTTGAGAAGATTTGGCCTAGATTCAAGCCCAACATTTTTTCCCTAAGTAGTTTTCCAGGATTTCCAGGATACCAAGGATTCCACGTCTTTCATATCAAGTACCTGATCCCTTTGGCTAAAGATACCAGAATTCGGTTTGAGACCTTCCAGGTGGACAATGTGTCTTACCACACGGCTAAAATCCTATTCCAAACATATGCTTCATTAGATTGTGTACTCTTGACCAAAGCATTGTAACTAGCAGTAGCTTGTACTTGCTTTTCAGCACCCTGTCAGCCATGTCTATCAACACTGGATCTCTTAAGCCAGAGGTTCTCAACCTGGGGTCCCCAGATGTTTTTGGCCTACAACTCCCAGAAATCCCAGCCAGTATACCAGCTGTAAGGATTTCTGGGAGTTGAAGGCCAAAAACATCTGGGGACCACAGGTTGAGAATCACTGTCTTAAACCTTTTGACTGTGGGGGAACATGCCTTGTTTCTGAAGTCAGGACTCCTATTTTATTCCACTCATTTCCTTTTTTTTTTTTTACTTGGGATTTTCAAGAAAGGAAGGCAAAATGGTCCAGGCAGCATCCCATCCTTTCACTTTTCGTACTAAGCCCTGCTTAACTTACCAATGTAGGAGCAACATGAGCTCCTGAGAGCATTTTCTGTCTTTCAACTTACAGACAAGTGAGGCATGTTCAGACTAGTGCATGTTTTCTCAATTCTTCTCTTTGCTTTTGGGTCAGAACAAGTCATAAATTCAGCTCCACCGTTACAGGTTACTGAAGAAAGAAAAGAAAAGCTGGATGAAATACATCTATATGTGTTCCATTTCTTTATTGAAAATAAGCTATTCCTTTATCACTGTGACCCAGTTTGAATAGCATTTTGCCCATGCATGGGGCCCTCCTTTTCTTCTCGAAATCTATACACATAATTACAGTAAAAATGTGTGTTCATGTGGAGGTGTCCACTTACAGAGACAGCCTCTCGCCTCCACAAACAGCTATAGTTCCCACTGAGCAGGAGACACCCATGACCATCCCTCCACTGATATACAGGTTACAGTGAGTGCCATGAACATGTAACCCAAACCCTGCCAGTGTCCTCCACAAACACTATTCTGTCCCCCACTCAAGTGAAGGTTTTCATGCGGGGACAATTTCATCCTAGATATTCTGTTTTTCCTCCAGAATTGACATCCCAGGGTTCCTTAATTTGCATGATCCCCCCCTTTTTTTTCATTGTCAGAAGCTGCTTGAGAAACTGTAAATCGCTCCTGATCCTGGCCACTGCCTCTACCTTAACCCTTTCCTACGGCAAACAGTCAACAGAGGAATTGATCAGCAACTAAGCAAGCGGTTTGGGAAGAATTCACCATGATTTACAAGAGTTGTACTTGACCTACATCCAGAGAGCACTGTGAACACAACCAACGATGGATCTGGACCAAACTTGTCAGATAATGGGACTTGCAGTACCTTCACTGATACTGTGATACCCACCAACATTGGACTGGGACCAAACTTGGCACAGAGAAGCCCCATGACTAACTGAACATACTGCAGGGGTTAGTGGGAATGGACCTTGATTTTGGGAGTTATAGTTTGCCTTCATCCAGAAAGCACTGAATCCAGCTAATGTCAGATCTGGACCAAACTTGGCACACAGACCCAACACGGCCAACTGTGCATATGGGCCTGATTTGGGGGTGATTGATCTTGGATCTGGGAGTTGTAGTTCACTCCTATCCAGAGAGCCCTGAACCCAGCTGACAACAGATCTGGACTAAACTTGGCACACAGACCCAACATAGCCAACTGAGAAAACTCCCAGGGTTGCTTTGGGAATCTAGGAATTGTAGTTCACCCTTATCCAGACAGCACTGAACCCAGACAACGATGGATCTGAACCAAACTTCAGTGATATTACCTAACATCCCAAAACAAACAATACTTTCTTCTAATAACCCGGGCACCGCCGGGTCCTCAAGTTAGTATATTTGATAAACCAGAACCTCTCTGATTAACCATAATTTCCCATTTCACCAGAAGCAGGCTTCTTCCACACAGCTGTATAAAATCCACATTGAACTGGATTATATGGCAGTGTGGACTCAGATAATCCAGTTCAAAGCCGATATTGTGGATTATCTACCTAGATATTCTGGGTTATATGGCTGTGTGGAAGGACCCATAGTTGTCACTTCCAGAACAAGCAGGCCACAGACTGAAATCAGTTTAATACTGTAGCCTGTTTTTAATTTCTGAAGTAGGGATAATCTTTCAAACTCTGGGTTGGAATTGGGAAGGAGGTAGCATCTGCCTGAGGTTTCTATGCCACTTAGAAACTTTGCATCAGTTTGAAAAAAATATTTCTATTTGAATCCATTCTTTGATACACTTACCAGGCTTAAGGTCTGTGGAATTGTAGCAAAACAACTGCCCTTTTCTACAAACACTGTGAAATTTAAACAAAAAAAACCAAATATAAGCAGCCTGCCTTGGAGATAATGACATTGTATTAAAATGCGGATTGGAAACACTTTATCACATAAGAATCTCCCAATGCAAAGGTTTAAAACACAAACAGTGTGTGTTGCTTAATTTCACATCTTTCCTGACTGATGTGACCCTAAGATGTGTTTTTCTTTGCAAGAATTATTCAGAGGAGGTTTGCCCTTGCTTTCCTTTGAGGCTGAAGTTGAAGGTCATCTGCTGGATTTCCATATCTAAGTAGGATTTGAACTGTTATCTCCAGAGTCATAATCCAATGCTCCAACACCACACTGCCTTGTGTAAACATAGGGACCTTGTCACATTGGGATATGCTCAGTTTATATGAGTATGCATCCCGTTTTTTTTTTTTTTGGTTTTTTTTAAAGGACTGGATGCATACTGTCTTCAAACTGGATGCCTACTGACACCATCACACCCAATTCTTACGATTTGAAAATACTGCGCTTTGACTCTTCATACCATGGAAGACTAGCTCCTGCCAATCCATTCGTTAGTCCCACCTCCACCCCCAATATTGCATAATGACATAGCCCGGAAATGTCAAACTACTGCTCTCGTGAGATTCTAGCTGACAGGTGAATACTGATTTTACAGTCACATGTAAAAAACAGCACCTTAGAACAGTATTAAATCAAAAAACATGATTAAAAGCCCGTGTGCAATTACTCTGTTTCTCAACGTTTTGCAGATGGATTCCAATAGATTACTGACAGAATGGGACAAACGTGATAGAACCCATTTGGAATTGCGTTCAAAGAGTCTCAAAAACAGAGTACAGTAGAGTCTCACATAACCAACATAAACTGGCCGGCAGAATGTTGGATAAGCGAATATGATGGATAATAAGGAGGGATTAAGGAAAAGCCTATTAAACATCAAATTAGGTTATGATTTTACAAGTTAAGCACCAAAACATCATGTTATACAACAAATTTGACAGAAAAAGTAGTTCGATATACAGTAATGCTATGTAGTAATTACTGTATTTACGAATTTAGCACCAAAATATCACGATGTATTGAAAACATCGACTACAAAAATGTGTTGGATAATCCAGAATGTTGGATAAGCAAATGTTGGATAAGTGAGACTCTACTGTATATCCCAATGTGATAAGGTGAGTAGCAATAATGAAAAAATAATAATTTGTATTACAATAAAAAAAATTCAGTGGGATGAGACAATTCCGTAACAAAACTGAAAACGTATTTTGCCACCCAAGCTTTTTTCATTTGTCAAAACAGTAGTCAGAGAGTTCCATCAGAGAAAACCTGCTCCTAAATTATACTCTAGTAGTTTTCTGTATTCTCATGCAACCTTGATGGATAGTCAACAAATAACTTAATAATGCATATCTTTGATAGGAATATCTGTTTTTTTCATTTGGTACAGTACCATGTATGGTTATGGTTCAACAACAAGGATGACAACAATAGATTAAGTGATGACTTTTAAGAACAAAGAAAACCTGTCTGTTTCCTTTCTGAAGTTCTAGACATCTTCCCATGGAAGTGTCTTCACATGCTTTGGTCACATACATAAGTAGATCCAGAGATCTTCTTCTATAGAATCATAGAATCGTAGAGTTGGAAGAGACCTCACAGGCCATCCAGTCCAACCCCCTGCAAGAAGCAGGAAAATCTCATTCAAGCATCCCCGACAGATGGCCATCCAGCCTCTGCTTAAAAGCCTCCAAAGAAGGGGCCTCCACCACACTCCGGGGCAGAGAGTTCCACTGCCAAATAGCTCTCACAGTTCTTCCTAATATTCAGGTGGAATCTCCTTTCCTGTAGTTTGAAGCCATAAGAACATAGACATAAACACAATCCTCCAGAGCCTCCTTAAATTGCCCCCAGCCTTCCTCCCTTCTTTCTCCACAGCCTGTCCAATTTAATAGGACTCTTGTAGAGAAGATTCCCAACTGGTTTTGGGTTCTAATGGGGAGTGAAGACAGCAGGTCAATGAATTTCTATCCATTTCCATCTGTGGGTGGATTTCTGAAGTGGCATTTGAACAGATCAAAGGAAGGCAGTTCCCACACTGGGACCAGATCACTTGGGACATATTTTGGTGAAGTGTTGTATATCCAGCTAGAAATATTCTGAACTCATAATTATCTAAATGAAGGAATATACATAGTTACATACCATGTGTAATTATTCAGCTCAATATGTTGATCTCTCATCAGCACCTTATTATCCATGTAACAATCACATGCATCTTGGTTCACACACTTTTCTTTGCTATTTAAGTACAGGCCCTCTGGGCAAAGGCATCCATCTACTGGGCTTTCTTCTACATCACAACTCAAATCCCTTTCTGAAAAGGAGCGGCAAGAGGTGTTGCAGGCTTTTGCATTATACTGGAAGACTTTGCCCCCTTCACACTTTTGCTCTATCAGAAACAAGAAGGAAGGAAGGACGAAAGAACAAACAACTGTGAACATTTGTAAAATATTCTCAGCACTTGTAAAAATATTTATTTTATCTAGACACAAGGTAATATCTGATTTCCTAATTCTTATAATTTATTATTGATGTTAATTGTTTCACATTTAGTCATCCTCTGGATGACAAGAGAATCAATTAATTGTTGAATAAAGTATGATTTCGCAAAAGGGAATAATTTGGCATTTCCTGTAACCATTTGGCAGTCTATAACTTCTGGGTAGTCTACAAGAGTCCTTTGCTTGTTCCAGTTTTGCTCCTTACTCATTCTAGTGTGTTCCGTATATACTCGTGTATAAGCCGACCCGAATATAAGCCGAGGCACCTAATTTTACCACAAAAACTGGGAAAACTTATTGACTCGAGTATAAGATGAGGGTGGGAAATGCAGCAGCTATGGGTCAAATTCAAAAATAAAAATAGCTATTAATAAAACTGCATTATTTGAGGCATCACTGGGTTAAATGTTTTTGAATCTATATATATAAAAGTGTAATTAAATTTCGGCCTAGGACAAAACAACAAAACTACACATTCCAGAAACACGAAACTTGGCAGCACAACCCCTCATCCATGCCTCTACGTTTATACAACAAAAAGAAAAGAAAAATAATGTCCTAATTAGAGATAATTGTTTTTATCCAATTGCTGCCAGCTAGGAGGCTAAGCTCCACCCACTTGGTCTCCTAGCAACCCACTCAGCCCAGGGGACAGGCAGAGTTAGGCCTCACTTAGGCCTCTTCCACACTGCCTATAAAATACAGATTATCTGATTTTAACTGGATTATATGGCAGACTAAAGGCCCTTCCACACAGCTATATAATCCATTTATAATGGACTTAATGTAAGGTAAAGCCTTTACCCTTTACCTTAACTACCACCAGTTCCTCAATACTTTATTTCCCATACCACCATACTTCGCCACAGCAACGCGTGGCCGGGCACAGCTAGTATTTATATAAAACTGTAATTTAAGATAATAAAAAGACTTTAATAAGATAAGACTGTCCAACTCTGAATACCTATATACTCAAGTATAAGGCAACCTGAATAGAAGGCGGCCAGGACCCTCACTCGAGTATAAACTGAGGGGAGCTTTTTCAGCCCTAAAAAGGGGCTGAAAAACTAGGCTTATATTCGAGTATATACAGTACTTTGCCACAATTAATTCCTATCTTGGTTTGCAACCTTTCCAAGCACCCAAAAGAACTAACAGCAGTGGAAAGGACAGGCAAATTGGCCTGTCTGATGAGGTTGTATGTCCTCTAATGAACCCCAAAATATTAAATATCATGGATGGCATCAAGATATATCTTCCTACACCAGATTTTCTTGGAGGTAGGGGTGTTAGGCAAATACTCTAATCTTACCACACATTCCCCTTCTCCAATCAGTTATGTATACTCCGTGTTTAGTGCATGCCTTAACGTAGTTTCCTAGAGCTGTGCACAAACAATCCTTGATTTCTTCACATAGACAAGTGGACATAAGACATTTCTGAAAGACAAAAACAAAACAAAACAAAACAACTTTCCCCTGAAGCTTTATGTTTTCCTCTGGCACAAAGCACCGGTGAGGTTCACAAAGCGATTTAGAAGATTAAGAACTTTATTCTTAGAAGTTACAAAACTGTGGCGCAGCTGGCTAGTAACCAGCTGCAATAAATCATTACTGACCGAGAGATCTTGAGTTCGAAGCCCGGGTTGGGTTAAGCCTTCGACCATTAAATAGCCAGGCTTGCTGTTGACCTATGCAGCCCCGAAAGACAGTTGCATCTGTCAATTAGGGAAATTTAGGTACGCTTTATGCGGGAGGCTAATTTAACTAATTTACAACATCATAAAACTGCCAGCAAAACACGAGGAATGGAATGAGGAAGTACAGCCACTACTGGACAGTGAAGCAACAGCTCCCCCTGTGGCCGGAATCGTGAAGCTGGAAAAAAATGTTAAATGCCTCTGTGTCTGACTATATATGTTGTTTGTCTGTTGGCATTGAATGTTTGCCATATATGTGTTCATTGTAATCCGCCCTGAGTCCCCTTCGGGGTGAGAAGGATGGAATATAAATACTGTAAATAAATAAATAAATAATGAGAGCCTCCTCCCTCACCCTGCCTTTCCCACCTCTCCCTCGCCCAGTGTGCGCCTTCCAAAGCTTTGCTTGTTTATAATGGTATTTTAATTATTATTTAATTAATAATTAATTAATCATTAAGGGGTGCTTTGCTAGTGCTTTTGGTGCACAAAGGGAGAAAGGGGTTGGACTAAATGGCCCAAGGGGTCTCTTTCAACCCTCATTATTATTTTTATTATGATTATGATTAACATTGAGGCTGTATTTGTTCCCATTTTGTTTTGTTTTTTACTTCAAAATAAGATATGTGCAGTGTGCATACGAATTTGTTCATAGTTTTTTTAAAAAAAATTATAGTTTGGTCCTCCAAGAGTCTAAGGGACCTGTTTAAAAAGTTTGGGCACCCCTAAATTAAACCATTCATTCACTCCGTGAAATAAATTGGACTAGTCATATATGTCGGAAGGTCTTAGGTATGAATCTTTTCGTACTTCATAGTAGTCTCTGTAGTCCACTACAGAATGGCCAGCAGCAAATACTCCGTTAGCATCAGTAAGGACGGCACAGGTTTTTTTCGCAAAATTTTCTGTAATTAATAATAAAAAACAAGGCATATATTATTGTCTATAATCTCTCTGTGTGATCACATTTTGATGAGCAGGAACAAATATTGACAGCAGAGATGAACACACTAAAAAAATTAGGAAGCCAGTCTCACAAAACCATGGCATTGGTCTCCAACATAGAAATCTGTAACTCATAAATCAGTTCCTTGTTCTGAGATTGTCTTGTGCTTACATTGATTTTGTGATGAAACTGCTCCTGGCTTAATAATTGGTTAAATAGTTAACATGTTCATTTAAAGAAATATATTCGTAATACAAGATGTGAAAGAAAGATGATTCCTTGCAACTGTCACTAGAAAGGCCAAGAAGGATCTAGCAGATGGGGGAAAATGACAGAAAAGGAGGTTGAGCAGTCAATGAATATGTGAGTCATAAGAAGGCACTGGAAGCAGCTGGAGAATCTGATATGTAAGGGACAGTGTGTGAAAGAGTCTACTGAGAAATACTAGCTCATCAGGATATTACAACAGCATTACAGAGTAGCTAAGTAGAAAAAGGAATTCAGCATTATCACATAAGGCAGGCAAATCGCATTTACAACAGGACAAAAATGTTTTTGCTTTGGACTTACCACATTGGCCTATTCTACAATTATATAAATATGCATCCCATATGTTTTTTAGGTCTGAATTCATACTGTATTCAGACTGGATGCATACTGACCCCATCACACCTGAGCCTCGCATTTCTTCCAATCCATTCAAATGCCTACTTACATCACCTCTTTTACTATAAGGTAAAATTAAAGGTTTCCCCTGACATTAAGTCTAGTTGTTGTCCAACCCTGGGAGTTGGTGCTCATCTCTCTTTCTAAGCTGAAGAAGAGCCAGTGCTGTCCATAGACAATTCCAAGTTCATGTAGCCAGCATGACTGCATGGAACGCTGTTACCTTCCCTCCAGAACGGTACCCATTGATCTACTCACATTTGCATGTTTTTGAACTGCTAGGTTGGCAGAAGCTGGGGCTAACAGCGGGAGTTCACCCTGCTCCCCAAATTCGAACTGCCAACCTTTTGGTTAGCAAATTCAGCAGCCTAGTGGTTTAACTCGCTGCACCATCGGGGGCTCTTTTATTATATTTTTTCTAATATTGAGCTGTGACATAGCCTGGAAGTCTTGAACTACCATTCTCAGAAGTTTTTCGCTGACTGAATGCATACTGATTTTACAAGCACACGTAAAAACAGTGTCTCAGAACCGTATTAAATCAAAAAACACGATTAGAATCCCAAGTGCACTTGCTCCATTTCTGTGATATTTTGCAGATGGATTTCGACGGATTGTTGATGGAATGTCATATGAGCGGACCAGTTTGGAATTGCGTTCAGAGAGCCTCCAAAATGAAGTGTATCCCAATGTGATAAGGTCCTATGATGTTGTTTTCTCTCTGCTGCCATCCCAATGGGAGACTATTGGAAGGCATTTCTTTTACAAAAGGAGACCATTAATGGATTATTTGCCTTTGTAAAAGAAACACTTTCCAGACTGTTTCCTACTGGGAGATCAGCAGGAAAGAAGCAACAGCATGTGGCAAAGGTGCTTTTATCCTGCTGTAATTGCAATTTGACTGCCTCATCTAATGAACTTGAATTCGGATAGTCAGAGACAGGATGAAGCATGGGGTTATGAGAGCTGGGAAGATGGATTTCATGTTTAACTTATTTGTTATCCTATACATATTTATTGTTTTTATTTTCTACAACTCTGACTGTTTGCATTTAGGAACTGAAAGGAAAGAATGGTCATGCTCTGCCACACCAAACCCACAGATAAACTAAAGATTTGATCACATAAGCTTGTTGCCTCATCACAATCGTGTTCTTGAAGCAAATGTAAACATATTATTATTATTATTAGAACAATTACTGTCACACCACACCACGTTGTGCTATGCCAGAACTTTGTTGTGATATCCCATTATCAGTCTTTTACACAGCCTTATTTCCTACTCATGTTTTCCATCCCCAGGATTTGGATGCTACTTTCCCCCCTACCTACCGACCTTCCAGTTTTTCCACAACTGCACAGCCATGGCATTCTTGCAAGTATTTCTTCCATTTTGCAATATTGGGCCTGCAGTGCCAGGACATTATTGCACAAGGAAGAGTGACAGAATAACAGTGAGACTGCACTCCCTGACTATTTTTTCCCCGTCAATGAAAAGAGATGATCCAATCAAAATTCAAGTGCAATGTGAATATAGGAGAGTAGGTTTGGGCCCGAATCAGTTTGAATGAAAATGATTTGTAGTTTTTGGTGGTCTGTTTTATATAATCTCCAAAAACAGAACAGGGAGGAGGGAGATGAAAAGTCCAGCAAAACGGATTAAGGGAGCCAGATTTTATCGGTTCCAGGAAGGAAGGAGTCAAGTCTGCAATATACTTGAGGCAGGGATCTGCAGGGTCTTTTCTCTCTCCCCAGCAGAAGCAGCCTCCACCCATTTCTTCTTGGAAAGTTCCCTCCTCCTCCAGAGAAGGCCCTGCTAGGAACTCACTTTCCCAGCAGCACTTGCATAGGACGGGTATTGAAAAGTTCCTCTCTGAACATAATGGAAGTTGAAGTTTTTCTCTCTGTTTCTCAGCCATTAAACAGCCTGGTTATGTACATGCTCTGATTGGCTAAGAATGGACACAACCAGCGACTACAATTCCCAGAACTCTCTCTTGCAGTTTGTCTTACAGTAGAGTTCCAATTATCTGACTTCCACTTATCCAACATAACGTATTATCTGATGCGCTGACGTCTCGCCCCTCCCAGTGGGTGACCGGCACTTGGAGAGGCCTGCTGCGCATTGCTGTTTTTCTAGGCAGCAACGTGCAGCAGGCCTCCCCAAGCCGGGTGCTTGCCAGGACGGATGAGACGTGACTGGCACAGACTTTTCCCTCTTATTATTTATTTATTTATTACAGTACTTATATCCCAACCTTCTCACCCATAGGGGACTTGGCACTTGGACAGGCCCACTGAGTGTTGCTGCCTAGAAAAACTGTTTTTCTAGGCAGCAGTGGGCCTCTCCAAGCTGGGTGCTTTCCGGGAGGGAGGAGACTTTTCCCTCCCGGCAAACACTTGGCTTGCTGGGAGGGATAACAAGGCCTCTCTATTATCCAAAAGTTTTGGTTATCCGACATTTGGCCAGCCCGTTTATGTCAGATAACCGGGACTCTACTGTATTTTTAAAAATGTTATGGTTAAAACTTAAAATAATTCTAAAAAATCAGTAGATTGGTGAATTGTTTTGAAACTTGGCAGGCCTGCAGTTGTAAATGGGGTCTAAAACTGAGATAGGTTTCATGCAGATAGGTCTTAAAATGGCTGAGGATTGAGCCTTTAAATTTTCCCATTGTAGCCAAAAGGCGGAATCTTTGCCGAATGAAAACGGCAAAACCACATCGCATTCAAGTAACTTCCCGGTAAAATGAATGAGGGGTCAGTGATAATGGACCCCAAAATAGCATGCCTTTTGGTCAAATTGCACACCTCTACAGGAGAGACATGATGTTGTACAGTAAGCTCCATCCAAAGGTACTTTTATCTCACAATAATTGTACTGTACTTCATCAACCTTCTGTGATAAAGTCCATAGTCACTTGTGCAGAACAGCAGCCACCTGGAGGCCTGCCTACCAGATCCAGGAAGGGATATTAAGGGAAAGGGAGCAAAAGGAGTAACAGGAGCCCAAGGGGTTGAAGCTTTGGGTTCAATCTGGAGAGAGCTTCCATCCCATAAGCTATTTGTTCTTAAGAATGTTTTAACCTGGGCTTTATGATTGGCCTGTGGATTTGCAGCAGCCTTGCTACACTGAAAGTGCACCTACTAAACACAGGAGGAAAGAAAGCTTCTCAATCTGCCTGCTCTATCACTTTTGGCATGACTTTGTTGGTTCTATATTATGTCCTGTCTTTTTTCTTTTGCTTATGTATGTGTTATGATTAAATTTTGTTGTAAGCTGCCCTGAGTCGTTTTGGAGAGAGGGCAGGATATACATATTATTATTATTATTATTATTATTATTATTATTATTGTTGTTGTATGACACAGCAAACAAGATAGATATGCTGGATTTCGTATCACAAAATCCCAAGTCGAACACTTCCCAAGCATCTAGGACTATGTGATGTATTTTCGGATGATGCGCGCAGATCCCAGTAAGGTGGCCTTTTGCAGTTGGCAGATCGTAATTTTGTCAATGTCTATTGTTTCCAAATTATTATTATTATTATTATTATTATTATTATTATTATTATTATTATTATTATTAGTGAGGTGAAGCTCTTCACCAAGGTCCTCCATGTTATTTTAGACCTGGAATATTATGGAGAACCTGAAAGCAGTGGTTCCTTATCCATTGTTGTAATGTGCCTTAGTAATCACTAGATGCCCCCAGTACTCTACAGCTACACTGCTTATGGGTGTAAATTTTGGAATACCAACCACTTTACCCTGATCAATCTCATCAGTGTTCTGCCAGTTATTGCAAATATGTAATTTTAACCGCCTGCCTCCAATCTCTGAATATGCTCACTGCGCCTTGTTTGAGTTGCCTTTATTTGATTTTATTGGATGTTTTTGCTTTTACATGTTATAAGCTAAATGTACCTATGCTGATGTGTTTTATTGTGTATTACTGGGCTTGGTCCCCATGTGAGCAGCACAAAGTCCCTTCAGGGAGATGGGGCGGGATACAAGAATAACGTTATTATTATTATTATTATTATTATTATTATTATTATTATTATTATTATTATTATTTAATGACACAACAAACTAGATAGATATGCTGGATTTCGTATCACAAAATCACAAGTCGAACACTTCCCAAGTGTCTAGGACTGTGTGATGTATTTTCGGATGATGCGCGCAGATCCCAGTAGGGTGGCCTTTTGCAGTTGGCAGATCGTGATTTTGTCAATGTCTATTGTTTCCAAATGCCGGCTGAGATCTTTTGGCACAGCACCCAGTGTGCCCATCACCACTGGGACCACCTGCACTGGTTTCTGCCAGAGTCTTTGAAGTTCAATCTTGAGGTCCTGATAGTGGCTGAGTTTTTCCTATTATTATTATTATCATTATTATTATTAACATAATAATTCTACTGTTAGGGTTTTGTGGGTGGAAAAGCAATTTCTTAATTTTTAATGTACACAATTGTTAATGTTAAAACAGATGTATTGTTACTGGATTCTAGAATATGGAGGCATTTAGGATGAATTAAAAGTCAGAACATCCTGCCATATTAGCAACATTTCTCAGTAGTCATAAACTGTTGAAATAGAACGACAAACATTGCATTTTCCATTTGATCTGTTATCTATTTCAACTAATTATCCATCTGTTGTAAAAATAATTATTTTGAAGAAAATTTCATTTTAACGGTTCTAAAACTAAGGCTATATTTCCATGATGGCATCAGTTCATACAACTGAAAAAAATGAATAAGTCTGTTCGCCATTTCAACACTCAGTACAACTAAATTTTAAAATATATGCACTGAAAAACAGTTCCCTAAAATAAATAACTCTGGCTGTTCTCTCTCTCTCTCTCTCTTTTTTTACAGACTTTATGCATTAAATACACTTACTTTACATATTTACACCAGGTAGATCTGTACTC
The DNA here is from genome assembly GCF_035594765.1 of Anolis carolinensis. Lineage (NCBI taxonomy): Eukaryota > Metazoa > Chordata > Lepidosauria > Squamata > Anolidae > Anolis > Anolis carolinensis. The sequence goes on along the minus strand of NC_085845.1, from coordinate 82,747,788 downwards.
AGGGCCATAGCCAAAAAAATAAATAAATGGGGGGGGGGGGGGGTTTGAAACTTTTTTTTAGCAAATCATGAAGATTAGTTCCATAATGCAAAATAATTTAGAAATCAGGCTCCATTGATAAATTTCAGTGGACACTCAAGACAGATAAACTTCAGTGGTCGCTCATGGGGATTTGGTTAACCAGTTCAAATTCATGAGTAAACCAGTTAAAAAAAAACTGAAATTTTGGGGGGGGAGGGTTGAACCCCTAACCCCCCCCCCCCTTGGCTACAGCCCTGTCTGTCCTCCCCAGTTACAACTACAAGTAGTTGTTGTTGTTTTTTTAAAATACAACTACAAGTTTAATGGTTTGGAACATAGCTTGAAAGTCACCTTAGGATGGAAGGTAGAGGGAACCATGGCATAGTTCCCTGATGCCCTGTATTACCAACAATAAAATTGGGAAAGCAGTGAATAGAATGCTTCTATTGTAGAAACCCTTTAAAATAATTCAGCTGGCAATGAAAAACTGTACAAAGTGACTTTCATTTTGCTTTGGGACATTACCAGACTGAACTGGGTATTGAAATATGAGTTAGCAGACTAGTCAAGGATAGGTCTGCTGGAAACCACCTATCGTCTAATGAACAGATCAAGTCCACTGGCTTACCGTGCCATGAAAAGCATTTTTATCTAGTCATACCCATGCTCCTAAAATGATTACCTTTCTCAATGCTGGCACATGATAATTGCCTGGCTTTAGGACATGTCATCATTTCCCAGGACCTTGCAAATGCTTCAGGAGTCACCTCCAGGATGTTCTGGCTTGACATAAACTCATCTCCGGCTTTGTTGTTGAAGGAACCACAGAGCCCTGTAGATTGCCAAAATAAAATCACAAAATGTTTTTCTACTTTCACCATTGGTATACCAATTGACTTTATCATAGAACTTTGAGAAACATTAAGTTCGATCTTTAACTACTACTACTACTACTACTAATAATAATAATAATAACACTTTATTTATATTCTGCTCTTCTCCCCAAGGGGACTCAGAGCAGATTACAGCATATAAACAGACACAGGCAAACATTCAGGCAAACAATGAAATGCAATGAGACACAAATACAGTAGAGTCTCACTTATCCAACATAAACGGGCCGGCAGAACGTTGGATAAGCGAATATGTTGGATAATAAGGAGGGATTAAGGAAAAGCCTATTACACATCAAATTAGGTTATGATTTTACAAATTAAGCACCAAAACATCAAATTTGACAGAAAAAGTAGTTCAATACTCAGTAATGTTATGTAGTAATTACTGTATTTAAGAATTTAGCACCAAAATATCACGATATATTGAAAACATTGACTACAAAAATGCGTTGGATAATCCAGAACATTAGATAAGCGAGTGTTGGATAAGTGAGACTCTACTGTACATAGTCAAAGGCAAAGGCTCTCCTTTCATTTCTGGCTCTGGAAGCGGTGCTCATCTCTGGCTCTGGGGGAGGTGCTCTTCTCCATTTGCAAGCTGAGAGCCTGCATTGTCCATAGACACCTCCTGGCTGTGACTGTCTTTTTGTCTTTTTGCTTTTTCCCGCCAAAGCGGTACCTATTTATCTACTCACATTTGCATGTTTTGAACTGCTAGGTTGGCAGGAGCTAGGGCTAACAGTGGGAGCTCACCCCAACCCACAGATTCAAATTGCCAAGAGTTCAGCAGCACAAAGATTAACCCATTGCGCCACCGTGGCCTCTAATTGTACTTAGGATTTACCATTTCTAGAAGTGTTAAAATAAAAAGATTTTGTTACATTGTGGGGAGAAACAGAAATCTAGGGGGAGGGAGATTGAAATCTGGGTGAGGGAAATTGATACCTGCCTTCTTATCAAACGTAAATTCATTTTATCACTTTATAATTCAGTATGCAAATTAATACTGCTTGACAAATACACAATATGTACATTTTCCTCCTCTCCTTCCTATTTATTATTACTATTTATTTGTATTCCACTTTCCCCCAAAATTAGAACTCAAAGTAGCTGACAATTTAAAAAGAATAATACAATTAAAAACATGCAAAAAAATATACAGGATTCACTCAGTCAAAAGATCCTTCAGAGTTCGGGCAGGACTGGGAACTCTTCAAAAAGTTTCTAGAAGGAAAGACTGACTGTTTCAAGGTAGGGATTTCATGTTTAAAATGGAAAGTTTGAGGGGGATTTACTTTTTTTTTTTTTAATAAATTTTTATTTTTTAAAACACAAAAAATACATACCGTAGACATACAAAACATTTACAATTCCCACCACCAACACGAGGATTGTTTTCTTTTTACATATTCGTTTCTTTATGAGACAATTTTTATATCTTTATCTTAATCCATTTCCAACCTATATACTATATAACATTTGTATCTTATTTCTTATGGCTTGATCTCCAGATTGATTCATGATATAGTTCTTTACCATTGTCCATCTTTCTTCCATTTCTCTTGTTCTATTTTCATTAGTTTTTACAACATTTAGTTTCACATTCATAATTTCAAATTCCATTTGCTCCACCATATATTGGTACCATTTATTTACTGTCCATTTTGATTTATCTTTCCACCCTAATACTATTACTGCTTGTGCACATTCAATTATTGCTTCTTTTATTTCCCTTTTATTTCCCATTTCCTCTCTTTTCCCTAATACCGCTATTTCCTTTGTTATGACCCACTCATTTCCTAGTATTTGATTTGACTCATTTTGTATAGTCTGCCAAAAATATTGTACATGTTCACATTCCCACATCATGTGCATAAACCGCCCTTTCTGATGACATCCATGCCAGCACTGACTACTCCCCTTTTTATAGTAGTATGCTAATTGGCAGGGTGTACGATACCATTTGTGCAATATTTTCCTCCTCATTTCTTGTACTCTGGTATTCCTTTTCATCCCTATTGTCTCTACCACATTTCTCATCTCTTGTTCTGTGATTTGCAGCTCCGTTTCCCACATACTTTTCAGATCCCGTATTATACATCCATCAACCTCTATGAGCATTGTATATATTTTGCTGGCCTGTGCCTTCTTTCCTTCCCCCTTTTCTCTTATTATCTTTTCAAAGGCGTTATCTTCTCTCTTAACCATATTAATATTTTCTTTTATTTTGCAATATGCACAGATTGCTCTTATCTGTAACCAATTTTCTTCTCCAAGCCATTGTTTAATTTTATTTTCTCTTACCGTTCCCTCTCTGTCATATGCTAAATGATGAAATAACACAGGAAGAAGTAATTCAGGAAATTAAAGGACTGAAACAATATAAGGCACCTGGTATAGATGGATATACAGCAGAATTTTATAAGACCTTTATGCATGAGTTGGTACCATATATGGCTGAAATGTTTAATGAGGTATATATGAGAGGTATTGTCCCAGAAACATGGAAACTTTCTGAAATTATTCCAGTTCTGAAGCCAGATAGACAACCGGAGCTCCCAGAATCATATCGTCCGATCAGTTTAGTAAACCAAGATTATAAGATATTCATGAAAATCATAGCAAATAGATTGGAAATTATTCTACCAAAGATTATAGGAGAAGACCAATATGGATTTGTTAAAGGGCGGAGTATCAGTGAACCAATAAGAAATGTTGTTAATGCGATTAGTCATGCGACAAAAACAAAAAGAAAATTGTCAATTCTAAAGTTAGATGTGTATAAAGCTTTCGACAAAGTAAACCATGAATATCTGTATAGATTATGTAAAGAACTAAATTTGGGGAATAATTTCTGCGAAATGATTAAAAATGTATATAGGGAGAATACGGCTTGTATTAGAGTGAATGGACAAAGAACGGAAAACATTCAAATTGAGAATGGGACCAAACAAGGTTGTCCATTATCCCCAATGTTATTTGCTCTGGTAATAGAACCCCTAGCATATAAAATAAGGATGGATGAAACATGGGAAGGGTATAAGATTGGGAGGAAGGAGGAGTTGAGATTGAACCTGTATGCGGACAATGCAATAATTTTAACACAGAGACCAAGGGAAATGATTAAATCAATGAAAATAATATTGAGGGAGTTTAAAAAAGTATTAGGGCTATCAGTAAATATGGAGAAATCAGAGATATTATTTATTAATACGCCACCGAAGGAACAATTAGAGATAAGGAAGGAATCAGGATTAAAATTGGGTATTAAAAAGATGAAGTATTTGGGAATTTGGATATTTAAGACACTTGATAAAATAATAGATGGAACTTATAGAATGGCATGGAAGAGAATGTTAAAACAAATGAGCAGGTGGAAGAATAAAAATTTGAGACAGATGTCTAGGATAAGGGCATTGAAAATATTGATAATTCCAAAAATGATGTATTTATTTCAGGCTCTCCCAGGAATTCCTCCCATGGCAAAATTAAAGGAATGGGATAGGAAACTAAATTATTGGGTTGAAGGAGGGAAAAGACCAAGAGTAAGGAAAAAAATGATAATTGCAAAAGAAATGAAAGGGGGATGGGGCTGTCCATGCCTAGAGCTATATAGTGATGCCTTCCAAATTGAAAGACCAATAGAATTACAAGTGACAAATAAAAAATGGGTGAGATTTGAAAAGGAAATGAATGGAGTTAATTGTGAAGAAATAATCTTTAGAAAATGGGATAAGAGAAATATAGATAAATTAATAGGACCAATGAAAGGAACAATGCAAGTGTGGAAGAAATGGCAAGGGAGAATAAGTAGCTTAAAATCTAAAATGTCAACAGTATGGATAATCAATAAGGATAAGGAATCAAATATGAATAGAAATATTCAAACATTGAAGGAAAAAGGAATAGAGAGACTAGAACAACTATATGACAGAGAGGGGGATTTACTTTTATACTGTGAGGTTACAGACAGACAGATAGACAGACAGACAGACAGATTCTTTTTTTTTGCTCAAGACAGAAAAAATGTGCAAAGGTTATTTCATTATAACTGAGATAGTTAATATGCTCTGAGTACTCTTGTGTTGAAAATGTTGAGATTTTGAGTATTTAAATGTATTTAAAATGTTGAGCATCTAAAAATAAATTTAAAAAACATAACAAATGATGTGATGTGATACTATTTGCAGTATTTCTTTTTTTACATTTGTTATATTTTTAAAAATTTATTTTTAGATGCTCAACATTTTACGTACATTTAAATACAGTAGAGTCTCGCTTATCCAACCTTCACTTATCCAATGTTCTGGATTATCCAAAGCAGTCTGCCTTTTAGGAGTCATTGTTTTTGTAGTAAATGTTGCAATGTTTTGGTGCTAAATTCGTAAATACAGTAATTACTGCATAACATTACCGTGTATTGAACTGGTTTTTCTATCAAATTTGTTGTAAAACATGATGTTTTACAGTCATTAATTAATCAGCCCCAGAGGGTTTTTAATAATCTATCCCGTTTTTATTACGATTTAACAATGTATGTGTTTTAAATGCAATTTTTATCCTGTATTTTTGTTTTAATTGATATATTGTATTACTGTTTTATCTTTTTATAGTGTGATTTGTATTATGTTGCCTATGTTTTGTTCTATGTTGTTCGTAAATTTGTAAATACAGTAATTACTACATAGCATGACTGCATATTGAACTACTTTTTCTGTCAAATTTGTTGTATAACATGATATTTTGGTGCTTAATTTGTAAAATCATAACCTAATTTGATGTTTAATAAGCCTTTTCTTAATCCCTCCTTATTATCCAACTTTTTCGCTTATCCAACGTTCTCCCGGCCCGTTTATGCTGGTTATGTGAGACTCTACTGTACTCAAAATCTCAACATTTTGAGCACATTTTCCAAAAGAAATACACTATCTGTAGTATTAGAGCCCCTGGTGGTGTAGCAGATTAAATTGCTGAGCTGCTGAACTTGCTGACCGAAAGGTCAGCGATTCGAATCCAGGGAGCAAGGTGAGCTTCTGCCAACCTAGCTTCTGCCAACCTAGCAGTTTGAAAACATGCAAATGTGAGTAGATCAATAGGTACCACTCCGGCAGGAAGGTAACGGCGCTCCATGCAGTCCTGCCGGCCACATGACTTTGGAGGTGTCTACAGACAATGCCGGCTCTTCAGCTTAGAAATGGAGATGAGCACCAACCCCCAGAGTCAGACACGACTAGACTTAATGTCAGGGGAAAACCTTTACCTTTACCTTATTTGCAGTATTAAAAGAATCCACCTGTTCAGGAAGGACCAGAACCACGGCAAAACAATGCCTTCTACTTCCATCCAACTTTTTTGCTACTCTGATTTGATGTTGCTCATTTAAAATTTTATATTACACTTTGCCATCCCCCTTCTACAGTTCTAAGCAAGAGAACTTAGATTGCACTTTATTGTCCATTTCAACTGTGAAATTACCTTCCCCATTTGGCACATTCTGCACTGGGTTCTATGAATTAGTCTCCTGTTTTAATATTGTATGTTTCATGTTGATTTTAACTATTGTTTTTACTGATATTGATGTTTTTATTGGTATTATTGTTTTATTGCTGTGTTATTGATATTTGATTGTTTTATCGGGCTAGGCCCCATGTAAGCCGCCCCGAGTCCCTTCGGGGAGATGGGGCGGGGTATAAAAATAAAGTTATTATTATTATTATTATTATTATTATTATTATTATTATTATTATTATATTGTTCTGAACTAACAACAAAATTCTCTGACATCGATATGCTACGACAGGGGTCCTTAAACTTTTTAAGCTAAGAGCTGGTTCACATTCACTCAGACTGTTGGGAAGCCAGACTATATTTTGGGGGGAAAATGAACTAATTCTTATGCACACTGCACATATCTTATTTGTAGTGCAAAAATATACATGAAAGAACAATATAATATTAAAATGAAAACATTTTTAATCAACTAACTTACAAGCATTTCAATGGGAAGTATGGGCCTGCTTTTGGATGATGAAATGGTCAAGTTAATTAGGATTGTTGTTGTTGTGTGCCTTCAAGGTGTTTCAGACCTTGAGCAACCCTAAATCCAAAGTTTAGAGCAAGGGACACATAAATGATCGGGGGGGGGGCACATCTGGACCACGGGCCTTAGTTTGGGGACCCCTATGCTATGTTATCAGGCCCTTCCCTGTATGGAGCAAATCCTATTTTGGAACAAGCTACTGTAGACCAAGAGGTCTAAATTCTCTATCATCAGTGGGGGACCATTGGGGTCTTGGGGCCTAGATTAATCCTATGGACCAAGCCTGGAGGACATATGTTTCACTCTATCTGCCTGGAGTATGTCCATTATCTCAAATCAGATTTTGGAGATATGAATTTTCCTTGTAACCCACTCTGTGAAAGTGATTGGTATGGTGAGAGAATCCTACCATTGTTTCCAGCCTAACATAACAGAGAACAGTGAGGTTTCCCTTCACTTATGAATGCAAGCAGAGTAGGAAGAGTTGGGTGTTATCTTCAGTTAGAGATCACAGATAACAGCAGGACTCCGTAGCTTGCTATTGGGAAAGGGATGAGAGGGGAGCAAAATATTTACACTGATTTCCTCTATTTGCAACACTGCTCACGTCTAATCTAAATAAGTAATGGTATTAAACAGAGTGCTAAAATTTGAACTTGAAAATTCCTGACGATCACTGCACACACACACCCTTATAAAAACATGCTGCTAAGCCATAATGACATTATTTCTATCAGAAACATACCTCCTGTGTTTGTAAATTTTTTCGCTGGCAGCGTGGCATAGACCTGCATTGTTGGGACAAGCTGTATTTGTATATTTAAGCCAAAATATAATTGTGCTTCAATATAGGATGAAGACCGCCTGAAGATGACAATTGTATCTGTGGAAAGTGATATTAGTACAACATGACTATGTATTCAATTGCATTTCATTATCTTTTTTGACACTATTATGTGGGGCTGGCATTATCATTTGATTTCAGGAGAGGACACAAAATGTCATTTATTTTATTCGATTACACTATGTAACAAAAATGGGGAAAAACTGTTCCTGTTTTGAAAGTGTTATTTCATGTTTAATTGTGTGGCACCTGCTTTGAAAGTATATTCCAGAAACTCTGTTTTTGTGGCTGCCATAAACGACACTGTGTTTAATTGGTTATTTTTGTGTGTCAGGAGCGACTTGAGAAACTGCCAGTTGAATTGGTTGAGACTTGATGAGATATTAATTGAAAAACTATAGCAAAATGTGCTGTGAGATGTCTCGCAAAAGCAACATTTTTCCAGTTTAATAAACTTTTTCATGATTGTATGATGGCACCAATTAGGAAATGACATTTATAACCCAGGAACAAAAATCGTGTTATATAGTGTAATAGTAAGATCTGGATACAATTAAAAGAGACAGCTATGTAAATCTGGAAGATCAGTATGCAAAGGAATCTTGTACCACCTTTGAGACCAATAGCATAAGGTTTTGTAGAGTTTATTTATGTGTTAATTATATTTATTGATACCCCACTTTATCAATTAGGAAATGACATTTATAACCCAGGAACAAAAATCGTGTTACATAGTGTTAGTATTAAATATGGGGCTTTCTGTCAAAATATTCAATTGGCCTTGGATACCTTAAGCCAGGGGTCCTCAAACATTTTAAGCCGAGGGCCGGTCCACAATCCTTCAGACTGTTGAGGAGCCGGATTATCATTTGAAAAAAATACAAACAAAGTCCGATGCACACTGCATATGTCTTATTTGTAGTGCAAAAACAACAACAACAACAACAACAACAACAACAAGAACAATGAAAGAACAATACAATATTTAAAAATAAAAACAATTTTAACCAACATACATTTATCAGGATTTCAATGGGAAGTGTGGTCCTGCTTCTGGCCAATGAGATAGTCAAGTTAATTAGGGTTGTTGTTGTTGTTGTTGTTGTTGTTGTTGTGTGCCTTCAAGTCATTTCAGACTTTGGGTGAGCCCAAGTCTAAAATGTATTTATTTATTTACTGCATTTATTTACTACATTTGTATCACACCCTTCTCACCCCAAAGGGGACTCAAGTGGCTTACAAATTATATGTACATACAATATATTATATTATTAGCATAGCACAATATTAGCATTATATATTACTATATTGAACTATACCACTATACTGTAATATTATTAGTAATATTATATGTAATATAGAATATATAATTAATATTATTATATGGTATTATTATTAGTGTTATATTGTATTACATTATAATATTATTATCAATATTATATGTATATACAATAGATTATATTATAAAACTGAGGGCGGGGGCCAGGTAAATGACCTCGGAGGGCCGCATCCGGCCCCCGGGCCTTAGTTTGGGGACCCCTGCCTTAAGCTAAGGTGGTTGTTACAATTAATCTCTGCCTCAGGTAGCATATGTGCCAAAATTTGATGGAGAAAATCCCACAGGGTGATTTGCCAGCCTCCATGGTGAATCAATGTGGCAGCGGGGCATTCGTGGAGCAATGCTTCCCCATCACACTTGGGGAAGCATTGCCATTCAGCTTCCTCCCATGCTGGTACTGTTTGTTTCAACAGAACAAGGGAAGCCTCCCATGTTCTGGATGCATAGAATGCATCATAGGATGCTTGCACCCTAGTTGAGCCACAGAGCCTCGCCGGAAGTGAGCCTGCATTGTGTGATGGGAGGCATGGGGCTCCGTGGCTCAACTGGGATGAAAGTGTCCTATGACACTGCCACAGACTAGTCTGATGAATACCTAGGACTTGGAGCAATGGGTTCAACTTACAGGAAAGGAGATTCCACCTGAAAATAAGGACAACCTTTCTGACTGTAAGAGCTGTTCAGCAGTGGAACTCTCTGCCTCAGAGTGCGGTGGAAGCTCCTTCCTTGGAGGCTTTTAAAGAGAGGACAGATGGCCCTCTGTCAGGGGATGCTTTGTGCTTTTACTGCATGGCAGGGAGTTCAACTGAATGGCCCCTGCAATTTCTTCTAATTCTATAATTCTATTCTATGGTTCTAAAATATCTCTGGTCAGCCTTGTCTTTATGCTCATAAAACAAATCTTATCTTACCTGAAGCATAATAATCTTTATGCTTTATCTTGTCATTGAAGAAGCTGCCATTGTTATGGAATATATATTTGTCCGCTGAAAGAGGCTAATATCCACATTGTTGTATTAAAAGATGTATATTCGTATGTCAAGAAAAATGCAAAGGAAAAGACATAATATACACATAATAAAAGTGAAAAATGTGTATGTATGTGGAGGTGTCCACTTACACAGACAGCCTCCCACTTCCACAAACAGCTATAGTCCACACTGAGCAAGAGACACCAGTAGCCCTCCCTCCACTGACATGCAGGTTATATAGCCCCACCCAAGTTTAGCAGTTTGTTTTTGGACCCCCACCTCTCCCTTTTGCTGGGTTAATTTCATGCAAACTACTTTTTCACTTTCAACACAGTTTGCAGTAATGAGAACAAGCGGGAAGCATAGGAAGAAAGTGGGAGTTAGAGAAACTGGGTTATTATAATAACAAAGTGAAGGCTTTCATGCAGGGACAATTTGATCCTAGATGTTCTTTTTTTCCTCCAGAATGGACATCCCAGGATTCCTTAATTTGCATGACCCTGCCCACTGCCTCTCCCTTAACCCTTTCCTACCCCTTCCTATGGCACACATTTAACAAAGGAATTGAGCAGACACTGAACATGGGGAAAATTCACCATGATTTACAAAAGTTATACTTGACCTACATCCAGAGAGTACTATTAATCCAACCAATGATGGATCTGGACCACACTTGCCACGGATAATGGGACTTGCAGTACTTTCAATGATACCGTGACCCCCACCAACAATGGACTGGGACCAAACTTTGCACAGAGAAGCCCCATGACCAAATGAACATACTGCAGGGGTTTGTGGGAATGGACCTTGATTTTGAGAGTAATAATTCACCTGCATCCAGAAAGGACTGAACCCAGTTGACATCAGATCTGGGCCAAACTTGGCACACAGACCCAACATGACCAACTGTGCATATGGGCCCAATTTGGGGGTGATTGACCTTGGATCTGGGAGTTGTAGCTCACTCTTATCCAGAGAGCCATGAATGTAGCCGATGATGGATCTGGACTAAAAAAGGCACACAGACCCAACATGATCAACTGTGAATACTGGCAGGATTTGGGGATGATTGCCCTTGGAATCTGGGAGTTGTAATTCACCCATATCTAGACAGCACTGAACCCATCCAACGATGGATCTGGACCAAACTTCAGTGATATTACCGAACATCCCAAAACAATGCCGTCCCCAAGCTAATATATAATATTGTTAAATGATTACAGGAGGCTTAGTCCCTTTATGCTCTTGAGAGAAAACCCTTTTAATGTGCTTCAAGAGTCTCATGTTAAAATCACCCAAGAATGCCTCTCTAGAGCCACAAGTCCCCCAATTAAACTGTAATGAATTTTAATATCATCAGACTTCAATACCATCAGATATTAAAGTACAATACGACTTAGAATTTAATTAACAAAAACTACCATTCAGTGTTAGAAAAATACAAGGCTGGCATTTTCTGTTTCATTTTCTAGTAAACTGTACCAAGATCAAAATATTATGGAAAAAAAACTCCATACTGATTAAAATGTGTCTTCAAAGATTCAAATGTGTAAAAATGATGAATCACCCCAATCTTTTGCTTATTGGTCTGTTCTTGGTTATTCATTATACCAATAAGAAGAGCGCTGCCCTCTTATTCCGAATGGCTTTGAAGTGTACTTACCAGTAAAAGAGCTAAAGTCACAGTCTTGACACACGTCTCAGCTGGACCATTGTGACAGGGACGCAGCTCCACACTCAGAGACCAGTTCTTGTGCTAAGAAACCAACAAACAAATCCAAACACATTAATACTACCTGAAAGAAAGGGGAAGTCAAAATATCCCATGAGAGTTCATTGTCTCTGCTTAAAATAGTCTAGCAGGAGATTCTGAAAATGTACCATTCATATTTGGGTTGCAGGAATGTTTTCTGGGAGATGGCTACAATAGCACAAAACAGTTTCAATGAACAGTTTAAATATCTGAGGGTTGTTGTATGTCTTTCGGGCTGTGTGGCCATATTCCAGAAGCATTCTCTCCTGACGTTTCGCCCACATCTATGGCAGGCATCCTCAGAGGTTGTTTAAATATCTGGGTTTTTTTGTATGCCTGACTTCAAGAGCTAATGTGGTGAAGTGGTTTGAGTCTTGGACTATAGGCCTTACCACATTGGGATATACTCCGTTTATATCAGTATGCATTGTTGAGGGATGCTGGTCATGAAGTGATTTATAGTTTCCAAATCACGACCTCCCTGAACCACTGCAAGCTGGATAGCAAGTGTCATGGAAGCAAGCAAAATACAGCAGAGTCTTTCACAGCAAAAACATTCTTCAACCCATCTATCAGCAGATCCCAACTGTTGGCATCTACACACACTATTTAGGTTTTCATCCAAAATATCCAGTGGCTTTAATCTTCACAGTTTGCCATATGTACAAATGTACAATCAGGATTCTCAGATCCACTTTCCTTGTTCTTGCAAACAATCAGAGTCATCAAAGAGTCTCAGAAACGGAGTATATCCCAATATGATAAAGTCATATGATTCAGAAGACAAGGGACCTGATCACAAAGGCCCATTGATTCATCATGCATCGTGGTGAATCTATGGGGTCCCGGCAGGGAGGTGGAGAACCCATTGTTCCATGCCCCACAGCTCGTGACTTGTCTTTCCCCCCATCCCATGAGGGGAAGCATCGTCACCTGGCTTTTCACCATTGCTGGTAAGGCAACATGGGAAAACTTTGTTTGGGAAATTATTGTGTGTGCATACTCTGCTAACTCTCCCTTTTGTGGACAGAGCCCATCTGGAAGTACATATGCGTTGTGTAATGGGCTCCGTCCTGAAAGGGCAGAGCAAGCGGTCTACGATGGGTCAAGTAGCCCGTCTGATGAGGTTTGTTGTTGTTTATTCATTCAGTTGCTTCCAACTCTTCGTGACCTCATTGTCCACCCCACGCCAGAGCTCCCTGTCGGCCATGGCCACCGCCTGCTCCTTCAAAGTCAAGCCAGTCACTTCAAGGATACCATCCATCCATCTTGCCCTTGGTTAGCCCCTCTTCCTTTTTCCTTTCATTTTATGCAGCATCATTCTCTTCTTCAAGCTTTCCTGTCTTCTCCTTATGTTGTCAAAGTACTTCATCTTTGCCTCTAATATCCTTCCCTTATTTCCTGGAGTATGGACTGGTTGGATCTTCTTGTGGTCCAAGGCACTCTCAGAATTTTCCTCCAAACCACAGATCAAATGTGTCTATCTTCCTTCGCTCAGCCTTACTTATAGTCCAGCTCTTGCATCTATAGGTTACTATGGTAAATACCATTGCTTTAACTATGCGGACCTTCGTTACCAATGTGATGTCTCTACTCTTCACTATTTTATTGAGATTGATCATTGCTCTCCTCCCAAGAAGTAAACGTCTTCTGATTTCCTGGCTGCAGTCTTCGTCTGCAGTAATCTTTGCTCCTAGAAATACAAAGTCTGTCACTGCCTCCATGTTTTCTCCCTCTGTTTCTCAGTTATCAATCAGTCTGGTTGCCAAAATCTTGGTTTTCTTGATGTTTAACTGCAACTGCTTTTGCACTTTCTTCTTTCATCTTAGTCATAAGGCTCCTCATCTCCTCCTCACTTTCAACCATCAAAGTATGATGAGATAGTAGGATTCAAAGCTCCTTGTGGCCATGGAAACCCACCGGGTGACCCTGTGCAAGTCACATATGCTCAGCCTCAGAAAACCCTGTGATAGGTTTACCTTAGAGTTGCCATAAGTTGGAAATTACTTGCAGGCCATAACAACCACAGCAGCAGCAGCAACAGACCTTTCAGTGCTGACCTTTTGTATTTGAAAAGTCAAGGACCTATAACCTTGTGACTTTGAGCAGGGAAGGAGGCGAGTGGGTGAAACACCTGGAGAAAATCCACATTTATTTAGGAGAGATGAACTACGGTTGAAACTAGAAATTGTGAGGACAATTTTCTGCAGTTCAAAATAATGCCTGGCTCGTCTATCATGTAAAATGCTCCAGCAAATGCATGGGAGGGTACAAACATTCAACAGTAGATAAAAATGTTCCAGCATAGAAGTTTGCATACAAGAGAGTCTGCATAAATTTTGCCGAGGGAAAAGTACAGCAAGTCTCTAAGGGAACTGCTGTTGTGATGAACAGGCAACCAAAACGCCAAGGTCACAGAAGCCAGAGGAAAGGCAGACTACTGGCTCGTTTGTTTTAATATATTCCAATGTATAAAGCCATAGTAGTAAAACAAAGCTAAATAAGATAAAATTAAAAAATTCCACAAAGTTTATGGGAAGTATTAAAAGAGTTTCCTTGATATTTTTCACTTATCCAAGCCTCGCTTATCCAAGCCTCTGGATAATCCAAGCCATTTTTGTAGTCAATGTTTTCAATATATCATGATACTATCTGTGCCCGGCCACGCATTGCTGTGGCGTTGTCTGGTGGTGTCTGTATTTTATAGGCAGTGTGGAAGAGGCCTAAGTGAGGCCTAACTCTGCCTGTCCCCTGGGCTGAGTGGGTTGCTAGGAGACCAAGTGGGCGGAGCTTAGCCTTCTAGCTGGCAGCAATTGGATAAAAACAATTATTCCTCTCCCTCTAATTAGGACTTTATTTTTCTTTCCTTTTTGTTGTATCAACCTAGAGGCATGGATGAGGGGTTGTGCTGTCAATTTTCGAGGTTGTGGGGTGTTTAGTTTTGTTGTTTTGTTGGTCGCCAGTATTCCATCACTCTTTTATATATAGAGATTTTTGTGCTAAATTCATAAATATAGTAATTACAACATAACATTACTGCGTATTGAACTACTTTTTCTGTCAAATTTGTTGTATAACATGATGTTTTGGTGCTTAATTTGTAAAATCAAAACCCAATTTGATGTTTAATAGGCTTTTACTTAATCCCTCCTTATTATCCAAGATATTCGCTTATCCAAGCTTCTGCTGGCCCGTTTAGCTTGGATAAGTGAGACTCTACTGTAGGATAAATTAAAAAAGCATAAAATTAACCAGAGGATTATGATTTTACAAATTAAGAACCAAAACATCATATTTTGCAACAAATTGATAGAAAAAAGCAGTTCAATCCACGGTAATGTTATGTAGCAACTGCTGTATTTACGACTTTAGTACCAAAACATTGCAATCTACTGAAAACGTTGACTACAAAAACATTGACTACTAAAAGGCAGACTGCATTGGATAATACAGAACGTTGGATAAGCGAAGGTTGGATAAGTGAGACTCTACTGTATATGGCACAATGAAATATAGCTTTTTTTCTCTCTGTTTCTCAGCCAATAAAAAGCCTGATGCTGTCCATGCTCTGATTGGCTGGGAATGGATACAATCGGCAAGAACAATTCCCAGAATCCTCTCTTGCGGTTTGTCTTATTTTAATAAATTTTATGGTTTAAACTTAAAACACTTCTAAAAAAGTAGTAGATTGGTGAATTGTTTTGAAACATGGCAGGCCTACAGTTGTAAATGGGGTCCAAAACTGGGGTAGGCTTCATGCAGATAGGTTACGATTTAGCCTTTAAAGTTTCCCATTGTAGCCAATGGGCCCTATCTTTTTCGAATGAAAACAGCAAAAAACCCTTCCCATTCGAGTAATTTCCCGGTAAACAGAATGAGGGGTCAGCCAACAATGGACCCCAAGACAGCATGCCTTTCGGCTGAATTGCACACCTCTACTGCAGATATAATAAAAGGAATATTCTCCATGAGATTTTTGAACCCAGGGAAATTGAATCTTGAGAAGGGAGATTTATTGCTTTCACACATCCACAATAGTTTACAACTGTAAAGATCTGAAAGGTATTAAGCCTCACCCAGGATTTTGGAAATTTAGGGCATGGGACACGATTTACATTTTTCTGAATCTCATTGCATTCTATGCTTTTTAACCTGAGGCTTTAATATCACTTGGTACTGCATATGAAGAAGTGGGTTTACATCCATGATAGCTCATGCTAAAATACAAAGCAATTAATCTTAACGGCACTACAGAATTTGGGAGCATCATATAGAAAGACAAAGCAGGATGTGCATTGTCACGAGCAAGCAAGCTTTATGCAAAAAACAAAACAAATGAGTAACCTGGATTGCTACAAAGTGACAGTCTCCAGCATAGGTGTAAGAGATGCCATCAAAGGTTGTAATGAAAGGTCCTTCTACTGAGCATCTCCCTGGACATAAGGATTCAGTGCAGGCCCATTTTCCATCCTGGCAAGTGCTTTTGAAAGAGAAATAGGAGGAAGGAAGATCAAAAATTACAAGGGGATTATAAATAGCTTACTCTGTATAAGAAGCACAATTTTAAAAGGCAGAAAAATCTAAACATGACAAGCTGCTATTTAGGCTGATGAGAAATTTCAGCTTTGATATCCATTGGACCAGTGATTCCCAAATTTTGGTTCTTCGGCTTTTCTGGACTTCTACTCCTATAAGCCCCAGCCCACGTTGGCCAAAAGTCAGTAATTCTGGGAGATGAAATCCAAAATATCTTGAAGACCAACACTTGGGAAACACTGTGCAGGATTAACATCTATACTACAACCAAGTACAGATTGGTTGATGGGACGCATTCCACCAGAGTGGAAATAATCTATCAGACAGATGGCAAGCTATTTAACCTCAGCAGACTGAAAGCCAAAACCAAGGTCACAACAACATCTGTTATAGAACTCCAATATGCTGATGATAACGTAGTCTGTGCGCATTCAGAAGAAGACCTACAAGCCACTCTAAACACCTTGGCAAAAGCATATAAGAAGCTTGGCCTCTCATCAGAGCCAGCCCTAGGTATTTTTCAAGTGTAGGCGAACAGAATTTTGGCGCCCCCCCCCCCCCAAACCAATCACTGAAAAATAAAAGCATTGGATAAGTGAAAATGTTGGATAATAAGGAGGGATTAAGGAAAAGCCGATTAAACATCAAATTACATTAAGATTTTACAAATTAAGCACCAAAACATCATGTTTTACAACAAATCAACAGAAAAAGCAGTCTCGACTGCGCCCCCGTATGTTTTGCACCCCAAGCGACCGCTTAATTCACCTCATTGTTGGACCAGCTCTGCCTCTCATTGAACATCGAGAAAACCAAAGTGCTCTTCCAGCAGTCATCAACCAATCCCTCTGCAATGCCAGGAATACAACTTAATGGTGTAACATTAAAAAATGTTGACCATTTCCGCTACCTTGGCAGCCACCTCTCCACAAAAGTCAACATCAACACTGAAATACAACACCATCTGAGCTCTGCAAGTGCAGCATTTCTCTGAATGAAACAGAGTGTTTGAGGATTGGGACATTGGGATACCAAGGGGCTTGTTTATAAAGCTATTGTCGTCCCAACCCTGCTATATGCCTGTAAAACATGGACCGTCTACAGATGTCACACTCAACTCCTGGAAAGATTCCACCAGCGTTGCCTCCAAAAAATCCTGCAAATCTCTTGAGAAGACAGGTGGACAAATGTCAGCATGCTGGAAGAAGCAAAGACCACCAGCATTGAAGCGATGTTCCTATACCATCAACTCCGCTGGACTGGCCACATTGTCTGAATGCCTGATCATCGTCTCCCAAAGCAGTTACTATACTCCCAACTCAAGAACGGGAAATGTAATGTTGGTGGACAGGAAAAGAGATTTAAAACCAACCTTAAAAACTGTGGCATAGACACTGAGAACTGGGAAACCCTCGCCCTTGAGCACTCTGACTGGAGGTCAGCTGTGACTAGCAGTGCTGAAGAATTCGAAGAGGCACAAATTGAGGGCTTAAGGGAGAAACAAGCCAACCCTGACTGGGACCACCTTCCATCTAGAAACCGATGTCATCTTTGGAAGAACATGCGGGTCAAGAATAGGTCTCCACACCACCTACACATCCACTGCCAAGACACTACACTTGAAAGACCATCATCCTCGGGCTATGAGGGATCGCTGAGTAACAACCAAGACCAGGCCAAGACCAGCAGCCAGGAAAATTTGTGTGCCATCTTTTGTCAGAAAACAAAGCAATAACCCTGCATCACAGATATTTTTTAAAACAAGATTATTTTAAATAACATCAGATCATTGCTGGAAATAGCAAGCTGAAATTCTATTTCCCTTTGGGCTTCTAGTTGAAAGCCTCCAGGCCTTCCTTGCTGATGAAAAAAAGTGATTGCTTACTGTAGGCAAAGGTAAGACTTTACACTCTTTAGCTACAGATCAGAAATGAGAAAAACAGAATCCCGGAACACGCTACAGAAAAGGTCAAGCACAAATGGAACTATTACTATCTGAGTCATTTTTAATATCATGAAAATATCTAAGGCTTTGCCAAATATATATTTTTTCAAGGCTGGCGTGTCTTAATGACAGAATTTGTTCCCCAAATGAATAGTCTTTATTGGTAATTACAAGAGCACTTGGGGTCATTCTAGAGGGAAATTAGTAGATTCTGCATTACCTGTGTCTTGTGTAAGCAAATTGTACGTGGCAAACAACTATAGTGGAAATTAATCCGTAAAAGGACTCTTGAAGGTAAAGACCTCCTAGAAACTTTCAAAAGACAATACTTCTGTATTTCTCTGATTCTAAGACATACCTTTTCCCCATATAAACATCTCCAAAAGCAGTCTTAAGAGTTGCATGTACTTTTACATGTCTGTGTGCGTGTGAATGAATAAAGCTTCTGTCGTTAGTACTGAAATTATGTGCATCTTACATTCAATCCAAGAAATATTTTAGGAATGCCAAATGTCAGTCAGGCATTTTGTTTGTGATATATTTATCTCACATGCAGAATATAACACTATGTAACAAAATTTGAAATAAAAATCTGTTCCTGGTTTGAAAATGTTATTTCCTGTTTATTTGTGCAGTACTTATTTTGATTTGTTTAATTATTTAATTGTTTAATTGTGCGGTACTTACCCATGGTGCAGCAGGTTAAAATGCTGAGGCTCTGAACTTACTGACCAAAAGGTTGGCAGTCCAAATCCGGGGAGCGGGGTGAGCTCCTGCTATTAGCCCCAGCTTCTGCCAACCTTTGGTGCTCATCTCCATTTCTAAGCCAAAGAGCCGGCATTGTCCGTAGACGCCTCCAGGGTCATGTGGCCAGCGTGACTGCATGGAACTCCGTTACCTTCCTACCAGAGCGGTACCTATTGATCTACTCACATTTGAAAGTTTTTGAACTGCTAGGTTGGCAGAAGCTAGGGCTAACAGCAGGAGCTCAGCCCACTCCCCAGATTCCCCTGCGCCACCGAGAGCTCCTGTTTGAGTGGCTAGGGTTTACTAAAGTTAACACATTTCTCCCATAGCTCACTGAGGCTGTGCAATATGTTACTGCCACTTTACTTTTTAGAATAAGACACCTCACACCTCCTTGCTAGTTTTTTTTAAAAAAAAAAACACAAAATATTTCAGTTAAAAAAACCCTGAAGCCTAATGTATACATCTGAAATGGAATAGGCACCATTCTTTAAATATTAATAAAGAATGGTTCACTCTAGTTTATAAGTACAGTATTAGTAATTAAGAATGAAACCCAGGCTTCTTCCACACAGCTGTATAAAATCCACATTGAACTGGATTATATGGCGATGTGGACTCAGATAATCCAGTTCAAAGCAGATATTGTGAATTATCAGCCTTGATATTCTGGGTTAAATGGCTGTGTGGAAGGGTCCTATGTGAGCCTCTCTTCTTGTTGGACTATCAACACAACAGAAAAGTTGCTTTATGTCTAGTACTTTCAAGCCAATTGCCCCTACAGCAAGCTTACTGTATTTTTATACCCTTTAGATAAATAATTTCATACTCAAAAACTGTGGTATAATTTTTTGTCTATATTTTACTTCATTGGGCGTTCTTTCTATAGCGTCACATAAGGAACTCATTACTATCACAGATGGAACTTCATTTCTGCAGATCCCTTATGCAGAAATGAAGTTCTGTCTGTGGTTTGTAACTTAGAAATTAAAAGTAGTGTTTGTTTCCTTTGTTCTTGGATAGAATAATAACTAAACACAGCTGTCTATTCTAAACAATATCTGAAAAATATGCACCACAGTAAAGGTTCAAAACATAGAACACAATATGTATATTAAAGCATCATATACATAATAATGTTAACAATAAAACAAATAATAATACAACTGATGATCCAATTCTGTCAGCTGTAGTGACACACCGTCGTAACTTACAGAGTATAAAGATTTTTAGACTGCAATCATCCAGATTTAATTGCTACACAGAGCAGTTTTCAGTGTAAAACATATATCAGACATGTATCAGCAAGACTCCAACTAAAGTTTGTTAGCGACACAGTATGTGTACATTCAATCTCTTCAAAATGGCATATAATATGCTGTAAAACTAAATATATCAGTGTACAATTCAATTGGCTCAAACCTGGCTTGGAGTCAAAACAAATCAAAGTCTCTGTAGTCTTGGAGTAGTTCTATAGGACTCCTCAGGATGTAACATTATTATGTATATGATGCTCTAATATACATATTGTGTTCTATGTTTTGAACCTTTACTGTGGTGCATATTTTTCAGATATTGTTCTTGGATAGAACCCAGACATCTTAAGGATTTATAGATCATGTATCCCCTGATGGCTAGGTTTTATTTTCATTTTGTGAAATAAATAAACTATTAAAAAGGGAATTATAATAACTTTATTGTTATATCCCGCCCCATCTTCCTGAAGGGACTCGGGGCGGCTCGCATGGGGACCAAGCCCAGTAATACACAATAGAATACAATTATGATCACATAGGTCGGGCAAACCTCTTCTGAACATATCTTGCCAAGAAAACCCTGTGATAGGTTCATCTTAGGATCAGCATAGGTCAGAAATGACTTGAGGGGACATGGAAATGACAGCATCAGTACTGTCAGACTTACACCATTCTACTTCTTCCTTTTTTTAGACATTATGGAGAACAGGCTTCAATTTCTGACTAGGCAAGGACCAAAATCTCCTCCAAAATCCACCTTATAGGCAATTCCATACTGCTGGAGAACAGAGGAATCAGAAGGGATATGTCCAACTGTTTTCCTGTAGCTGGATGTGCTTCAAAGACATCATCCGCAGGGACAATGTCATGCTCCCACAGAGGCTTTTACTATTTTCTTTATTAAGCCTCAGTTGTCCCTTTAGTTATAATGGGTTTAGTTCCTTTTGTATAGTTTTCTGTGGAAGGGAATCTTAATTAAATCCCGTCCATTTAAAAACACCCTCTCCCCGAGGCAGAGATTGCAGTCCTCCTTAGAAACTTTTTTGCAGTTAGTCAGTCTAAGGGTGCTAAGGAGCTTAGGGGCTGCAATATCTTTTGTGTCAAAGTTAAGGAAACTAAGTCAAAGTTTAAGAAGCCAAAGGCTGAAGAAACCAAGTTTAAGACATGCAGAAACAAGCTTTCAGTATTGAGGAACCAAGTCTGAAGTTTAAAGAAGAAAAGAGACTTAACATGATGTGTTAACAGAAGTCAAAGCCAGACAAAGGACACAGAAAAGAGGCTAGAAAGAGGATCTCTTCTGAATAAATCAAGAGAAACCCAGTTCCATCAGTTCTTTCAAGTAGTTTTATGTTAGTCAGACCCTGGGAGGAATTAGGGTACTGATCTTTAATACAATTAAATACCTTTTCTGTTTACTGGTACACCTTTTGTTGAACTCTGTTCTTGCTGGGAATTGGGCATCTGAGAGAGAAGTACCGCAGAGGTCTCCAAGTATTGCTGAGCATTCAGCAATAGAAAAATGGCTGGATCTATCCCCACTGAAGCCAAGTTCTCCAACAACACAGAAAAGCTATGTTGGGATTGGGCTGTACTGTTGACAAGGTAAGGTTTGGAGGAGAAACATTGGTGACACAGCTATGTTGATGTAGCTAATGCAACAGACACCAGTCTCACAGTGTAGAATCTTGGCCAATAAGTAACATTTATTTTACAACTAATTTGCCATACAAGTTTAATGACAGTGTGGCCTTAAGCTGCCTCTAGTTTGAAAGACTGCCAAATTGAATCAGTTGCTCTGATGGATGACATGATAAATAAGATACTTTTTATTTGCTGGGCAGGTACTAGGCATTACGAGATATGTTTTATTGGGGTTCCACTCCAAAAATGTGGTTTTATGAGCTAATGTCCCTGGAAGGTAGTTGGCAACCCTGTGGCCATTCAAAGCCAAAAATCAAATTAGCTCAAGCTAAGGGAAAGAAGGTAGTCTGAGGAAAAAGAGGAAAAAGGGTGTTTTGATTTCAGATATACCACAGTGCTTTCAAGGAGCCCCCGGTGGCGCAGTGGGTTAAACCACTGAGTTGCTGAACTTGCTGACAGAAAGGTCGGCAGTTCGAATCCGGGGAGAAGGGTGAGCTCCCGCTGTTAGCACCAGCTTCTGCCTATCTAACAGTTCGAAAACATGCAATTGTGAGTTGATCAATAGGAACCGCTCCGGCAACAAGGTAACGGTGCTCCATGTAGTCATGCCGGCCACATGACCTTGGAAGTGTCTATGGACAATGCCAGCTCTTCGGCTTAGAAATGGAGATGAGCACCAACCCTCAGAGTCGGACACGACTAGACTTAACGTCAGGGGAAAACCTTAACCTACAGTGTTTTGAATCTTACAGAGATGCATATTTTGAATAGTGTGGGGGTATATAGGCTATAACAGGCCAATTTGAACTCCATGTTTTAAGAGGTTTCAATACCACTCTGAAATATTCTGTATTTTGTGGCATTGCCAATTTATTCAGTAAATTGCATCCCTTACATTGTGGGGTGATTTTGCAGCTCTTGGATTCACTGTGGGGGGACCACCAATTTGCTAGTGTAATATGGTAGCAAATGACACTGCTAAATTTCAGTGATAAAATAGCACTGGGGGTGGGTGGGTGGAAATAAGAAAGGCAGAAATTTGTTTTGATGGAGGTGTTTGCTACTGAATATCAACAGCATGTTGTAGAAACTATATTAAATCAAGGTTTTTTTTTTTTGCTTGTTTCAATGTCCCTTTCTAACTTGCTGCTGAAATTTGGGGCCTTAGATAGGTCAAGGTAAAGGTTACCCCTGGCATTAAGTCCAGTCGTGTTCGACTTGGGTGGTTGGTGCTCATCTCCATTTCTAAGCCGAAGAGCCGGCATTGTCAGTAGACACCTCCTAGGTCATGTGGCCGGCATAACTTCGTAGAGTACTTTTAGGTTCCCGCTGAAGCAGTACCTATTGATCTACTCAGGTTTGCATGTTTTTGAACTGCTAGGTTGGCAGAAGCTGGGGCTAATCGCAGGAGCTCACTCCTCTCCCTGGATTGGAACCGCCAACCTTTCGTTCAGCAAGTTCAGCAGCTCAGTGATTTAACCCACTGCGCCACCGGTTGTCAGAAGCTGGGGCTAATTGCAGGAGCTCACTTCACTCCCTGGATTGGAACCGCCAACCTTTCGGTTAGCAAGTTCAGCAGCTCAGTGATTTAACCCACTGTGCCACCGGGGGCTCATGGGGCTTAGATGGCCTCATGCTATGTATCACAACAAACAATATGCAGCCCCAGATTAGATGTTTCCCACCTCCACTTTACATGATGTGCATTGAAGTTTTAAATGTATGGAATACAATTAATGCTTACCATTCTGAATTACAAGGACCTTTCCGCTTTTCACCTGGTCTGTATACTTTCCCATCAAATTTGCAAGGGCATTTTCTTTTCTTAATACATTTGCCATTTTCTTCAATGTCATCGACCACATAACCTAAAAATACAGCCATATTATAGTATCTGAAGTGGTTCTTTGAAATGGATACTATGGCAGTTACTCCAGCTCTACTAAACAAAGGCCAGTACCAGCATCTAGCATAGGGCTGGCCCATTTGTTCTTTCTGAGAATCTCCACTGAAAGGCTATGCGGCAGCAGCCTACCTAATGCTTGCTCCTGCCTAGTACACCTTTGCCCTTCTATCCAATGAGCCCACAGGAATGTGTGGTCACTTGGGATGCAAAAGGAATGGGGATCATCTGGTTTATGAATCCTGGGTGGCATGAATAGTTCAACTCTTGGCTATGTAGTGGGACTAGATCATCCAGATTCAGGGTGCTATGGGGTGCTCGCCCACATATTGGAAAAAGAAGGCAAAGGGCTCCATGCCTGGGCTTCTTTCAAACCTGGCACTATGCCTGTGTTGAACAGTAATGGTTCAAATAATACACCTGTCATGGCCAGTTCCAACAGTGAGGATGAGGAGTGACTGGAAGGACCAGTGAGGGAGATACAGGCCAGCAGCTCCCAGAAGTCCCCACAGCTTAGTTCAGTCACTGCTGAGGACGAGCCTTCAGCAGTGGTGGACACTTCTCAACAGTTTGGGCAAACTGGAGCAAATACAGGAGAACCAGCTAGTGAGGAGTTAAACATACAGTAGAGTCTCAATTATCTGACATAAACGGGCGGGCAGAATGTCAGATAAGTGAAAATGTTGGATAATAGGAAGGGATCACTCACTCACTGGCCTCCTCTTTCTGCCTCCTCCAGGCCCCCGTTCTCTACCTCGCTCGTCCCAGCGGCAAAGGTGCAGTGGCAGCAACTGCTTTTGCCATCCTCCCTTGCTCCCCCGCTTACTCACTGGCCAGGTCCTGGTTCTGCCTTTGTCTCCTGCCCTCCCTCTCTCACTCACCTGCCTACCCTCACTTTCTGACTCACTCACCAGGTTGGGTCCCAGCAGCGGCAGCAGAACCAGGACCCGGCCCGGTAAGTGAGTGAAAGAGTGAGGGAGCGCAGGTGAGGGAGGGAGGAGAAAGGTGCAGCAGTGACAGAAGCAGGAGCCTGGCTATCTCTTCTAGGCTCCTGCTTCTGCTGCTATTGCCGCCTTTGTTGCTTGTCCTCCTTCTCTCACTCACGGTGGCAGAACCAGGACTCAGGCCAGTGAGTAAGCGAGGGAGGGAGAGCGGGTGAGTGAGAGAGGGAAGGCGGCAAAGGTGGCTGCTGCCGCCGCCTTTGCTGCTGGGACAAGCGAGGTAGGGAGCAGGGTCCGGAGGAGGCAGGAAGGGGAGGCCAGGCCATTGCCGCGACTGCCACCCATCCTCCCTTGCTCACACAGAACCAGGACCCAGCCAGAAGGGTGGGCGAGCAAGCGAGAGAGGGTGGCCCTGGGGGTGTCGGATTATACAGAGTGTCGGATAAGTGGAAGTTGGATAACCAAGGCGCTACTGTATCTCCAGCTTTAGAATGCAAAAGGGATCTTGCAGTTCTACAAGATTAGCGGAGAAATGTGCTCACAACAAGCAACAGCTGAGATCTTAGAACAGTGATTCCCAAAGTGGGCGCTACCGCCCCCTGGTGGGTGCTTCAGCGATCCAGGGGGGCGGGGATGGCCATAGGTGCATTTGCCATATGCATTAATACATATATCTTTCTGTTTAATTGCTATTAAATTCTTTTAAAAAATTAATTTCCCTGGGGCACTGAGTAATATTTTTTCTGGAAAGGGGGCGGTGGGCCAAATAAGTTTGAAAACCACTGTCTTTGAATAATATTGCTCAGTTTGAAGGCTTGTTGTGGCAGTCTCTGACTGAAGCCAGACTTGACTACTCTTGGACTTTTGGCTTTTCAGACCTCGGGTGTTATTTATTCCAGACTTGATCCTATAATTCTCCAGTTTGACTCCAGTAATTGAATTTAGGACCTCATCACACAATGGAAATTCAGCATCCCAGGACACTTCTGTCCCAGTTAATCCATGGAGCCCCACGCCGCCCATCACTTCTGGCAGGGCTCTGGGGGTCAACGTCCTAGGATGCTGTGCCGCCAACACAGGAGCTTCCCCGTGTTCCCTCTGGAACAACAGGGCTAGCACAGGGGAAATATGATGAGGTCTTAGACTACAGCTTGGAATATCCTTGTCTGTTATTATGCCTTGACTTCTGAACACTGATCTTGACTT
Organism: Anolis carolinensis; assembly: GCF_035594765.1. Lineage (NCBI taxonomy): Eukaryota > Metazoa > Chordata > Lepidosauria > Squamata > Anolidae > Anolis > Anolis carolinensis. Next base: position 82,721,749 of record NC_085845.1, on the reverse strand, counting down.
TGCTTGACTTCTGGCATTTGCCTTCTGGACTGTGCCTTTAATAATGCAGCAAAATCATAACAACATTCCGATATCTAATACATAGGCTCAACTTTCCAAGCAAAGAACTATCACGTGCTTTTGTTCATTTAGTATGACTTACAGTGATTGACACCAACTGGAAATATTTCACATTAAGGTTTTTATGTGTTCCATGTATATGACACTAGCAGAGACTGAGGACCCTTCAAGATTATCTACTTTGAACTGGATTATATGGCAGTGTAGAAGGGGCCTGCAGTGCAAAGGAGATCTTCTAGCATCAAGTTACAGTCTTTATGCATATATCCATGTATATGCAATGTGAATACAATGTTAAATATGAGATTTCTTCAGCAGAAGCTCACAGCTCAAACCACAGAAATGATGAATGCAATACAAATCATGGCAGCGAGCAAGTAATTATACATAGAATTCTAGTTAAGCTACATGACTATTGAGAAAATGACATCTTCACTATTCAAAATTAAGGTTTACTAATTGGTATAGCTCAGTCCCTGCAGACAAAATATTTCAAGTCTGCAGATGCTCACAAATTAGTCCATAGCCTCATATAGACAGTGAGTGAGTTCTCCATAGAATTTCTTTCATTAAGAGAAGAAGTGGCTACAGCAGATCCCAGCTGCTTAGTACAAATAAAGTTAAAATGAGACCTATTCCTCTTCATGTTGATCCACTTGGAGTGCAATACTCACTGCCAGGAAACAGCTGCCTCGGGGCTGACATCAAAATAAAATTATTTCTGTACAGCAGAGAGAATAGCAACTTGACTACTGAAATTCTTACAGTGCTGCTAATCAATGAAACTCTCAGAATGCTATCTGTTACCTTCTGGGCATACACAGCCACTCACACATCCGGCATCTTGGTAAAGAGACATATAAGAACATGTAGCCGGGTTGGAAGGGCCGCAGTCTCTGTAAATTTTGGATTCTGGACATGCAGGTGTAACTGGAATATAAATGTGTAAGCGTGTAATTAATACAAGAATTTTTTTAAAAGCTTCAAAAACATTCTGCATTACCACCATTCAGTTGTAGTTTAAAGATGCTCTATGCCAGTGGTTCTCAACCTGAAATATCAGCCTTTTTATCAGCTGTTAGGATTTCTGGGCATTGAAGGCCAAAAACATCTGGGGACCCCAGATTGAGAACCACTGGTCTATGCATTAAGTGCCAGGATCCTCTATAAGACAGATGAACGAGGATTTCACATTATGTAAACAAGCCCTGGTTCATACGTTCTTCCTTATTTTAATGCAATGGTGGGGAGAAAGGGAAAGGTTCTACTCTTGTTTAAGCTATCCATAGTTGAGATCCTGGATCAGAAGATATTTTGAAGATAACAATGATAAGCATGTGAGAAATGGGGAATATTAGTTGGGGAACCTGTAGCTCAGGTCCATGAAATACTGCTTGCCAACATGATCCCTAAAACAAGTCTTTTGGGTGACCTCATCAGGCGAGTCATTTTCAGTGGCATAGGACGCTTTCGCCCCAGTTGAGCAATGGAGTCCCACACCACCCATCAGATGATGCAGGCTCACTTCTGGTGAGACTCTGTGGCTCAACTGGGGCACAAGAATAAGAAGAACTATTCCCCATCTTTAACCCTTACTCAAAATCCACCTTTATTTGCTACCCACCCCAAGATGATCAACTGGGCAAGGCATACCGCAAATCACATCAGGATCTCTTCTCCAGGCTTCAAATGGACCAGAACCTTCAGATGAACATTTTCTGGCTAATTCAAGAAATGTACTGCACACATCCATTCCACTTCCAGTTTTGCAGTATTCTTCAGTGCACAATTTTTCATACTCATGGTACAGGTTGCCAACAGTTTTACATGATTTGAAGTACTTTGAAATGATATCATGGCAATACTAAAAAATGAGACAACATGTAACTTGATATTATTGGATACAAAAAGCTTTCCAGGTGATCAAGGGATTGAAATAAAGAGAATACAGTGTTCCCTCACTTATCGATGGGGTTAGGTTCCAGAACCACCCACAATAAGTGAAAATCGACGAAGTAGGGATTTATTTTAATATTTATACATTATTTTAGTAGTTATACACTATTTTAAGTCTTTATCAACCAATCGTGTGTTGATAAATCGCCTCCTTCTCCTCCCGTTGCCGCTTGGGCTCCTTTTCTCTCCCTTCGGCTACTCCTTCCTCCCTTCCTTAGACTGTAAATTGTAATTTTTTATGATTTATTGAAAAACCGCGAAACAGCTAATCCGTGAAAAGTGAACCGCAAAGTAGTGAGGGAACACTGTACGTTATGCATGATCTGAATTGGAACCAATGGGCATTGTAGCCCAAGACCGGGCTGTGGTGCAGCTGTTTAGTAGCCAGCTGCAATAAATTACTACTGACCGAGAGGTCATGAGTTCGAAGCCAGCCCAGGTCGGAGTGAGCTCCCGACCATTTAATAGTCTAGCTCGCTGTTGACCTATGCGGCCCGAAAGAGAGTTGCATCTGTTGAGTAGGAAATTTAGGTACCGCTTTATGCGGGAGGTTAATTTAACTAATTTACAACACCATAAAACCTTCCAGCAGTGTGTGGAAGAATGAGGAAGTATGCCATCAAGGACTCGGTGTCACAAGTGGACAGTGAAGCAGCAGCTCCCACTGTGGCCAGAATCGAGCATACCCTCATGAAGCCGGAAGCTGGAAATGTTAAATAGCCTCTGTGTCTCTGTCTGTGTGTGTTGTATGTCTAACGGCATTGATTGTTTGCCATGTATATGTGCATTGTGATCCTTCCTGAGTCCCCTTTGAGTTGAGAAGAGCGGAATATAAATACTGTAAATAAATAAATAAATTTACATGGAAGAGAAAGAAGGCACCAACTTGCCTTTCACTTCAGGCAACAATTGGTACATAGGTGCTTTCCAGTCCAAAGTGTGTCTGGATCCACACTGCCCTATATCTGAGGATCTGATCCCAGATTATCTTCTTATCCCAGATTATCTGGCAGGGTAGACTCATATAATCCAGTTCAAAGCAGATAATCTGGGATCAGATCCTGGGATATAGGGCAGTATAGATCCAGTCTAAATACCACCAACAATGGGGGCCATTGGTTTGGGAAGCACCTGGGACCACACAATTCTCCATCATCAATATACACTGTAGGATGAACCAGCATTGAGAAGCATCTCTGAGAGAATGAGGAAATGCATGAATCATGCATTAGACTATGGAAGACAAGGATATGTCTGAAGTTTCAATCAGAAGATTGATATATGTGACAACTAGGAGAAAGTAAATCTGGCACAAACTGCTAGGAAGACACAATTTATTCTTACCATTTCCCCCTCATCACAGTGTACACCCTGTTCTATCACAGGCTCAGGACATGTTGCATCTGGAATTTTGCTATCTCTAATCAGCTTCACGACATCTGTGTCTTTGAAGGAAAAAATAAACAGAATGTGCATATGCTGCATAATTTGAAATATGAGCATCGACTAAGCTGTTGTATGACATTGAGGTAGAAAGAAAGTACTGTCCTACTACTTCACTTCTAAAAGTTATTTTTGAGTTTTACACATAGACATAGATAGATAGGTACAATATATATTCATGTAAACTTTGATTCGGGGGCAGGTTTAGGGACTAAAATTATGGATTGATTTGATTTGTGGAGAAATTAAGGACCATTATTAAGGGGTCCACTGCCCCTGGTCATGTGGTTTTCATTTTCCCAACCAGGCATTCAAAGGCTCCTTCTACACTGCCATATAATCCAGATTATCAAAGCAGATAGTCCACATTATCGTCTTTGAACTGGATTATGAGTCTACACTGCCATATAATCCAGGTCAAAGATAATCTGGATTTTATATAGCAGTATAGATGGGGCCCAATGCTCCTTCTACACCATCTTTATATCCCAGGATCTGATTCCAGGTTATTTGCTTTAAACTGGATTATGTGAGTCTTTACTGCCATATCATCTGGGATAATCAGATAATCTGGAGTCAAGTTCTGGGATACACTGCCATAAAAATCCAGATTATCTGCTTTTAACTGAATTATATGGGAGCGAAGAAAAATGCTACAGATGCTGTCCAACCTGCAACAGGAGTTTCCCAATTTCTGGGCTATAACTTTGCATTTACAACTTAATGAATTATTATTATTATTATTATTATTATTATTATTATTATTATTAATTATTATACTTGTTTATACTCTTTTTTATCTTTCCTAAAGGGGACTTAAAGTGGCTTAACATTAGCATACAATCATACAATCATTAGCATACAATCTAAAATATACCAATGTGCAAACATTAAAACAGGATTTAATATAAACAGTGCTAAAAAAAATCCCAGTTAAAAACCATTAAAACCAAGTCAAAAATCACAATTGCGAAAGGGGGCCATTTCTGACATTACGATATAATTGGAGCAATGTTTTCACATCCGCATTTGCAAGCAAGTACAAAATAGGATTTTGTGCTTTTTAAATATTGCATCATCTTATTGTTATCTGCAGAAGGACATTTTGTAAGATGTGCTTACCTCTGCCAGCATGAAGGCTTCCACAAAGGCCACAGGTCTCATATTTTTTATGCAGCGTGATCTTTAAAAACACACATCATAATGAAAAATTTAACTTCAAGTTAAATGTGCTCTTAGTGCGTAACATTTAAGTCACATGAATTTTTTATCACCTCAGTTCTGCGGAAAGTGAACAAACTTTCAGGACAATCTCAAGGTTCGAGAAGCTCTGAGCAAATTCTTTGTGAGGCTGGCTTACATCCCTCCTTGGTGACAGAGCTTGGAAAAGTTATTTTTTAAGTTGTATGTTTCGGGTTGCTAGTTAAAGCTGCAGTGGCCATGGTGGCTGGGAAATTCTAGAAGTTGTGGTCTGAAATGTAACTTTTCCAAGCTCTGGATGGAGAAGAACCTCTGCTTCTTGCATTCTGGAATCTACGGCACATGGATGGCATAGGGATTTTTGTTAGATAGAAATGACAAAGCATGTAGAATAAAATACTGTTTGATGAATGTGACAGCTCGAGTGGCGCCATCTATATGTCGAGCTGTAAGTTGCAAGATTTGAATTGTTGTATCATGCCTGATTTTGCCTTTACCCTGTAAATGTAGTTGGATTGATTGGTTATTTATAGCTGTCAATCAATGTTGTTTGCACCAGTTATATTGCTCCCTCAGCTTAATTGTTTGACTCTTTTTTTTTTTTGTAGTTTGGTTTTTTTTTTGTTTTTTTTTGTGAAATATAAATTTATTTATATATATATATATCTATACGTACATACAAATAGACATACAATCTTGATATTCCACATTTACATTACCTGTAGTTCTCCCCGATCCCGCCACCTCCCCGTTCTCGCCCATAAACTTATTCTTACATAATGTAAGGGTACAGAGATACTATATATATTTATATCCCCTCTCTCCCTCCCCCCTCCCCCCTGAGAACAGTTCACTACTCTTTACCGTACTAATTATAGTTGTTCAATCATAAGGATAATCTTATTTAATTCCTTGTATTTGTCTTTCCCCTTTATCCTAGAGATAAGGCCCTTCCATTTTGCCTCCCAGGTCATCTTGGTTTGGCCAAACTTATAATAGCTTTTCCTTTCGCTAATATAATCTTGAAGTAGATAATCGGCTAAGTATTTATACCACGTTTTTATATCCCATTTTTTTTGGTCCTTCCATCCTAGGGCAACTGAGGCTTTGATTGCATCTAACATATGTTTTATTATTTCCTCCCATTCTTTAAGTTCCCCATTGCCTTCTAATTTTTGAACAAAAAATTGTGTTTTATTCCATTCTATTGTCGTCCCCAATAGCTCTTTCATTTCCTTATTAATTATATTATAGAATCTTTGAATTTTTTCGCATTCCCACCACATATGGGTATAGGTTCCAATTTTCCCACAATTATGCCAGCATTGTTTTGGGTGGGTTTCGGTTATATAAGCCAATTGTATAGGAGTTCTGTACCATTTTGTAAGTATCTTCAGTTGCATTTCCTTAATCTTTAAATATTTTATTTTATTAATTGATTTTATCCATTTTTCTATTTCTCTCTCATTGCAATTCAAATCCTCCTTCCAGATTTCTATCAGGGTGTATTTTGTGTTATATTGTTTTTCCATAATTATTTTATATATGTATCCCATGATTCCTTTCTCCTTCTCTACTTTCCATTTTATTATTTTATCCAAGTCTGATTCTGGAGTCTCCTTATTCTTCCAATCTGTTATCTTTTTAGACAACCCTCCCCATTGTAGCCAATTGCCCTGTCCACATTTGTCTTTTATCTCCTCCCATTGTATAACTGTTCCGTCGGATTTAAGTAAGTCCTCAATCTTTGTTATTCCATGTTGTTCTAAGTTCTTTATCATATTGCGGTATAGCTGGGGTTTTCTATTTTCTAGGGCTCCTATTGGAAGTTTGTCTATTTTATTTATTGGAAGTTTGTTTTGCCATTTTCTCCAACATTCCATTGTTGAGGTCAATGGGCCTCCTTTTATATTTTTTAGGTCTTTATTGCCGATTTTCCCGATCAAACATGATCCGTATTCCCATCCATTCATTAGTTTCTCTAATCTGACCCATCTTTTGGGCTCACCAATGTCCAATTCAAGTAACCTGGCCAATTGGCAGGCTTCAAAGTAGTTTTGTAGGCAGGGAGCTCCCCAGCCTCCGTTTACTTGTTGCGTAAAGAATACTGTGTTAGCAATTCTATTCTTACTGGCGCCTATTATCCATGTTTTAATCTAATTGTCCCATTTTTTAATTATTTTTGGTGGAATGCTGAAAGGGAGGGTCTGAAATAAGTATAAAAATTTAGGTAATATCATCATTTTGTAAGCCTTCAACCTTGTTGTAATGTTCCAATTCCATTTTTTCCAGTCAATAATTTGTTTACTTATTTTTTTCCATAGTGGATTATAATTTATCTGGATTATATTATTTAAATTTTTAGATATGTGAATGCCTAGGTATTTTAACTTCTTTCCCCCCAGTTTCACCCCTAAAGTAGATTGGGCTTCTTTTAATTCCTTCCAGGTCAGATTTTTATGCAAGATTTCTGATTTTTCAATATTAATAACTAGGCCTGAGATCGATTCAAATTTTTTAATTACTTTTTTTACTGCCTTTACCTAGTCATCCATTGTGCCTATCAGGACCATCGCGTTATCTGCATATAAATTAATTTTTATTTCTTCTCTATCTATCCTATACCCTTTAATGCTTTTATCTGATCTAATTAAGTTAGCTAGAGGTTCTATTGCTAGGGCGAAAAGTAGAGGAGAGAGAGGGCAACCTTGTTTGGTTCCACTTTTTATTTCGATAGTTCTGGAATTTGATCCGTTTACTATTATTTCAGCTTGATTTTCTTTGTATAATTCTCTAATTACCCCACAGATATTTTTCCCTAAATTACACTTCTCACACAAATTGGCCAAATAATTGTGATTTATTGTATCAAATGCTTTGTAGACATCTAGTTTTATTAAAAGTAATTTTCTTCTCTCTCTTGTTGCATGGTCGATTACATTTACGATATTTCTAATTGGGTCGGCAATCATTCTTTTTTTAATAAACCCGTACTGATCTTCCTCGATTAATGTGGGCATTATCTCTCTCAGTCTGTTTGCTATAATTTTCGTGAATATTTTATAGTCCACATTACTTAGCGTAATAGGCCTATATGAATTAGGGTCAGTTTCCTCTTTATTTGGTTTTAAAATTGTTATAATTTCTGATTTTTTCCATGTCTCTGGAATTATTTTATTTTCCATAATTTTATTATATAAGATTTGTAAATTAGGAATAACTTCCTTTTGAAAGATTTTATAGAAATTTGTAGTGAGCCCGTCGGGTCCTGGTGATGAGTTAATTTTTAGGTTTTTGATTACCTCCTCTATTTCATTGCTAGTTATATTTGAGTCCAATACTGCTTGAGAGAAAGTGTCTAATTTTTTGTTAAGTATTCCTTCTGAACTCACTGTATCCTTGTTCATATAAAGCTTTTCGTAATAATTTGCCATTATTTCCTTTAGGTCTTCCTCTCTTGTTTTTATTTGCCCATTCCTGTCTTTCAATTTGATTATCTTTGCTTTCCCTTGTTTCTTTTTTAAAAGATTTGCTAACTTCTTTGTGTTATTTATTGAATTTATTTGAAAGTCATTCTTGACCCAGATATATTTTTTTGTAACTTCAATTTCCTCCAAGTTTTCTAGTTGTTTTTTTATCTCTAACCATTTTTCCTTTTTCCCCACCGTTTGATCTTTTTGAAATGCTTGGAATGCTTTTTCTTCTTCAAGTCTTAATTTTCTAAATCTCTCGTTTTCTCTTTTGTTTATGCCCCTCTCAATTGTTATACATTTACCTCTAATTACTGCTTTAAAAGCATCCCAAACTATACTTTCTTTCATTCCAGGGGATCTATTTAGGTTAAAATATTCAATAATTTGGTCTTTTATCCCGTTTCTATCTGTCTCTTTATAGGCAACTTTTGGATTAAACCGCCATTTTTTCACTGTATTTTTAATATAATTGCCCAATTTTAAATAAAGAGGTGCGTGGTCTCCTGGCCATTGTTTGCCCACCATTATTTCTTTTATTGGCATTACATTATTAATCCCTACTAAAAAGTAATCTATGGTGGTGAATGTTGAATGTCTATGTGAGAAGAAAGTGGGACTGTCAATTCTTTCCCCTATTCTATTATTAGCCTCTATTAGGTTCCACTTTCTAAAATTTATTTTACATTTTGCTTCTTTCCCTGTTCCTTTATTTATTTATTTTTCGTATAATTGTAAGTTCAGGTCTCCTCCTACTATTATATCTCCTAACGCTTGTTTCTTTATTTTTGTGCAGATTTTATTTATGAATTTGACCTGTCTCTGATTTGGGGCATACACACTTGCAATAGTTACTTGGCTGTTATTTATTTTGCCTATTATCATTATAAATCGGCCTTCAGTATCTTTAATTACCTTTTCTAATTCAAAATTTAGATTATCCTTTATAAGTATGGCCACCCCTCTAGATTTATTTGAACCCCTCGATTCAAATTGTAGTTCCCAATTTCTCTCATTTATCAATTTGGATTTATCCTTTTTCTTGTGTGTTTCCTGTAGTAATGCTAGATGTACTTGATTTTCTTTTAATAATTTTGATAGTTTGACTCCACCCTTTCCTGGAGTGGGCCAGTATTTCCTTTTTCATTCCACCATCAAGCTTTCTATCAGATGGACGTGAGAGAGAGACTTGGCTCTAAAAGCCCTTAATTGAGTTACCTCTCAGCACCAATTCTAAGGTTCTTACCCTTGAGACTTATGCTTCATGTTCAGGCCAAACTGGACGACGTTGAGGAGTCTCAAGCGCCTTCAGATCAGTTCTTTGGCACCAGAGGAAGACAGTGTCTTCAAACATAGGCCATTTGGACTGAGGCTGGGATTGCTCCGGCATTCACAGCCATTGAGAAAGAGGGACCTGGAAAAGCTTATCAGCTGCAGAGCTCCTTGGACTTAAGACAATCAGAGACTGTAATGTATATTTTCCTTTACCCCTTTGAAACTTCCAGCTTATTGCCTTAAAGGGATAACCTTTTGAAACAATAAAACCAGTTTTGAGTTATCTACAGTGTTTTGATCCTTGGGAGTTCCAGCTTCCCTAAAGGAGGGCAAGAGGCAGTCCCCTGGGGAAAGATGACACGTCCATGCCTCTTTCGCTAACCCCAGGCGCGACGACACAATGAACATGTGCTATATTGATAGCACTTTGGGTGTGACTGTGAAGCTCATGATGTAATGCCTAATGTCATGATGATCAATACCTAATTGATGAGTCTCCACAATAATTGTAATTGGTTTTTAATATTTTAATGCTTAATGTTTATTTAATATTTGTTTGTGTTTGTGTGTCTCATGTGATTGTAAAGGCATTGAATGTTTGCCTATGTACGTAGGTAAATGCTGTAATTTGCTCTGAGTCTCCTAGGGGAGAAGGGCAGAATATAAATAAAGTGTACTATTATTATTATTATTATTATTATTATTATTATTATTATATTATTATTAGGATGTGGTGAACGCATACTCCCTCCTGGCCCAGTCCTTGCAGCCAGGCCCACAACGTGGCCCCAGGGCAAAAAAGTTTGCCCATGCCTGTTATATAAGGACGACAAAAGAATGCATCTTTCTCTCTCCTATGTGACTCAGTGCGAATATCTGTCTATGCTGTATGTGATTGTTTGCAAGTACAAGAAATGAGGATCTGCGAATCCTGGCTGTATATTTGTACATAGTGCAACAGTGAAGATTATAGCCTCCAGATATTTTGGATGAAAACCTGAATCTATGAGTTTACTAAACAGTGTGTAGATAAGGTCAGATGCTGGCAGTTGGACAGACGGGGTCGAAGCATGTTTCTGCTGGTCTTTGCTTGCTTTTGGGACACTTGCTATTCAGCTTGTAGTAGTTCAAGGAGGTCATGATTTGGAAACTATAAATCACTTCATGATCAGCATCCCGGGATATGTTTTTGGGGGTGGGAGCTGGAATTGTTAGTAAAATATATGTTTTCACCTATTTATTCCTTCAGACAAGCTGATGATCAAACTATGATTGTGCAAATTATGGTTTAATGCTATTTAAAGCAATACCTGCATACCACGAAATCATGCATTTGGTTTATGTATAGGCAACATAGCCAAATAATCCCCAATGGTCCAGTGTAGCTACAGAGCAGAAATATATAGTGCACCTAGTTCTAAATATTATTTAATATTACTACTTTAAGTCAAGCGAAAGTACGACATATAGTGCGTTTGCTATGATTTAAAAGCATCTAGGCCAGTGGTTCTCAACCTATGGGTCCCTAGGTGTTTTGGCCTACAACTCCCAGAAATCGCAGCAACTTTACCAGCTGTTAGGATTTCTGGGAGTTGAAGGCCAAAAAATCTGGGGATCCACAGATTGAGAACCACTGATCTAGGCAAATATGAAATGCAAGAGAGACTTACTGAAAATTTATCTTCATTATTCCATAGTAATGTCAGAATACCTCTGCGACTTTCCAGCTTGGTATAGTCCCCATATTTCTTAATATGGACCATTTTATTGTCAAATGGCAGTTGCACACTGTAAATAAATATGTTGTTCAAATTTAGATCAAATGTTGGAAAGTGCTGCTTTCATGGCAACGCCTCAACTGTCAACAGGAATCTGCAGCTTCAGGACTACATCTACCAACCATAGATTTAATTTTGTTTTAATATATGTATATCTGTACATTTTAAATTGTATTGAAATGCTTTTAATGTAAGCTGCTTTGAGTTTTAATGTAAGCTGCTTTCAATGTAAGCCGCTTTGAGAGAAAAAGTGGGTATAAATAAACATAGTACAGTAGAGTCTCACTTATCCAACACTCGTTTATCCAATGTTCTGGATTATCCACTGCATTTTTGTAGTCGATGTTTTCAATAAATCATATTTTGGAGCTAAATTCATAAATACAGTAATTACCACATAGCATTATTTCGTATTGAACTACTTTTTCGGTCAAATTTGTTGTATAACATGATGTTTTGGTGCTTAATTTGTAAAATCATAACCTAATTTGATGTTTAATAGGCTTTTCCTTAATCCCTCCTTATTATCCAACATATTTGCTTATCCAATGTTCTGCTGGCCTGTTTATGTTGGATAAGTGAGACTCTACTGTAATAGTAATAGTAATAGTAATAATCTAAACCAAATATTGTGTATAATTGACATAATTAATACCATAAAATAGTAGAACATAAGAAATGACTGACATTTTAGAATAAAATCTTCAAGTGCATAATCCACTGAATAATCAATGAATAATCTTATTTCTTTTATGGCTCACTTACTATTTGTTTTTGACAAGAATTCTGCCATCTTTCACTGTGATTACATTGCCATCTAACACAATCGCTATTCGGTCAATCTTTCCATTCTTGTTTCGAGTCATTTCAATGTTGAACTCTCTTCCAGACTCAACACAATGACGACAGAAAGTGAATTTGCAAAAAGACTCAAAAGAGAACACACAATTGTCAAAGGTTTTGTACAATCCTTTGCCCCATGTGGAAGCTTCACCTAATGGGAAAAAAAAGAATGAAATGAGTAGATCCAATGTGCCATGTGTACACTCTTACGACCTTATCACATTAGCCACCAGAATCGCCACAAATCGTGGTGAATCAGGTGGTGCCGGCTGGGGGGCATGTGGAAACCATCACCCCATGGCCTGCATTGCTTGACTTACTTCAAACCCCATCCACAGGGGGAAGCATCCGCTGCCTGGCCACCCCCCATTGATCCGTATGCAACATGAGAAGCCTCCGATGACAGCATACACTGGTTCCTCTCCGTTTGCACCAAGGAGCCCCACCGGAAGTAGCTCTACATCAGAGGATGGGAGTCGGCGGGCTCCATGGGGCAAATTGAGAGGAACCAGTGTATGCCGCCAATTTTAAAGCCATCTGTAAGGTCATTAAGGAGTGTAAAAATCTAGAGCATTTTACTTGATATCCAGAATAACAATTAAAGACTTGGGAAGGCGTATGTTCACATTCTTACCTAGTGATTAAACAGACCCACCCATCATGATACTAGCAAGATACTAGCAATAGGAGTTGTAAACTGAAACATCTCTGCTCTTCATAAAAAATTTACCAAGAAAAGGAATGTCTCTTTCTGAACAATTTTTTTAAAATAATAATAATAATAATAATAATAATAATAATAATAATAATAATACTTTATTTATACCCCGCCACCATCTCCCCGTGGGGACTCGGGGCGGCTCAAAATATTTAACACACAAAAGCAAGGTAGCTTTTTTTTCCTTCCAGTATACAGATTTTCTTCTCTTGAAATCGACATTACAAACATTTAAACAAGGGAGGGAAAAAAGGATCTTGGAGAAGGGATTATTTCCATGACATACACAGACATAGGAGAAGAGCTATAATGGGCAGGGAAATTCTGAAGATGAACAGTTTAGAGATAAACTGTTAATTAAGCATTATTACTGAAAACCCTAATCGGCTCCATTCATCTCCACAAATAAATTGAACATATATTATTCTTGGTTGCTTTCAGCTGCTGTCGTAAGGTCTGAATCCCCCTCCACCTTGTTTCTGGCTCAAACAAACATATATCATCTTTATATCTTTACATCTTTACTGCTAACACTAATTTATTTATTTTATTTAGGTAAAGGTTTCCCCTGACGTTAAGTCCAGTCGTGTCTGACTCTGGGGGTTGGTTTTCATCTCCATTTCTGAGCCGAAGAGCCGACATTGTCTGTAGACCCCTCCAAGGTCATGTGTCCGGCATGACTGCATGGAGTGCCGTTACCTTCCCGCCGGAGCGATACCTATTGATCTACTCACATTTGCATGTTTTCGAACTGCTAGGTTGGCAGGAGCTGGAGCTAACAGCAGCTGCTCACGCCGCTCCCGGGGTTTGAACCTGGGACCTTTCAGTCTCCAGCTCAGTGCTTTAATGCACTTCGCCACCGGGGCTCCTAAGTATTTTATTTACTTTGTTGTATATCCTGCCCCCTCTCTCCCTCATTGAGGGACTCAGAGTGGCTAACATATGGCCCTCACATTCAAATACATAAAATCAATACATATAAA